>NC_091282.1:928095750-928429012 GCF_032444005.1 Ranitomeya imitator | reverse complement strand
ATGGGAAAAATCTCACTATGTTATATCAGTGCTTCAGTCGACTATAAAACAAATCTAGGAAGTGATCTAGTCAAGTCCACATGATAGAAACCAAATTGGTAAGTAGGAAATTAGAAAAATACGGCCAATATATTAAAGTGGGCGTCTTCGTAGTAAGGGAGAGGTCACAAACTGGTGTAAATTATAGTCAAAATCTATGCTAACTCACAGCAGGTATAGATTGGCTTTTCTGGCACAGACAGACAAAGATGCATCACTCATTGCATTTTTTTCTTGAGGAAATGTTGTTTGTAGGAGTTTTCCTCAAATATTCTTCGAATTAAACTACAAAAATAAATATACATACAAAAACCTCCTAAAGTAATGCAGAGGACTCTGGAAATATTTTATTTTTTGCAGAGTAAAAAAAAAAAAACATCAAAATTCTGTAAGTAGCATAGAAATTAACTGAAGAAACACGTAATAACGCAACATAAAACAAAATATACTTATACATTAGAAGACAGCATTAAAGAGGTAGGGAAATTATATTATACAAAAATACTGACATCTAAGGAACCAATGAACTTATTGTTACAAACATCAAATTCATATTAATTTTTGTTTTTAATTTTCAATCCGGTTTATCCAACTGCTGCAGATATGACAGTCAATGCGAATTGTATGACAAAATTGAAGCAGCTGCTCTTGTATGAAATTGAGAAAATCTGTACAGGTGTTCAAAGTCCTAAAGACCGTATAAAACCAATAACTGGAAACTGCATTTTCAGAATTAAGCGCAGAGTACAGATCTGGTTAAAGACCTAATGATGTTTTTAGAAGTGTCGCCATGTCTAGGGTTATGTTTCCTTCATCTCCTAAGGGAAAGAAAAAAAAAATATATCAGTCAAAAGCAAAAATATATATATTTTTAAAAATATAAGTGCTTAAATTCGCTCTAGTACCAGATGGTACAAGAATCCAAATAATCATCCAGTGAAAATTTATGTCTGATTACGTAAAATCCCTGATAAACCTACACTGGGTCAAGTGACTTCTGATGACGACAATTACTCAGTATATAGGCCATCATAGTCTTTGCTGAAACAGCTTACTATTAAAGGAGTTGTCCACCCTTGAAAAATTTTTTGGCAAGCCTCACGGCTTTGTCAAGTCCTTGCGATGTGAAATGTACCCAAAGTTAGGATTAGGCTTCGCTTGCCGGTTCCAACAACATCAATACAGTGATGCCCTAGTGACAATAAAACAGTCAAGCGGAGCTGAATCTTAGTGTATATATTTCACACTGCTAGGATTCAGAAAGTTGTAATGCCTACCTTTTAATTCAACTAATGTATGCATCTATAGACTACATGCTAGCATCGAAATCACAAATACACAGTGGGTTGAGTTGGAGGACAAGTTTATATACATACAAACAAACACACACACCTCTATCTTTATACATATACACACACAAACTGGGGGTATAAACTTGGGGCTACTGCAGGTGTAATAATTCATTTTAGACTGAAGTTTGTGGTATACCTGTATCCGTGGTTGTCATATCTTGTTCCAGTCTCAACTTCTGCTGACTAATTTTTAACATCGACTCCTCAATAGTTCCTTTGCCGATCAGTCGGATAACAGTAACTTCCCTTACAGAAAAAAAGAAAAAAAACAACAACTAAGCATTGTTCTGTCTGGCCATACATATGCTTATTCTATTTCCCCACATAAAATTCTGTACACAAGGCATAAAAGGGCTTGTTTTTTTCAAGAACAAGTTGTAGTTTTGAATGGCACTACTCATTTAAGCAGTCAATACATAGGAAACAGAGTGAAATATAATCCCAGGTCCAAGAAAATTGTAGAAAAAATAATGCAATTCTGCCATTGTTTTTGCGCACTCATTCTGTGGTAAAAAGGAGTCTGAATTATGATTCTCTAGGTCAGTACTATTGCAATGTTACCAAACTTGCAGATTTACCCACATGAATACCAAGACGGCCTTCAGCAGACCCTGACAGCTATGGTAACCCATGGGGAAGGGGGCAATGGGAGCTGGTGGATGTGCGGTCTGACGCATTTTCCACTTAAACATGTAGTCAAAGACAGTAGTTCCGGACACTGCTGCTGGACTCAAGTGTCGGCTATGTGATATAGCTGGTATCTACAGTGCGTGGAGACAGTTCCGCTTTGTAGCACTCTCCACACACTATAAAACCAGCAATTAAGTACCTGTACTGTTTCAACTACCTTCTTTGTGCACAGGATAGTAATTTTGAACAGCAGATCTAGCAAATACATAAAAAAACCTACAACTTGTCCTTAAAAAAAAAAAAAAAAAAAAAAAAAAAAAAAATCCTGCACAGTAAGATAAATCTTAGAACCTAGTGATGCAAAACAAACACAAAAAAAAGGACTTTTGGTGCTCATTTTCTTTTCCTTGTCATAGAAACTGTCTACACTGGCCAGCCAACTGTTTACAGCATTGCACCTGTAGCCCATTTACCAATTATTGGTGTATCTAGCCCTCTAGGACCTGGTAGGCCTTGTCTGTCTGAATCGGGGACAGATATATGCTATATATGCTTCTTACAAAATTAGATCATCATCAACAAGTTAATTTATTTCAGTTCTTCAATATAAAAAGTCATTGCAAACAGAGTGATTTCAAGTGTTTATTTCTGTTAATGTTGATGATTATGGCTTACAGCCAATGAAAACACGAAAGTCATTATCTCAGTAAATTAGAATACTTTATAACACCAGCTTGAAAAATGATTTTAAAATCCAAAATGTTGGTCTACTGAAATGTATGTTCAGTAGATGCACTCAATACTTGGTCAGGGCCTGTGGCACTGCTGAGGTGTTACGGAAGCCCAGGTTGCTTTGATAGCAGCCTTCAGCTCATCTGCATTGTTGAGTCTGGTGTCTCATCTACCTCTTGACAATACCCCATAGATTCTCTATGGTGTTAAGGTCAGGAGAGTTTGCAGGCCAATCAAGCAGTGATACTGTTTTTTTAAAGGGAATCTGTCACCCCAAAAATGGTCTATAAACTATGGCCACCGGCATCAGGGGCTTATCTACAGCATATAGATAATCCCCCGATGTATCCTGAAAGATGAGAAAAACAGGTTAGATTATACTCACCCAGGGGTGGCCCCGCTGCGGTCCGATAGGAGTCGCGGTCCGGCACCTCGCATCTTCATACGATCACGTCCTCTTCTTGCCGTGGCTCCTGCGCAGGCGTACTTTGTCTGCCCTGTTGAGGGCAGAGCAAAGCACTGCAGTGCGCAGGCCTCTCTGACCTTTCTCGGTGCCTGCGCACTGCAGTAGTTTGCTCTGCCCTCAACAGGGCAGACAAAGTACGCCTGCGCAGGAGCCACGGCAAGAAGACAAGGTGATCGTATGAAGATGGGAGGCGCCGGACTCAGACCGCGACGCCCATAGGACCGAACCACAGCAGGACCACCCCTGGGCGAGTATAATATAACTTGTTTTTCTTATCTTTCAGGATACATCGGGGGCTTATCTATAGTATTACAGAATGCTGTAGATAAGCCCCTGATGCCGGTGGCCTTAGTTTATAGGCCATTTTTGTGGTGAGATTCCCTTTAAACCAGGTATTGGTACTTTTGGCAGTGTGGACAGGTGCCAAGTCCTGCTGGAGAATGAAATTTCCATCACCAAAAAGCTTGTCGGCAGAGGGAAGAAGGAAGTGCTCTAAAATTTCCTGATATACTGCTGCGCTCACTTTGGTCTTGATAAAACACAGTAGACATATACCAGCAGATGACATGGCTCCCCAAACCATCTCTGAATGTGAAAACTTCACACTAGACCTCTAGCAGCTTGGATTGTGAGCCTCTCCACTCTTCCTCCAGACTCTGGGATCTTGATTTCCAGATGAACTGCAAAATTTACTTTCATCTGAAAGCAACACCTTGGAGCACTGAGCAACAGTCCAGTTCTTTTCCTCTTTGGCCCAGGTAAGACGCTTCTGGCGTTGTGTATTGGTCATGAGTGGGTTAACACAAGGAATGCGACACTTGTAGCCCATGTCCTGGATACTTCTGTGTGTGGTGGCTCTTGAAGCAATGACTCCAGCAGCAGTTCACTCCTTGTGAATCTGCGCCAATTTTTTGAATGGCCTTTTCTTAATCCTTTTTTTCTACCACACTTTTTTCTTCCACTCAACTTTCCATTAATATGCTTGGATACAGTATGGTCTACAGCCAGATTCTTTAGCGAAGACCTTTTGCGGCTTTCCCTCTTTGTGGAGTATGTCAATGACTTCCTTCTGGACATCTGTCAAGTCCGTAGTCTCCCCCATGTTTGTGGAGCTTATGAAAACGCACTAAGGGGCCTTTTTAAACGCTTAGTAAGCCTTTGTAGGTGTTTTTTGTTACCATATTTTGCGGTTTATAAGACGCACCGTATAAAATGCACCCCAAATTTTGAGGAGGAAAATAGGAAAAAAAAACCACTTTTTAAATAAAATGGTGGTGCTTCTTACTATCCTTGCGTCTTATTGCTTACCGGGGATGGTGGCTGCAATGAAGCGGGGCCCCAGGGTCGCTGCTGTCAGTCAGGAGTGGGGCGATGCTGCGGACACCATACTGGAAGAAAGGGGTGTTTGGATGTGAGATGCTGTGGGTGTTCGGTAGTGCGGGGGCTCCGCCGACAAAAACAAAGTCTCCGAGCAGTTACAAATACTCGGAGACCACCCGAGCGTGCTCGGGAAAGCCCAAGCAACGAGTACACTTGCTCATCACGAGTGACAAGCTGACAGTTTTAATTATACCATTTTGATGCAGATCTGTTCTTTCGATCGCCCGTTATTGCATTTTAATGCAATGTCGCGGCGACCAAAAAAAAAATTAATTTTGGTGTTTTGACGTTTCTTCACACTACTCAGTTTATCCATCAAGTTAATCCTTTTTATTGATAGATTGGGCTATTCTGAAAGCGGCGATACCAAATATTTTGAATGGGGCGAAAGGGGGCGATTTAAACTTATGTTTTTCATATTATTAAAAACATTTTTAAATTTTGGCATGCTTCAATAGCCTCCATGGGAGGCTACAAAGCTGCCACAACTCGATCGCCTCTGCTACATAGAGGCAATGCTCAGATCGCCCCTACGTAGTAGAAATGCAACATTGCTATGAGCACCGACCACAGGGTGGCGCTCAGTAATCCGGCATCAACAACCATAGAGGTCTGCAGGAGACCTCTGGTTGTTATGCCAACGCAATGCTGACCCCCGATCACGTGACGGGCTCAGCGGTGCATGTATTTCCAGCTGCATGAAAGGAAGCGCTTGTTAAATGCCGCTGTCAGCGTTTGACAGTGGCATTTAATTAGTTAACCCCTTCCCGACCTGTGACACAGCGTATGCGTCATGAAAGTCAGTGCCAATCCGACCTGTGACGCATATGCTGTGTCACAGAATGATCACGTCCCTGCAGATCCGGTGAAAGGGTTAACTCCCATTTCACCCAATCTGCAGGGACAGGGGGGAGTGGTAGTTTAGCCCAGGGGGGGTGGCTTCACCCCCCCCCCCCCCCGTGGCTACGATCGCTCTGATTGGCTGTTGAAAGTGAAACTGCCAATCAGAGCGATTTGTAATATTTCACCTAAAAAACTGGTGAAATATTACAATCCAGCCATGGCCGATGCTGCAATATCATCGGCCATGGCTGGAAACACTTTTGTGCCCCCACCCCACCGATCGCCCCCCCAGCCCTCCGATCTGTGGTCAGCTCCCCTCCGTCCTGTGCTCCGCTCCCCTGTCCTCCTGTCCGCTCCCCCCGTGCTCCAATCCACCCCCCCGCACAGCGATCCACCCCCCCGCACACCGATCCACCCGCCCGCACACCGATCCGCCCGCCCGCACACCGATCCACCCCCTCATGCTCCGATCCACCCCCCCCCCCTTGCTCCGACGCCCCCCCCGTGCTCTGATCTCCCCCGTGCTCTGATCTCCCCCCCTTATACTTACCTAGCCTCCCGGGGTCCGTCCGTCTTCTTTCCTGGGCGCCGCCATGTTCCAAAATGGCGGGCGCATGCGCAGTGCGCCCCCCGAATCTGCCGGCCGGCAGATTCGTGACAATGTGAATTTTGATCACTGTGATAGGTTTTATCACAGTGATCAAAATAAAAAAAAAAAACAGTAAATGACCCCCCCCCCCCTTTGTCCCCCATAGGTAGGGACAATAATAAAATAAAGACATTTTTTTTTTCCACTAAGGTTGGAGTTAGAAGTAGGGTTAGGGGTAGGGTTAGGACTAGGGTTAGGGTATCCGTATGTGCACACGTATTCTGGTCCTCTGCGGATTTTTCCGCAGCGGATTTGATAAATCCGCAGTGCTAAACCGCTGCAGATTTATGGCAGATTTACCGTGGTTTTTCTGCGCATTTCACTGCAGTTTTACAACTGCGATTTTCTATTGGAGCAGTTGTAAAACCGCTGCGGAATCCGCAGAAAGTGACATGCTGCGGAATGTAAACCGCTGCGTTTCCGTGCAGTTTTTCTGCAGCATGTGTACAGCGATTTTTGTTTCCCATAGGTGTACATTGAACTGTAAACTCATGGGAAACTGCTGCGCATCCGCAGCGTTTTCCGCAGCGTGTGCACATACCTTTAGAATTAGGCTATGTGCACACGGTGCGGATTTGGCTGCGGATCCGCAGCGGATTGGCCGCTGCGGATCCGCAGCAGTGTTCCATCAGGTTTACAGTACCATGTAAACATATGGAAAACCAAATCCGCTGTGCCCATGGTGCGGAAAATACCGCGCGGAAACGCTGCGTTGTATTTTCCGCAGCATGTCAATTCTTTGTGCGGATTCCGCAGCGTTTTACACCTGATCCTCAATAGGAATCCGCAGGTGAAATCCGCACAAAAAACACTGGAAATCCGCGGTAAATCCGCAGGTAAAACGTAGTGCCTTTTACCCGCGGATTTTTAAAAAATGGTGCGGAAAAATCTCACACGAATCCGCAACGTGGGCACATAGCCTTAGGGTTAGGTTGGAATTAGGGTTGTGGTTAGGGTTAGGGGTGTGTTGGGGTTAGGGTTGTGGTTAGGGTTACGGCTACAGTTGGGATAAGGGTTAGGGGTGTGTTGGCGTTAAGGTACCTTCACACTAAACGATATCGCTAGCAATCCGTGACGTTGCAGCGTCCTCGCTAGCGATATCGTTTAGTTTGACACGCAGCAGCGATCAGAATCCTGCTGTGATGTCGTTGGTCGGGGCTAGAGGGCCAGACCTTTCTTTGGTCGCTGGCTCTCCCGCTGACATCGCTGAATCGGAGTGTGTGACACCGATTCAGCGATGTCTTCGCTGGTAACCAGGGTAAACATCGGGTTACTAAGCGCAGGGCCGCGCTTAGTAACCCGATGTTTACCCTGGTTACCAGCGTAAAAGTAAAAAAAAAACAAACACTACATACTTACCTACCGCTGTCTGTCCCCGGCGCTGTGCTCTGCACTCCTCCTGTACTGGCTGTGAGCGTCGGTCAGCCGGAAAGCAGAGCGGTGACGTCACCGCTCTGCTTTCCGGCCGCTGTGCTCACACTCAGTACAAGAGGAGTGCAGAGCACAGCGCCGGGGACAGACAGCGGTAGGTAAGTATGAAGCGTTTGTTTTTTTTTACTTTACCCTGGTTACCATCGTTAAACATCGGGTTACTAAGCGCGGCCCTGCGCTTAGTAACCCTATGTTTACCCTGGTTACCCGGGGACCTCGGGATCGTTGGTCGCTGGAGAGCGGTCTGTGTGACAGCTCTCCAGCGACCAAACAGCGACGCTGCAGCGATCCGGATCGTTGTCGGTATCGCTGCAGCGTCGCTTAATGTGAAGGGGCCTTTAGAATTGAGGGGTTTCCACTGTTTAGGCACATCAGGGGGTCTCCAAACGCAACATGGCGCCACCATTGATTCCAGCCAATCTTGTATTCAAAAAGTCAAATGGTGCTCCCTCACTTCCGAGCACCGACGTGTGCCCAAACAGTGGTTTACCCCCACATATGGGGTACCAGCATACTCAGGACAAACTGCGCAACAATTACTGGGTTCCAATTTCTCCTGTTACCCTTGAGAAAATAAAAAATTGCTTGCTAAAACATCATTTTTGAGGAAAGAAAAATGATTTTTTATTTTCACGGCTCTGCGTTGTAAACGTCTGTGAAGCACTTGGGGGTTCAAAGTGCTCACCACATATCTAGATAAGTTCCTTGGGGGGTCTAGTTTCCAAAATGGGGTCACTTGTGGGGGGTTTCTACTGTTTAGGCACACCAGGGGCTCTGCAAACGCAACGTGATGCCCGCAGACCATTCCATCAAAATCTGCATTTCAAAAGTCACTACTTCCCTTCTGAGCCCCGACGTGTGCCCAAACAGTGGTTTACCCCCACACATGGGGTATCAGCGTACTCAGGAGAAACTGGACAAAAACTTTTGAGGTCCAATTTCTCCTGTAACCCTTGGGAAAATAAAAAATTCTGGGCTAAAAAATTATTTTTGAGGAAAGAAAATGTATTATTTTCACGGCTCTGCGTTATAAACTTCTGTGAAGCAATTGGGGGTTGAAAGTGCTCACCACATATCTAGATTAGTTCCTTTCGGGGTCTAGTTTCCAAAATGGGGTCACTTGTGGGGGGTTTCTACTGTTTAGCCACATCAGGAGCTCTGCAAACGCAACGTGACGCCCGTAGAGCATTCCATCAAAGTCTGCATTTCAAAACTTCACTACTTCACTTCCGAGCCCCGGCATGTGCCCAAATAGTAGTTTACCCCCACATATGGGGTATCACCGTACTCAGGAGAAACTGGACAACAAATATTGGCGTCAAATTTCTCCTGTTACCCTTGGGAAAATAAAAAATTGCGGGCTAAAAAATCATTTTTGAGAAAATAAATTTTTTTTTTTTATTTTCATGGCTCTGCGTTATAAACTTCTGTGAAGCACTTGAGGGTTCAAAGTGCTCACCACACATCTAGATTAGTTCCTTTGGGGGTCTAGTTTCCAAAATGGGGTCATTTGTGGGGAATCTCCAATGTTTAGACACACAGGGGCTCTCCAAACGCGACATGGTGTCCGCTAATGATTGGAGCAAATTTTCCATTTAAAAAGCCAAATGGCGTGCCTTCCCTTCCGAGCCCTGCCGTGCGCCCAAACAGTGGTTTACCCCCACATATGGGGTATCTGCGTACTCAGAAAAAACTGGACAACAACATTTATGGTCCAATTTCTCCTATTACCGTTGGCAAAATAGGAAATTCCAGGCTAAAAAAATCATTTTTGAGGAAAGAAAAATTATTTTTTATTTTCATGGCTCTGCGTTATAAACTTCTGTGAAGCACCTGGTGGTTTAAAGTGCTCACTATGCATCTAGATAAGTTCCTTGGGGGGTCTAGTTTCCAAAATGGGGTAACTTGTGGGGGAGCTCCAATGCATAGGCACACAGGGGCTCTCCAAACGCGACATGGTGTCCGCTAACAATTGGAGCTAATTTTCCATTCAAAAAGTCAAAAGGCGCGCCTTCCCTTCCGAGCCCTGCCGTGTGCCCAAACAGTGGTTTACCCCCACATATGAGGTATCGGCGTACTCGGGAGAAATTTCCCAACAAAATTTAGGATCCATTTTATCCTATTGCCCATGTGAAAATGAAAAAATGGAGGCGAAAAGAAATTTTTTGTGAAAAATAAGTACTTTTTCATTTTTATGGATCAATTTGTGAAGCACCTGAGGGTTTAAAGTGCTCACTAGGCATCTAGATAAGTTCCTTGGGGGGTCCAGTTTCCAAAATGGGGTCACTTGTGGGGGAGCTCCAATGTTTAGGCACACAGGGTCTCTCCAAACGCGACATGGTGTCCGCTAACGATGGAGATAATTTTTCATTCAAAAAGTCAAATGGCGCTCCTTCCCTTCCGAGCCTTACCATGTGCCCAAACAGTGGTTTACCCCCACATGTGAGGTATCAGTGTACTCAGGAGAAATTGCCCAACAAATTTTAGGATCCATTTTATCCTGTTGCCCATGTGAAAATGAAAAAATTGAGGCTAAAAGAATTTTTTTGTGAAAAAAAAGTTTTTTCATTTTTACGGATCAATTTGTGAAGCACCTGGGGGTTTAAAGTGCTCACTATGCATCTAGATAAGTTCCTTGGGGCGTCTAGTTTCCATAATGGGGTCACTTGTGGGGGAGCTCCTATTCTTAGGCACACGGGGGCTCTCCAAATGTGACATGGTGTCCGCTAAAGAGTGCAGCCAATTTTTCATTCAAAAAGTCAAATGGCGCTCCTTCCCTTCCAAGCCCTGCCGTGCGCCCAAACAGTGGTTTACCCCCACATATGAGGTATTAGCGTACTCAGGACAAATTGGACAACAACTTTCATGGTTCAGTTTCTCCTTTTACCATTGGGAAAATAAAAAAATTGTTGCTGAAAAATCATTTTTGTGACTAAAAAGTTAAATGTTCATTTTTTCCTTCCATGTTGCTTCTGCTGCTGTGAAGCACCTGAAGGGTTAATAAACTTCTTGAATGTGGTTTTGTGCACCTTGAGGGGTGCAGTTTTTAGAATGGTGTCACTTTTGGGTATTTTCAGCCATATAGACCCCTCAATCTGACTTCAAATGTGAGGTGGTCCCTAAAAAAAAAATGGTTTTGTAAATTTCGTTGTAAAAATGAGAAATTGCTGGTCAAATTTTAACCCTTATAACTTCCTAGCAAAACAAAATTTTGTTTCCAAAATTGTGCTGATGTAAAGTATACATGTGGGAAATGTTATTTATTAACTATTTTGTGTCACATAACTCTGGTTTAACAGAATAAAAATTCAAAATGTGAAAATTGCGAAATTTTCAAAATTTTTGCCAAATTTCCGTTTTTATCACAAATAAACGCAGAATTTATTGACCTAAATTTACCACTAACATGAAGCCCAATATGTCACGAAAAAACAATCTCAGAACCACTAGGATCCGTTGAAGCGTTCCTGAGTTATTACCTCATAAAGGGACACTGGTCAGAATTGCAAAAAACAGCAAGGTCTTTAAGGTCAAAATTGGCTGGGTCATGAAGGGGTTAATAGCGGCGGGTGGATCGCAATTCCCCTGGCGCCTATTGCGAGCATGTCAGCTGTTCAAAACAGCTGACATATCCCGGGCTTTGATGCGGGTTCACCGCCGGAGCCCGTAACAAAGTGGGGGTTCTGCCATTGGATGCAAACTCGGCTTTGGGAAAATGGCCGCCGCGATCTCTTCTGCGCACGCGCGGCATCCCGCGGCCATTTTCCTGAAGCCCCGTGCAGCAGAGCACTCCATCTGCGCACGCGCGGCCCCAGGAAGATGGCTTCTTCACGTGCGCGCAGTGGAATAGTCACTGCGACATGCGCACACCACTACGCCACCAACGGAAAGCTGGGGAAGAAAAGAGCGATGTCACCACGCCCACCTGACCTGACCAGCCTGATTGACAGGCGAAAACGGCGACTTTGGTAATGTATTGCGCAGCATAGGTGGGGAATCAGGGTACACTACATACACTATTGTAACGCACAGCGCAGGCCCTATTTAACAGTATTTTTATCTCAATCTGAAAAAACGGGGTGACAGGTTCCCTTTAAACTCTAAAGTCACTTGATTGGTGCATTTAAGAAGTTAGAATGCTGGGAATGGAGCTAGATTGAGCCCCATGCTTTGAAGTTTGTGAACCCTTCAGAATTATATGTCTGCATAAATTTTACCTAAAACTATCCACTTTTATATTCACTTTTTGCAAAAGTCCTAAAACAAACAAACGAGGCAAAAATATTAGACTGAGTCATGTTCTTCATTTTAAAAAATGAAAATGTCACATGTCTAAGTGGTAAAAGTGCATGAGTCTTTGAGCTCATTATCTTGTGTGTGTGTAGACAGTGTCTAGCAATAATAGCATAAAAATGTTTCTGGTATATGCCGATTGATCATGCATGTCTGCTTGCAATTTTAGCCCATTCCTCCCTGCAAAAATTCTACAACTCTGCTATGTTGGCGGGTTTTTGCCCATGAACTGCTTGCTTCAAGTTTGTCCATAAAATTTCGGTAGATTAACGTCAGGACATTGATTTAGTCTTTACAAAATTGTAACTTTATTCTTCTTTACCTCATGCAGCATAAGTGATTAAATAACTATTCTTCGGGTGGGTGCGATAACAGCGATACCAGATTTACATCGGGTTTTTAGGTTTGGCTACGATATCACACTAAAAAACCCTTTTTATTGCATCGCCATATTTTGAGAGTTATAATTTTTCCATTTCTCTGAACAGTCATGTCAGATTTTTTTTGTGTGGAACGAGATGATGTATTTACTGGTATAATTTTCGGGCTCATAACATTTTTTGATCGCTTTCTATTCAGATTTTTGGGAGGCAGACTGAACAAAAAAAACAGCAATTCAGGAATTTTTTTTAATGCAGTTCTGCGTGTGGTATAATTTATAGACTGATTAATTCCTCAGGTCAGTACGATTACAGAGATAACACATTTATTTTTTATGTTTTGGTGCTTTTATGGGAGAACAATTTCATAGAAAAAAAAGGTATTTTGTGTATCGCTTTATTCTGAGGGCCATAACCTATTTTGCAGCTAATGGAGCTGTATGGCAGCTTGTTCTTTTGCGAGACAAGACAAAATTTTCTGCTATACTATTTTATTTACATTTGTCTTTTGATTGCATCTTATTCCACTTTTTTTCCCTCAGTGGTACAATGAAAAAACAGATTTACGCCGTTCACTGAAAGGGTTAACTAGTCTACTGGACGTGGCGATATCAAATATGCACTTTTTTTTGCTTATTTTTTTTACATAAAAATGTGTATTTATTAGTATAATTATAATTATTTTTTTAAAGATTAGTTTATTTTTACTTTATCCCTCTATGGGACTTTCACTTCACTTTGATCGCTGGTATAAAGCATTGCAACGGGCCCCAGTAAGGACGTGCCGATCTGAAGGTAGCTCCTTCCCTCTCCCTTCCTCCTAAATGTTGCGATCGCAGCATTTAGGGAGTTAAACAGCCAGGGGCAGTGCTGGCACTATCCCTGGCTGTTACTGCAGGAGCTCAGCCACTAGCAGTGCTGAGCTCCTGCTGTGATCGATCAGTTAGATTAACTGACCGATCACAACGCCCCGAGTGCGGGGTCCCATGCCATGGGTCGCCGCACCTCTTCCCATGCCGCTCAGACGTCAGTAACAGCTGTCAATGTGGAACAGTCACCTGCACATTTACACTTATTGACAGTTTAAATACGGGAACTGATGCCCACTTATGACATGCTATGTCTGTCATTCATTGTGAAAAAGTTAAATAAAATCTGTCACCATTTGCCATCTAATCGGAGAGCTGCATAATATAGAGACAAAGACTAACAAGCAATGTGTCACACAGTGCTGCTTGCTGTAGTTACAGGTCCTTCTCAAAAAATTAGCATATAGTGTTAAATTTCATTATTTACCATAATGTAATGATTACAATTAAACTTTCATATATTATAGATTCATTATCTACCAACTGAAATTTGTCAGGTCTTTTATTGTTTTAATACTGATGATTTTGGCATACAACTCCTGATAACCCAAAAAACCTGTCTCAATAAATTAGCATATCAAGAAAAGGTTCTCTAAACGACCTATTACCCTAATCTTCTGAATCAACTAATTAACTCTAAACACATGCAAAAGATACCTGAGGCTTTTATAAACTCCCTGCCTGGTTCATTACTCAAAACCCCCATCATGGGTAAGACTAGCGACCTGACAGATGTCAAGAAGGCCATCATTGACACCCTCAAGCAAGAGGGTAAGACCCAGAAAGAAATTTCTCAACAAATAGGCTGTTCCCAGAGTGCTGTATCAAGGCACCTCAATGGTAAGTCTGTTGGAAGGAAACAATGTGGCAGAAAACGCTGTACAACGAGAAGAGGAGACCGGACCCTGAGGAAGATTGTGGAGAAGGACCGATTCCAGACCTTGGGGAACCTGAGGAAGCAGTGGACTGAGTCTGGTGTGGAAACATCCAGAGCCACCGTGCACAGGCGTGTGCAGGAAATGGGCTACAGGTGCCGCATTCCCCAGGTAAAGCCACTTTTGAGCTACAGAGAAGCAGCACTGGACTGTTGCTAAGTGGTCCCAAGTACTTTTTTCTGATGAAAGCAAATTTTGCATGTCATTCGGAAATCAAGGTGCCAGAGTCTGGAGGAAGACTGGGGAGAAGGAAATGCCAAAATGCCTGAAGTCCAGTGTCAAGTACCCACAGTCAGTGATGGTGTGGGGTGCCATGTCAGCTGCTGGTGTTGGTCCACTGTGTTTCATCAAGGGCAGGGTCAATGCAGCTAGCTATCAGGAGATTTTGGAGCGCTTCATGCTTCCATCGGCTGAAATGCTTTATAGAGATGAAGATTTCATTTTTCAGCACGACCTGGCACCTGCTCACAGTGCCAAAACCACTGGTAAATGGTTTACTGACCATGGTATTACTGTGCTCAATTGGCCTGCCAACTCTCCTGACCTGAACCCCATAGAGAATCTGTGGGATATTGTGAAGAGAAAGTTGAGAGACGCAAGACACAACACTCTGGATGAGCTTAAGGCCGCTATTGAAGCATCTTGGGCCTCCATAACATCTCAGCAGTGTCACAGGCTGATTGCCTCCATGCCACGCCGGATTGAAGCAGTCATTTCTGCCAAAGGATTCCCGACCAAGTATTGAGTGCATAACTGAACATTATTATTTGTTGGTTTTTTTGTTTGTTATTAAAAAACACTTTTATTTGATTGGATGGGTGAAATATGCTAATTTATTGAGACAGGTTTTTTGGGTTATCAGGAGTTGTATGCCAAAATCATCAGTATTAAAACAATAAAAGACCTGACAAATTTCAGTTGGTGGATAATGAATCTATAATATATGAAAGTTTAATTGTAATCATTACATTATGGTAAATAATGAAATTTAACACTATATGCTAATTTTTTGAGAAGGACCTGTATATATCACTGTTTTATCAGCAAGAAATCACTAGAGGACTAGTAAGCTTACAGCTATGTGGTCTTCCATATTCATGAGTTATGTATAATCACGTCCCCACCACTGAATGGCAGCTTTCTGCCTAAGCAATGTACACAGAATGCTGCTAATCAGTGGTATGGGTGGTCCTAACAAAGCTGTGCATTCTGAGAACTGATAGATCTGCAGCAAATAAAATAGTGATTTTAATCAAAACTATAGCAAACAGCCCAGTAAGTCATACACTGCTAGAATTCAGGTTTCTGCCCCTACTTCATGTTACTCTCAGATGGGGTAGTAAAAACACGGTGACCGATTTCCTTTAATTATTCTTTTGTAGAATGACTTGTGATTTGGGATCCATATCTTGCTGCACAATCCACATTCTTTTGAGATTGAGCTCATGGACAGACTTCCTGTTATTTTCCTTTAGAATTTGCTGATATATTTCAAAATTAATTGTTCAATAAATGGTGGCAAGCCGTCCTGGCCCAGATGCAGCAAAACATGCCAAATCAGGATAATACCTAGACTGTTTCACAGATGGTATAAGGTTTTATGTGGCAATGTAGTTTTTTCCTCATTTACGTTACATTGTTCCCATAGCCTTCTTGGATTGTCCTTGTGATCTTTAGCAAACTGAAGATGAGCAGTAATATTCTTCTTGGAGAACAGTGAACAACAATGATGTGCATGACAGGACTGCAAGTAGAAATACCGTGTCCACCAGATGGAGGACTCTTGAACATTAATATAAGCCCACAGAGGCCTTTAATTCCTTTGAGGTCACATTGGGTTCCTTCGTGATCGCACAGCCTATTATATGCCTTACTCTTGGTGTGATCTTTGTTGGTCAAACACACCCGGAGAAGGTAATAATCTTTAATTTCCTCCATTTGTACACAATCTGTTTGACTGTGGTTTGGTGGAGCCGAAACTCTTGAGAAAGTTTGTAACCTTTTCAAGCCTGATGAGCATCAGCAACTCTTCTTCCGAGTACCTAAGAAATCTCTTGTTTGACATTGATAGATTCCTGTTCTATGACAACCTTTTGTCATCCCAGTAATTGACAACACTAGAAAGATTTAATCTTCAGCTCATCTACTAATCCTGACGGTTCACAAAATTATGCCACTCACTGAATTTTGATACTAGATTTTTTTTTAAATTCTAAAAAAAATTGACATTGAATATTTTTGGCAATACAAAACACAACCACCGCACTATAGAAGACCAAAAAATTGATTACTGCTCAAGCATAATCCAATAGGTTGCGGCCAACTGCTGGCAGAAAGTAGAAAAAAAAGTGAAACCAATTGTCAAAATAATTGGGACCGCACTCAAGAGTCACTACAGATAGCAGTAAACCATTAACCACTCATAATACTTCAGCAGTAATCAATTTGGTCACCCATAGTGCAGTAGTCCAGTGTTTTATTGTGTTGCCTACTATTTCCAGTACACTACTGACAGGGGTATAGTCTCCATCTGCTGCTTTTTTCCTGTGACCAGAACTTTACAACAATGCTTTAAACATTAGACTTGACAGATGACATAAAATAAGTCCTTACTTTGTCTGCCCAACTCTGTGGCACCGATCTTCTGCCTGCTTGTCATTGTAAGGATTGCAGTCAATGTCATGAAGGATTACCATGTTTGCTGAAGTAAGATTAATTCCAAGTCCACCCGCTTTAGTAGATAGAAGGAATATGAATATATCCATGTCACTATTGTACTGATCTATCAGATGTATCCTGTGATGAAAGATAGTCCTTGTGTAAATGTTAATTAAGCACTCCAGTTCAACGAAGTAAAAAAACACTTACCGTAAGTGATTTATACATGCGGCAAAGTGAATATGTCCATACACAGACTACAGTTACTCAAAATGGAGGATTTCATCTATACTGAACAATGGTTAGGTGAAATTTATTGCCAAACAATAAATATATATAAATATTACTTAACTCTACTAAGATGGGTGAAGTTGCAACAGCATAATAACGGATGTTCAACCATTAACCTATTCTATGCAATGTGTATGACATGACCAACTTTAGTTGTATGGTACTGCAACTGCACAATCCGGTATATGCGGCTTTTAGATCGTCACCAACCGATAAATCCATTATGAACTGGTGCTCGTTCCTGCATTGTGATTACTGCATTTGTTATAAAGACCTTGTAAATCGCACAAAGTCCCCATGAGATCATGGCAGAAGCACGGCTGAAATACAGATGGTGCAAGCAACAGAGAGATGGTATTAAAAAACAAAACACACTTAGTGAGTAACTGCAGGACCCCTTGGGTTCCACATGTGTGGGATTCTTATATGATATACGAGCAGCATGGTGGCTCAGTGGGTAGCACTGCAGCCTTGCAGCGCTGGGGTCCTGGACAAAGGACAACATCTGCAAGGAGTTTGTATGTTCTCCCTGTGTTTGCGTGGGTTTCCTCCCCACTCTAAAGACACACTGATTTTGAACCCCAGTGGGGATAGCAATGATGATGTAAAGCGCTGTACTTGTACTCTAATATCCCACACCAGGATGGATTAAATGCCTGCAAATTCATCATGGAAAACACAGGGACTGATGCGGATTCTGTAGTGAAACTTATAAAATTTCACTGACCCGCAGAAAAGGAACTGAGCGGCACTCGATGTGTTAATCTTCACAGGCAGTAACAGTATAGGAGAAGTCTCAGCATAAACTTCAAGCCACCAGTCTATGTGTTTGCAGATGCCGGGTGGTGCTTAGCATATAAAGCAGACAGACTTTCCAACTTGTTAAATAACAAAAGATGCAGCACTCACCAGATTCTTGCTGAAGATAGGTGCGGGGCCCGCACCTAATCCTCTTTCCTGCCGCCTCTCCGCATAATGTCTCACATCGCTTTAAGCGAATAAAGGACACTATCTTCAGCAAGAATCTGGTGAGTGCTGCATCTTTTGTTATTTAACAAACTTATAAAATTCATCCTCACCTGCAATTACCGTATTTTTCGGACTATAAGACGCACCGAACCATAAGACGCACCCCAAATTTGGGGTGAAAATTGCAGAAAAAAAGATTTTTTATAACATGGGGGTCCGTCTTATTGTCCGAACTTACAGTATCTTATGGCGGTGGCAGAGCAGGGTCACAGGAGGCAAGGTGGGGTGATGCTGGGATGAGGAGGTGCTGGGATGAGAAGGTGCTGGGATGAGAAGGTGCTGGGATCAGGAGGTGCTGGGATGAGGAGGTGCTGGGATGAGAAGGTGCTGGGATGAGAAGGTGCTGGGATCAGGAGGTGCTGGGATCAGGAGGTGCTGGGATCAGGAGGTGCTGGGATCAGGAGGTGCTGGGATCAGGAGGTGCTGGGATCAGGAGGTGCTGGGATCAGGAGGTGCTGGGATCAGGAGGTGCAGTGAGAGGTATGGCGTGAGAGGGGTCCCTGGCGTACCATGCAGGCTTACCTAGGTGGCAGAGGTGCGGTGGCAGAGGTCCGGTGGCAGAGGTGCGGTGGCAGAGGTGTGGCAGCAGAGGAGGCGCAGGAAGCGGGGTCCCTTTCCCCGGTATGGTGATGCAGCAGGCCCGGTATGCAGCAGAGCCGGGTGAATCCTCTTGTTATCGGTGGGCGCGGCCATCTTCCTGAGGCCGCGCGTGTGCAGATGAAGCGCTCTGCTCCCGGGGCTTCAGGAAAATGCCGCGGGAGGCCGCGCGTGCGCAGATGGAGATCGCGTCGGCCATTTTCCTGAAGCCCCGGGAAGCAGAGCGCTCCATCTGCGCACGCGCGGCCTCCGGAAAATGGCCGCCACCACCGATAACAAGAGGATTCACCCGGCTCTGCTGCATACCGGGCCTGCTGCATCACCATACCGGGGAAAGGGACCCCGCTTACTGCGCCTCCTCTGCCGCCACACCCCCGCAACCGCACCTCTGCCACCGGACCTCTGCCACCGCACCTCTGCCACCTAGGTAAGCCTGCATTGCGACTATTAGACGCACCCCCCATTTCCCCCCCTTTTTTTGTGGGGAAAAAGTGCGTCTTTTAGTCCGAAAAATACGGTACTTTGAATTTGACAACAAGATCTATCTACAGAAGACTGGCACAGCAATGGGAAGTAAAGTGGCCCCACAGTATGCAAATCTTTTCATGGCCAAGCTTGAAAGCGACTTTTTGTCCTCATGTCCCATCAGGCCCCTGGCCTACTACCGCTACATTGATGATATTTCAATCATCAGAACGGAGTCTGAGCCACAACTAAAGACGTTGCATGAACAGATTAATCAAGTTCATCCCACCATCAACTTAACACTCACCTACTCCATCACTGAAATTAACTTTTTGGACACCATCATTAAGCTGCAGAACAATGAAATGGAGACATCCCTGTATCAGAAGCCAATTGACTGTCCAACATACCTTAAATGGGACAGTTTCCATCCAAAACACATCAAAACTCTAGTCTACAGCCAAGCCATCAGATACAATCCTATATGTTCCAACCCAATGGATAGGGATGAACACCTTGGTCGCCTCAGAAAGACCTTTTTGAATCAGGGCTACCACCCAAGAACAATTCAAAACCAAATTACAAGAGCCACCAGAATATCAAGGAATCACCTGCTACATCACAAAGCTAAAGAAGAAAATAACCAGGTGCCTCTAGTAGTCACCTAAAATCCAAATCTGGAGTTGCTAAGGGGAATTGCACAGAAATTACAACCTTTACTACAAAAATATGCCCCATTACAATCCATTTTCCAGACCCCCACTACTGTGTTTTAGGCAGCCCCCAAGTCTAAGAAGCATTATTGTCAAAAGCTCCTTGCAACCAGAAAAAAAAAAAAAAAAAGAGTAAAACCTGTCCATTTACAATGACCACGGACAAGATAAAGATCCCCAATTCACATAAGGACTACAAGATACCAGGAACTTTCAGCTGCATCAAATCTAGTGTGGTGTACCTAATTATTTGTACTAAATGTCCAGCTGGGGGTCTGTATGTGGGGGAGACTGGGCAAAAGCCTAGAACAAGGATGAATTCTCACTGCCACACAATAAGAGAAAAAAAAAAGAATGGATCTACCTGTGGCAACACATTTTTGTATCCCCGGTCATAGCATCATGGACATGAAATTACTTGTATTAAAAGGCAACTTCAAATCTCAGAGACAGGAGAGTCTGGGAGTATAAACTGATGACAACCTTTGACACACTCAGTGCAGGAATGACCTTGTGGGGGCATCATAACAGTACCAGACCCCAATCAGCGGACAATAAAACATTCACACTCCTTATCTATGAACTGTTCCAATATTTATGGACACAACTGTTTATCACTCTCCCATAATGGTATATCTGCATCACATCACCTGTCTTATCTATGACATTATTTCTGCGCTGTGTTGTGCACAAATATATGACTCTTCAGATTTTGCATTAGTCTTTGCCTGATGAAGAGGTCTCAGTAGTCTTGAAAGCTTGCAATTTGTTACCATTTCAGTTAGCCATTAAAAGATATCAACCACTGAGGACTACTAAATATTTTTCTATCTACTGGCTAACACGGTACAAAGTTATACATCTTCCCTGTAAAGCGCTGTGGAATGCTGTAACATAACTGGTTAAAATAAGTGTCCTTTTATTTTTTTACTTGGTGCAATGCTTTTATTGTATAATAATTTCCTCCCTGCTAAAATGGAAAGGATATAGTGACTTCCTAGGAAGGGAAGCCTGAAGGGGGTGTGCCATATAAGGATATGAACATACATGGATTAAAGATGAAAGCTCTTATCCCTTTAAGGAACGGGCGATTTTCTGCTTTTTCGTTTTTTCCTCCCTTTATTATTAGAGCTTTAACATGTATTTATCTGTCGAATTAGCCATATGCGGGGTTCATTTTTTGCGTAACGAGTTGCAGATTCAAATAACAGCATTCATTTTATCATATAATGTACTAGAAAGCGGAAAAAGAAAAATTCAATGCATGCTGAAATAGCAAAAAAAAGTGCAATTATCAAAATTCATGTTTGTTTTTTTAATACAGCATTGATTTTATGGTAAAACTGACCTGGCAGGATGATTCTACATGTCTGTATGATAATACAGACACCAAACATACATGATTGGTCGCCGCAAAACAGCCATGACCAATCAGCGACGGGCACAGTCCGGAAGAAAATGGCCGCTCCATACTCCCCGCAGTCAGTGGCCAGCGCCCGCTCCCCGCAGTCACTGTCCCCGGCGCTCCGCTCCCCGCAGTCACTGTCCCCGGCGCTCCGCTCCCCGCAATCACTGTCCCCGGCGCTCCGCTCCCCGCAGTCACTGTCCCCGGCGCTCCGCTCCCCGCAATCACTGTCCCCGGCGCTCCGCTCCCCGCAATCACTGTCCCCGGCGCTCCGCTCCCCGCAGTCACTGTCCCCGGCGCTCCGCTCCCCGCAATCACTGTCCCCGGCGCTCCGCTCCCCGCAGTCACTGTCCCCGGCGCTCCGATCCCCGTAGTCAGTGTCCCCGGCACTCCGCTCCCCGCACGCTCCATACTCCCCTCCGGTCACCGCTAACACAGGGTTAATGCTGGCGGTAACGCATTCCGTTACCGCCGCTATTAACCCGGTGTCCCCAACCTTTTACTATTGATGCTGCCTATGCGGCATCAATGGTAAAAGAAAGCAATGTTAAGAATAGTAAAAAAAAACAAAAAAAAAACCTCCCATACTCGCCCTCCGTTGTCCACTGAGGCACTCGGTCCTGCCGCCATCTTCCTTTCCCAGCGACGCTTTGCCCATAACACCTAGCGGTCTCGCGAGACCGCTAAGTCATATGGGTAATTTCGCAAACCATCCTGGGAGCGCAATATGGCGCCAGCCACGCGCCCATCTGCACAGGATCCCAGGAGGCGGAGACAAGGGACGCAGAGGAGCAGCGACAAGAATGGTGAGTATGTTGAACTACAGACACTTGCCCCATATAGTGCTGCACAAACATTGATTATGACCCCATAAGATGCTCCCTACAGACACTTGCCCCATTTGCTGTTGCTGCGATAAAAAAAAAAAAAAATCACATACTCACCCCTCCGTCGCTCAGGCCCCCGGCACTTTCCATATTCACCTGACTTCGTTCCGGCACCGCTCCATCTTCAGCATCTTCTGCACTGACGTTCAGGCAGAGGGCGCGCACTAACCACGTCATTGCGCCCTCTGACCTGAGCGTCACTGCAGAAGACACTGAAGACGGAGCGGCGCCGGAGCAGGTGAATATCGCGCCCTCTGCCGGAGCGTCAGTGCAGAAGATGCTGAAGATGGAGCGGCGCCGGAACGAAGTCAGGTGAATTTTGAAAGTGCCGGGGCCTGAGCGACGGAGAGGTGAGTATGTCATTTTTTTTTTTTATCACAGCAACAGCAAATGGGGCAAGTGTCTGTATGGAGCATCTAATGGGGCCATAATCAACGTTTGTGCAGGATTGTATGGGGCAAATATCTTTATGGAGCATCTTATGGGGCCATAATTAACGTTTGTGGAGCATTATATGGGCAAGTGTCTGTATGGAGCATCTTATGGGGCCACAATCAACGTTTGTGCAGCACTATATGGCGTAAACACCTTTATGGAGCATCTTATAGGGCGATAATCAACATTTGTATGGGAGATGTATGTATGTATGTATGTATGTATGTATGTATGTGTATATATACACACACACACATATACATACACATATATATACATACACACACATATATATATATATATATATATATATATATATATATATTTTCCCCACAACAGTATTTGTTGCGCTATATACAGCAACAGCAATGTCATGGGAGTCACGGCAACGGGCTGGTTTTCACAAGAGTACCAACATGAGAGGTCAAGCAGACCCATGGCTCTCATGGCCACACACCTGCATCCCGCAATCATGTTGTGGGAGCCTTGGATGAGGCGATGGAACGGTGCGTCCTCTGCTGGCAAGCTGTTAAGGCCAATGTCACAGACTGACAGAGTAAAGATATACATCTTGGTACAGTGTTAGCCAGTGGATAGAAAAATATTTAGAATTCAGAGTCCTCATTGGTTGATACCTTTTAATGGCTAACTGAAACGATGGTAATAAATTGCAAGCTTTCGAGACTACTCACGCCCCTTCATCAGGCATAGACTAAAAGAAATTCTGAAGAATCACATATTTATGCACAATACAGCCCAGAAATAAAGCCATAGATAAGACCGGTAACGTTAAGCAGAATTACCATTATGTGAGAGTGATAAACAGTTGTGTCCATAAATATTGGAACAGTTAATAGATAAGAATTTTTTTATTGTCCTCTGATTGAGGTCTGGTTCTGTTATGATGACACCACATGGTCTGAGGAGCAAATTCCTTAGTTGAGGTAAAAATACATAAATCCATGCGACATATTCATTCCTGCACTGAGTGTGTCAAAGGTCATCATCAGCTTATATTCCCATACTCTTCTGTCTATCTAGCATTAAGGACAAATTACTTGTATTAAAAGGTAACTTCAAATCTCAGAGAGACATGTCGCATGGATTTACGTCTTTTTACATCAACTAAGGAATTTGCTCCTCAGACCATGTGGGGTCATCATAACAGAACCTTACCCCAATCAGAGGACAATAAAACATTCCTTATCTATGAACTGTTCCAATATTTATGGACATAACTGTTTATCACTCACATAATGGTAATTCTGCTTCATGTCACCTGTCTTATCTATGGCATTTTTCTGTGCTGTCCATAAATATATGATTCTTCAGAATTTCTATTAGTCTATGCCTGATGAAGAGACCCGAGTAGTCTCGAAAGCTTGTAATTTGTTACCATCTTTTCAGTTAGCCATTAAAAAGGTATCAACGATTGAGGGCTCTCAATTCTAAATATTTCACAGACTGACAGAGGCATTTAGCAGCTGTGAGCAGAGCTTAGCTCCATCTGCTGATGTTACAGGCAGATGATCATTATCTGCCAGGACAGAGGACGCCTCTGCTTGCGAGCCAGAATCAAAGGCAGGAAGACTACTTATGACACACATGGTATGTCATAAGTCGTTAAAAGAGGTTTTTAGTTTTCACAAACTCCTCCAGCTACGGCTTGATTTACAACAAAAACAAACTTAGGTTTTTTCAACCACCCCGAATCCCTCGCCGAGTCTATGCCGCAGCTCATGGTAACTTATTGTCAACAATACTGCAGCCAATAATTACGCTCAGCAGCTATGAGCCATGAATTTTGCTACAGCTGCTGAGCTGAGTTTTTGGTTGCAGCGCAGCAGTCAGTACCAGATACCATGAACAGTTAAAAACTCAGCGAGTTGCCCGGGCAGGGCAAGAAAAGCAGTTTGCTTTTAAACAAAATGCAACTGGGGGACCAGATTTGTTTGAAACCAGAATATCACTTTAACCCCTTCACGCCACAGCCCATTATCGCGTTTGTTTTTTTCCTCCTCTTCTTCACAGAGCCTTAACTTTTTTATTTTTTGGTCAATATGGCCAATGAGGGCTTGTTTCTTTGCGGGACGAGTTGTACTTTTGAACAATACCATTTGTTTTACCATATTGCGTACTGGAAAACTGGAAAAAAAATCCAAGAGCAGTGAAATTGCAAAAAAAAAAAAGTGTATAGGTTGTTTTTTATTTTAGTAGTGAAAACAAAATCCAAAGTAAAAAAAAAAAAAAAAAAGTAACAACATTTTCCGAGACATGTAGCGCCTCCATTTTTCGTTATCTGGGTCTAGGTTTATTTTTTGCCTGCCAAGCTGATGTTCTTATTGATACCATTTTGTTGCATATACGTTCGTTTGATCGCCCATTATTGCATTTTAATGCAATGTTGCGGTGACCAAAAAAAGGTAATTCTGGCGTTTTTACTTTTCCGCTACGCAGTTTACCGATCAGATTTTTTTTTTTTATATTGATAGATTGGATGATTTTGAAAGCGGCGATGCCAAATGTGAGTATTTTTTTAGTTTTATTTTGAATGTGGCGAGTGGGGGGGACGGGGTGATTTGAACTTTCATATTTTTTTATTTTTTAAATATGTTTTACTTTACACTTGCTTCAATAGTCTCCAGGGGAGACTAGAAGCTGCGATCAGAAGAAAGATGGGAGAATAGAAGCTGAAGCTCTGCTCTATGTAGCAGAAATGCTTACTCGCTATAAGCGCAGACTGCTGGGCGGCGCTCATAGGAATGACAACCACAGGAGTCTGCTGCAGACCCCGCGTTGCCATGTCAAAGCATTGGCGACCTGCAGTCATGTAACACGGGCGCCGATGAGCGGGATTAGTGATGCGCTTTGGGCGCGATCACATTAAATGTCAGAGTTTGACAGCGCCATTTAACAGGTTAACAGCCACAGTCACGATTCCACCTGCGGCTGATAGGGGCACATGTCAGCTGTTGAAATCAGCTAACATTTGCCGGGAAAGATGTGGCTCAGCGCCAGAGCCTACATCAAAGGGAGAGACATGACATGCGCAGTACATGTACGGCGCGTGTGATGAAGGAGTTAAGGTTAAACTCACAAGTAGCAGACTTTTTCCTAAAATTTTTGAACAACTTATTATTCCATGGTTGTATCTTCATGGAAGTCTGGAGGCCTCATTTAGATGAATTGGATAGTTGAAAAAGTATCTGCATCGTATCCTTTTTTCACCCAAGTCAGTGAGCAGATTTCAGACAATCTCAGACTTTTGGAACAAAAAAATATTAACCAAGCTCTTAATTTTTTTTAGGTGTATAGCAATAGTGTGATTCATGCATTCATTAATCACACTGTACTGACTCACTGTATTTATTAACCTTGAGTTTGTAAAAGGCGTTTTCCCAAGAGCAAAGTATATTTTAGTCAATAGATCATGGAATAAAAATCACTTCCACAATTGGATGTGTTAAATAAAAATGTTTCTGTGCTGAGATAATCTTATAAATGTGCCCCTGCTGTGTATTATATCAGTGTTCCCCATCTCCGGTCCTCAAGAGCCACCAACAGGTCATGTTTTCAGGATTTCATTAGTATTGCACAGGTGATTCTTGCATCAGCTGGACAGGCAAGCATTCAGTCACCTGTGCAACACTAGGGAAATCCTGAAAACATGACCTGTTGGTGGCTCTTGAGCACCTGAGTTGGGGGAACACTATTATATAACGGCTGTGTGACTGTACAGCAGGGCTGGGGGATCTTTTTCCTGCGAAGGGCCATTTGGATATTTATACCATCCATCTGGGGCCGTACAAAATCCACCCACAAAGTATATCCTGTCTCTGGCACTGGTGTCAGGACGTAATCTTTCATTGCATGCCCTCCAATGTTCAGGAGTGAACACTGCATGGGTGTGCTAACAGAGCAAGAAGAAATTAATGAACTGGTTGTAATCAAAATACACCTCCCTGCCCAAGAATGAGGTCCCTGAGAATCTGCTCGAAGGGCCTGATAAAAGGTCTTCGAGGGCCGTAAATAGCCCAGGGGGCCTGAGGTTCCCCACCCCTGCCGTACAGGAACATGGTGTTATCATACCGCAGCTGCTGGGCAGGTGGGAAGCAACAGAGAATACAGATATTATAGCAGGGGGTCACGGACGATTTTTTTTGTGAGATAAAACACTTCACTGCCTGTTTTTCAACAATGTTTTTCCTCACAGAGTCAGCCTAGGAGCTGTGGTATGATCAGACCCTGTTCCTGTACGGTCAGAAACACCCACTGCACAGTACACAGCATTTATAAGATTATCTCGGCACAAGATCTATTGATCAAAATGGACTTTGCTAGTGAGACAACCTCTTTAAATAGGATATAAAACAGGACCTTCGGCATTCCACCCTTGCAGAGTCTACATTTCAGTTTATGTAGCTATTATATGAGAATACTTTTTATTGTCATATATTAGAAAGGTTTTTCGTACTGTAATTGATCGAATAGCTTCGGATAAGGGCTTATTCAAATAGCTGCCTCGGTAACCTGTATACCTGGAGCGCTCCTGATAATCAGCTGTTCGGTGCCGCAGTCACAACATATCCATGGAGAGCCTGTGTGTTGTGACTGTCGCACAGCCGTGACACATACAGCTGCGGCATCGGACAGCTGATTATCGGGAGCGCTCCAGGTAACGGATGCAGCTATTCGGATAAGCTCTGATCCGAAGCCACTCAATCAACCCTAGAAATTATACGTTATGTAGTGCCTTCCTATGAAGCCTGTAGTACTTGCAATAGAAGATGACGAACATACAGAGCTGTGGATTAAAGCATAGGTGAATGCTAAACTCTCTTAAATATTCAAATTGCCTCCTCTGAGAAAAAGAGGACTTAAACTCTATAGCGCCACCTGTTGGAAGTAGCGATCCTACAAGTCACAATCAACCCTTTAACGAGTCGTGCAATATGATTTAGGATAAAAGCAAATCAGTTTCTCAATTCGCAGACACGATGTTTCGGGCTGTTGGCCCTCGTCAGTGCGAAGCATGAGAACTGATTTGGCTAGGCGAGAGGCTCTGGACTGGGGTCTGCTTCAGCCTCTCAGGTCCAGAGCCTCTTATCTAGCCAAATCAGGTTGTTTCTGCAGCATGTACATGGAAGTCAGGAGGTCTCAGATATGAATTGAACAGCTGCAAAATTTTCTGCAGAAAATCTGGGATGTGTGATGTCCTACAAGTCAGTGGATGTCAGACAACCTTAGACTGCCTGTAGGCACTGTGGCAGAACTGCAGACACAGATCATAGCTGTGCTGAAATGTAGTGGGGAAAAAAGACAGAGGCAAATACAGAGGGAGAAATTACCGGATGTAATCCCTGAACAACGGTACACTCACCACTACATAAGAGTTCCTTCACATGATGGGATCAGTTAAGCCCCCGTCACACTTAGCGACGCTGCAGCGATACCGACAACGATCCGGATCGCTGCAGCGTCGCTGTTTGGTCGCTGGAGAGCTGTCACACAGACAGCTCTCTCCAGCGACCAACGAACAGGGGAAAGACTTCGGCATCGTTGAAACTGTCTTCAACGATGCCGAAGTCCACGGGTAACCAGGGTAAACATCGGGTTACTAAGCGCAGGGACGCGCTTAGTAAACCGATGTTTACCCTGGTTACCATTGTTAACCCCTTAGCGACCGCCGATACGCCTTTTAACGGCGGCCGCTAAGGGTACTTAAACCACAGCGCCGTTAATTAACGGCGCTGTGGAAAAAGTGTATAGCGCCCCCCACAGGCCGATTTTCTCCGGGGTCTCGGCTGCCGAGGGTAGCTGAGACCCCAGAGAACATGATTCGGGGGGTTTTTAACCCTCCCCGCATTTGCGATCGCCGGTAATTAACCGTTTACCGGCGATCGCAAAAAAAAAAAAAAAAAAAAAAAAAAAAAGCGATCTCTTTTTAATTTCTCTGTCCTCCGATGTGATCGCACATCGGAGGACAGAGAAAAGGGGTCCCAGGTGGCCCCCCAATACTCACCTAGCTCCCCCGATGCTCCTCGTGTCTCCCGGTGGGCGCCGCCATCTTCAAAATGGCGGGCGCATGCGCAGTGCGCCCGCCGGCCGGCACCGGGAGAATCTTTGGGGTCTCGGCTGCCTGGGGTAGCCGAGACCCCAAAGAGCATGATCGGGGGTCGGTTTTAGCGACCCCTGTTTTGCGATCGCCGGTAATTAACTGTTTACCGGCGACCGCAAAAAAAAAAAAAAAAAAAAAAAAAGTAAAGTGTAATTCTCTGTCCTCTGATGTGATCGCACATCAGAGGACAGAGAAATAGGGGGATTCGGGGACCCTAGCATACTCACCTAGGTCCCTGGATCCTCTTGCTGCTCCTCCTGGCCGCCGGCAGAAGAACATGGCGGACGCATGCCCAGTGCGCCCGCCATCTGTCTCCATCTGCCGGCCGGCAGGAGAACAGCAGTTAGGGCTAAAATTAGGGTTAGGGTTAGGGGTAGGGTTAGGGTTAGGTTAGGGGTAGGGTTAGGGGTAGGGTTAGGGGTAGGGTTAGGGGTAGGGTTAGGTTAGGGGTAGGGTTAGGGTTAGGGGTAGGGTTAGGGTTAGGGGTAGGGTTAGGGGTAGGGTTAGGGTAGGGTTAGGGCTAGGGTTAGGTTAGGGGTAGGGTTACGGCTAGGGTTAGGTTAGGGGTAGGGTTAGGTTAGGGTTAGGGGTAGGGTTACGGCTAGGGTTAGGTTAGGGGTAGGGTTAGGGGTAGGGTTAGGGGTAGGGTTGGGGCTAAATTTAGGGTTAGGGTTGGGGCTAAATTTAGGGTTAGGGTTGGGGCTAAATTTAGAGTTAGGCTTCTTTCACACTTACGTCGGTACGGGGCCGTCGCAATGCGTCGGCCCGACATACCGACGCACGTTGTGAAAATTGTGCACAATGTGGGCAGCAGCTGTAGTTTTTCAACGCATCCGCTGCCCAATCTATGTCCTGGGGAGGAGGGGGCGGAGTTACGGCCACGCATGCGCGGTCAGAAATGGCGGATGCGACGTACAAAAAAACGTTTCATTGAACGTTTTTTTGTGCCGACGCTCCGCCAAAACACAACTGATCCAGTGCACGACGGACGCGACGTGTGGCCATCCGTCACGATCCGTCGGCAATACTATGGGCAAAAAACGCATCCTGCGGGCACATTTGCAGGATCCGTTTCTTGTCCAAAACGACGGATTGCGACGGAATGCCAAACAACGCAAGTGTGAAAGTAGCCTTAGGGCTAGGGTTAGGGTTGGGGCTAAAGTTAGGGCTAGAGCTGGGATTAGGTTTAGGGTTTGGATTAGGGTTGGTATTAGGGTTAGGGTTGGCATTAGGGTTACGCTTGGGATTAGGGTTAGGTTTGGGATTAGGGTTAAGGTTAGGGTTGTGATTAGGGGTGTATTGGGATTAGGGTTAGGGTTGAGATTAGGATTAGGGGTGTGTTGGATTTAGGGTTTTGATTAGGGTTATGGTTAGGGTTGACATTAGGGTTGTTTTGGGGTAAGGGTTGTGATTATGGTTAGGGTTAGTGATTAGGATTATGGATCAGGTTGGGATTAGGGTTAGGGGTTGGAGCTAGAATTGGGGGGTTTCCACTGTTTAGGTACATCAGGGGGTCTCCAAACACGACAGCCAATTTTGCGCTCAAAAAGTCAAATGGTGCTCCCTCCCTTCTGAGCTCTGCCGTGCGCCCAAACAGTGGGTTACCCCCACATATGGGGCATCAGCGTACTCGGGATAAATTGGACAACAACTTCTGGGGTCCAATTTCTCTTGTTACCCTTGTGAAAATAAAAACTTGGGGGCTACAAAATCTTTTTTGTGAAAAAAAAAAATATTTTTTATTTTCACGACTCTGCATTCTAAACTTCTGTGAAGCACTTGGGCATTCAAAGTTCTCACCACACATCTAGATAAGTTCCTTGGGGGGTCTAGTTTCCAAAATGGGGTCACTTGTGGGGGGTTTCTACAGTTTAGGTATATCAGGGGCTCTGCAATCGCAACATAATGCCCACAGACCATTCTATCAAAGTCTGCATTCCAAAAAGGCGCTCCTTCCCTTCCGAGCTCTGCCGTGCGCCCAAACAGTGGTTTACCCCCACATATGGCACATCAGCGTACTCGGGATAAATTGGACAACAACTATTGCAGTCCAATTTCTCCTGTTACCCTTGTGAAAATAAAAACTTGGGGGCTACAAAATCTTTTTTGTGAAAAAAAAAATATTTTTTATTTTCACGACTCTGCATTCTAAACTTCTGTGAAGCACTTGGGCATTCAAAGTTCTCACCACACATCTAGATAAGTTCCTTGGGGGGTCTAGTTTCCAAAATGGGGTCACTTGTGGAGGGTTTCTACTGGTTAGGTACATCAGGGGCTCTGCAAATGCAACATAATACCCGCAGACCATTCTATCAAAGTCTGCATTCCAAAACGGCGCTCCTTCCTTCCGAGCTCTGCCGTGCGCCCAAACAGTGGTTTACCCCCACATATGGGGTACCAGCATACTCAAGACAAATTGGACAACAACTTTTGGGGTCCAATTTCTCTTGTTACCCTTGTAAAAATAAAAACTTGGGGGCTACAATATCTTTTTTGTGGAAAAAAAAAATATTTTTTATTTTCACGGCTCTGCATTATAAACTTCTGTGAAGCACTTGGGCATTCAAGGTTCTCATCACACATCTAGATAAGTTCCATGGGGGGTCTAGTTTCCAAAATGGGGTCACTTGTGGGGGATTTCTACTGTTTAGGCACATCAGGGGCTCTCCAAACGCGACATGGCGTCCGATCTCAATTCCAGCCAATTCTACATTGAAAAAGTAAAACGGCACTCCTTCTCTTCCAAGCTCTGCGGTGCGCCCTAGCAGTGGTTTACCCCCACATATTGGGTATCAGCGTACTCAGGAGAAATTGCACAACAACTTTTGTGGTCTAATTTCTCCTGTTACCCTTGTGAAAATAAAAATTTGTGGGCAAAAAGATCATTTTTGTAGAAAAAATGCGATTTTTTTTTTTCACGGCTCTACGTTATAAACTTCTGTGAAGCACATGGGGGTTCAAAGTGCTCGCCACACATCTAGATAAGTTCCTTAAGGGGTCTAGTTTCCAAAATGGTGTCACTTGTGGGGGGTTTCCACTGTTTAGGCACATCAGGGGCTCTCCAAACGCGACATGGCGTCCAATCTCAATTCCAGCCAATTCTACATTGAAAAAGTAAAACGGCGCTCCTTCACTTCCAAGCTCTGCGGTGCGCCCAAACAGTGGTTTACCCCCACATATGGGGTATCGACGTATTCAGGAGAAATCGCACAACAACTTTTGTGGTCTAATTTCTCCTGTTACCCTTGTGAAAATAAGAATTTGTGGGCAAAAAGATCATTTTTGTGTAAACAAAAGCGATTTTTTTATTTTCACGGCTCTACGTTATAAACTTCTGTGAAGCACTTGGGGGTTCAAAGTGCTCGCCACACATCTAGATAAGTTCCTTAAGGGGTCTAGTTTCCAAAATGGTGTCACTTGTGGGGGGTTTCCACTGTTTAGGCACATCAGGGGCTCTCTAAACGTGACATGGCGTCCGATCTCAATTCCAGCCAATTCTGCATTGAAAAAGTCAAACGGCGCTCCTTCACTTCCAAGTTCTGCGGTGCGCCCTAACAGTGGTTTACCCCCACATATGGGGTATTGGCGTATTCAGGAGAAATTGCATAACAAAATTTATGGTTACATTTCTGTTTTTACACTTGTGAAAATAAAAAAAATGGTTCTGAATTAAGATGTTTGCAAAAAAAAGTTAAATGTTCATTTTTTCCTTCCACATTGTTTCAGTTCCTGTGAAGCACGTAAAGGGTTAATAAACTTCTTGAATGTGGTTTTGAGAACCTTGAGGGGTGTAGTTTTTAGAATGGTGTCACACTTCATTATTTTCTATCATATAGACCCCTCAAAATGACTTCAAATGTGATGTGGTCCCTAAAAAAAAATGGTGTTGTAAAAATGAGAAATTGCTGGTCAACTTTTAACCCTTATAACTCCCTAAGAAAAAAAAATTTTGTTTCCAAAATTGTGCTGATGTAAAGTAGACATGTGGGAAATGTTATTTATTAACTATTTTTCGTGACATATCTCTCTGATTTAAGGGCATAAAAATACAAAGTTTGAAAATTGCAAAATTTTAAAAATTTTCGCCATATTTCCGTTTTTTTCATAAATAATCGCAAGTAATATCGAAGAAATGTTACCACTAACATGAAGTACAATATGTCACGAAAAAACAATCTCAGAATCAGCGGGATCCGTTGAAGCGTTCCAGAGTTATAACCTCATAAAGTGACAGTGGTCAGAATTGCAAAAATTGGCTCGGTCATTAAGTACCAAATTGGCTCTGTCACTAAGGGGTTAAAGTAAAAAAACAAACGCTACATACTTACCTACCGCTTAGTGTCCTCGGCGCTCTGCTTCCTGCACTGACTGTGAGCACAGCGGCCGGAAAGCAGAGCGGTGACGTCACCGCTGTGCTTTCCGGCTGCCTGGTGCTCACAGCCAGAGCAGAGAAGCAGAGCGCTGGGGACAGACAGCGGTAGGTAAGTATGTAGCGTTTGTTTTTTTACTTTAACGATGGTAACCAGGGTAAACATCGGGTTACTAAGCGAGGCCCTGCGCTTAGTAACCCGATGTTTACCCTGGTTACCAGCGAAGACATCGCTAAATCGGCGTCACACACTCCAATTCAGCGATGTCAGCGGGGCCTCAACGATCAAAAAATGGCCCAGGCCATTTCGACACGACCAGCGATCTCACAGCAGGGGCCTGATCGCTGGTACGTGTCACACATAGCGAGATCGCTACTGAGATCGCTCTTGCGTCACAAAACTTGTGACTCAGCAGCGATCTCGCTAGCGATCTCGCTATGTGTGACAGGGCCTTAATACTATATCTATATACAGTGAAGTGACAAAATGCATTACACCCACTGTCCGTGTTCAAAACTCTTCCTATTGCATTGTATTTAATAAGGACAAATAAGTATAAAATACTAAAAGAATACATTTCCTGGTACCTCTCAGAGATCGGGGTTTTTCCATCTAGCCGAATATATCTATGCTGGTGGTGCTTCAGGAAAACTTCTAGGATATCCAGCATCATGGTGAACTGGCTGAAGAGAACCACTCTGTCACCCTGCAACAAACAACAGGCACATTAAGCCCACAAGCTCCGCTGCCTCCTCGTACTGCGGCATACGGTCATGCACTACACTCAAGACTGGATGTTGAATCACATGGTGTTTTTTTGGGGCATTTTAGAGCACTTGGCTGCTCCAATTTTCTTTCCACAAAACATCCATTCATGTAACATTCAGCTCCACAACAACTGCCCATGTAAAGGCCACCTGGATGACTAGAAAGACTACACCATGGAGAACTTGAACAAACTGTACATTGTATTTGTCAAAATAGATCCCCAACCAATCCCTTTGGAGGATATAGCTAATCTTTAGAGGAAGCTTTGGGGTAATACTGACATCTGGACCTGAGGTTGGCTTATTTTATTAGGTGAATATTCTCCATAGTTTTTATGATTGGGCATCATCTGCTATTTATTCAGGTTTATAAAAAACAAAAACACACACACACACACACACACACACACACACACACACACACACACACCTAAGCCCCTTTACCAAAGCTTTATTATTTTATAGCACCAGCCAAATGACTTCCAGATAACCTTGTTGCTTTGGCGGCTTTTAAATGTTTGTTACAGTGTATATTCTTAATGTAATTAAAAATGTAAGGAGATAATGTTTAGCATTTAATGATGAAGGTTTAGTAGCTAGCCAAGCAGCGGTTTGTACACAATATAGCCAAATGCTTCACACCTATCCTCACGGAGGTCCCATCTATAGATAAATAGGTTGTCATTCAATATACATTTATTAAGAATTTGGTCATTAATATTTAAAAAATATTTGAAAAAATGACATGCAGTCTCTTTTTTCACCACATTTCTCCCCAGCAAAAATGAGATCATTGGGACATTACAAGGTTAATTAGAAACCCCTATTTTATATTGGCCACATTTACTAATTAGATGGCTGTTCCATTACACTTGGCACATACAGCCAAGATTGGGATAGTAGGAAGAGGCAAACATGCACAGCTGACACCATGCTCGAGCTCCATGTAGCCTCCAGCAGAAAAATGTAGCCAGAGCGCAGTGGTGTGGCAAGAGCTTGCTGCTGGCGGGAGATGTGTGGTGAGATAAGAAGGGAACGTTCCCACCAGTCGGAAGAAGTGCCTATGCTGAAAGGGGGAATCAGGACAAGCCCATAAATGGCATTATTCCAAGGGGGCTAATGGATGCGACAATACTAAGAAGGGCTGCAACTGAGGGGACTTTATATGTGATTATACAGGGGAGGAGGGGGTGTATACTGAGAGGGCTATCTGTTTGACTAATGGATGGGCTATTATACTGAGCAGGCTATGAATGTGACTGGGTGCAGATGCGGACTATGAACGTGCCTATGCTGGGTGTGGACGCAGACTATGAACTTGCCTATGCTGGGTGTGGACGCGGACTATGAACGTGCCTATGCTGGGTGAGGACGCGGACTATGAACGTGCCTATGCTGGGTGTGGATGCGGACTATGAACGTGCCTATGCTGGGTGTGGACGCGGACTATGAACGTGCCTATGCTGGGTGTGGATGCGGACTATGAACGTGCCTATGCTGGGTGAGGACGCGGACTATGAACGTGCCTATGCTGGGTGAGGACGCGGACTATGAACGTGCCTATGCTGGGTGTGGACGCGGACTATGAACGTGCCTATGCTGGGTGTGGATGCGGACTATGAACGTGCCTATGCTGGGTGTGGATGCGGACTATGAACGTGCCTATGCTGGGTGTGGACGCGGACTATGAACGTGCCTATGATGGGTGTGGATGCGGACTATGAACGTGCCTATGCTGGGTGTGGATGCGGACTATGAACGTGCCTACGCTGGGCGTGGATGCAGACTATGAACGTGCCTACGCTGGGCGTGGACGCAGACTATGAACGTGCCTATGCTGGGTGTGGATAGGGACAATGGATGTGACTATGCTGGGAGGGGGGGACAGGGGACTCTGGATATGACTGTATACTCGATGTGGGGACTATGGTTATGACTATGCTGTGTGTGTTTGGGGGGGAAGGGGTTGGAGGGGAGAGGCTCTGCATATACCGTATATACTCGAGTATAAGCTGACCCGAGTATAAGCCGACCCCCCTAATTTTGCCACAAAAAACTGGGAAAACTTATTGACTCGAGTATAAGCCTAGGGTGGAAATGCAGCAGCTACCGGTGAATTTCAATAATAAAAATAGATCATTATTTCCCCATAGCTGTGCCATATAGTGCTCTGCGCCGTTCATTATTGCCCTATAGCTCTGTCCCATATAGTGCTCTGCGCCGTTCATTATTGCCCTATAGCTGTGCCCCATATAGTGCTCTGCGCCGTTCATTATTGCCCTATAGCTGTGCCCCATATAGTGCTCTGCACCGTTCATTATTGCCCTATAGCTCTGCCCCATATAGTGCTCTGCGCCGTTCATATTGCCCCATAGAAAGCTCTGCCCCATATAGTGCTCTGCACCGTTCATATTGCCCCATAGAAAGCTCTGCCCCATATAGTGCTCTTGCACCGTTCATACTGCCCCATAGAAAGCTCTGCCCCATATAGTGCTCTTGCACCGTTCATACTGCCCCATAGAAAGCTCTGCCCCATATAGTGCTCTTGCACCGTTCATACTGCCCCATAGAAAGCTCTGCCCCATATAGTGCTCTTGCACCGTTCATACTGCCCCATAGAAAGCTCTGCCCCATATAGTGCTCTTGCACCGTTCATACTGCCCCATAGAAAGCTCTGCCCCATGTAGTACTCTTGCACCGTTCATATTGCCCCATAGAAAGCTCTGCCCCATATAGTGCTCTTGCACCGTTCATATTGCCCCATAGAAAGCTCTGCCCCATATAGTGCTCTTGCACCGTTCATATTGCCCCATAGAAAGCTCTGCCATTGCCACTGCTGCTGCAGTAAAAAAAAAAAAAAACATACTCACCTCTCTTGCTTGCAGCTCCCGGCATCTCGTTCCGGCGTCTCCGCTCTGACTGATTAGGCAGAGGGCGCCGCGCACACTATATGCGTCATCGCGCCCTCTGACCTGAACAGTCAGAGCGCAGAGACGCCGGGAAGATGGAGCGACGCCGGGAAGATGGAGCGGCGCCCGGAACGCAGACAGGTGAATATTGCATACTTACCTGGTCCCAGCGTCCGGCTCCTTCCCCCGTACAGCTGGTCTTCGGTGCCGCAGCCTCTTCTTCTATCAGCGGTCACCGTTACCGCTGATTAGAGAAATGAATAGGCGGCTCCACCGCTGATAGAGGAAGAACTGCAGCACCGAAGACCGTGGGACGGCAGGGGGAGCGCCAGGATCGCTGGGACTAGGTAAGTATACATCAGCGCCCTCTCCCCCTCACCCGCCGACAGTGACTCGAGTATAAGCCGAGAGGGGCACTTTCAGCCCAAAAATTTGGACTGAAAATCTCGGCTTATACTCGAGTATATACGGTAAGTGGGGAGGGACTATGGATACGACTGTGCTGGGTTAAGGGGCTATGGTGAAATTATATTGAGGGCAGGTATGGATGAGATTTACAAATGTTGCAGGGTCTGCGTTGGGAGCCTGTATTCAAGATCGGTTTGCATTAACATGGTTTTAAACTAGGTGCTTTCTGGTGTATGGTTTGCATATATTTCTATATTTATGATGTAGGTTGGGGCTTATTCTTAAAGGGTAGTGTAGTAGGAAAAATATTCGTATGTTGTGCCAAGCACTCCACTTTCTATTTGGGGCAGGACAGCAGGCAAACATTTTTGCACAATGGGCACATAGGCATCACAGCCAAGTCACAGTAACAGATCAAGCATTTTGGGTCAATTGATGGAACTTTTTGTCAGTAGGGGTTACTTGGCTTGGAAAAGGGTAAAAACACATTGATAGTATTACAAATACCTTTTTCTTGCTGTCAGACAATAGTTTGTGAAGAACCACAAATTTCCCAGAATCCAACATCATTTCCTTTTCAAGCTTATATCCAGAAAGGCTTGAAAATTCAGAGCAAAGTCTGTGCAGTTCAAAGTCTGTCATAACTTCCATGTCCTCAAAGATAAGATCAGCATTGGCTTCACAATGAGTTGGCTCCTATATGAAGAAAATAAAAAAGGAATATAAACCCAGAACATTAAGTAATACGTTAAGAAAATTTGCGTGGGTGTTTTTTTTCTGGGTTGCTTGAAATAATATATGTTCTGCTATAGGGAATCCCATTCTAATAACTCCACGCAGTATATAGAAAGGGTTAATCAAAGCAGAAAAAGTCAGACTAATGCAATAATTGACTGTAAACCAAGTCGTACCAATCACATCCTTAAAATGGATGTTCCCCCCAACAAGTGCTGTCTATCCATACAGGAAAATAAAGCATTAGAGAGGTTTAAAAATGGTTCTCTCATGTTTCTTCTCCCTGCCTGTCGCTTTCATCTAAGCAGCCATGCTGTGTGCTATAGCAGAGGACCTTTTGACTCCCCTCAATGAATCTCACCAGTGCAGTAGAAGGGGCAAACAAATTTGAAAAATATGGTATATGCATTTTTTTTTTATTTTTTTTTTAACTACAGGATGCACCTTACTATACATGCACAATACAGATTTTGACAGCAGAAAATAGGAAATAAATTTCTTACTAATTAAAATTTCCCTGGAGGTGTAAAGACGTGGAGAGGGCAATAGCGCTAATATTAATGCACTAAGGTAGAATAAAGAGAATAGACCTATGGTTCATGGTACTTTGCAAGATGTATATTCAACACGCTCTGCCGTCAGCCGCATCCCCGGCGCACGCTCCGCCGCATCCCCGGCGCACGCTCCGCGCTCAGCCGCATCCCCGGCGCACGCTCCGCGCTCAGCCGCATCCCCGGCGCACGCTCCGCCGCATCCCCGGCGCACGCTCCGCGCTCAGCCGCATCCCCAGCGCACGCTCCGCGCTCAGCCGCATCCCCAGCGCACGCTCCGCGCTCAGCCGCATCCCCAGAGCACGCTCCGCGCTCAGCCGCATCCCCAGAGCACGCTCCGCGCTCAGCCGCATCCCCAGCGCACGCTCCGCGCTCAGCCGCTTCCCCGGCGCACGCTCCGCGCTCAGCCGCATCCCCAGCGCACGCTCCACAGTCAGCCGCATCCCCAGAGCACGCTCCGCGCTCAGCCGCATTACTATACTGCACACCGTACCTTCTAGACATATGACTGATCACATGATCTGAGAGGTCCTTTAGCTAGTCTGGTGGAAGATTCTTAGTTAGTAAGGACATAGAGCATCTAGACTGATCAGTGGTTGAGCGGTAAGAGAGCAGATCTCTCAGTGATCAGAAAGTATGGGTCTCTCCTTGATCACAGGAAACTGCCTCAGGACTTTAGGACTTCAGTAGAGGTGCACACTTTTTTAGCAACTTTTTCTGGCTAAAAAGTGTATCTTATAGGCCATAAAATACAGTATGTCCAGCCACTGAGCTTGTTGTACTCCACTGGTGGGATTTATTGGAGGTGAACCTAAAGGTCCTTTGGTATAGCACATATGATCCCTAATTAAAGGAACAAGTATGGAGGAGTATTGTCATAGGCATGGAAGAGCCTTTGCCAGATGCATCACTGGAGAATATTCACTACTTCTCCTCCTCCCTCCTTACTTCTGTGGGATAAATGAAAGCAGCACGTGCTGCTGACCAGCAGCAAACACACCTCTACAACAGGGGCACCAATATAATTTAATCTCTGCACAGAAACAATTTTTTTTTTTTTTTAAACATCCATTTGAAAATGTTTAAATTTTCCATTATCCATTGTTTCAACAACACTTTTGACGCGAGTGAAGACAAGTAGTGATGAGCATGCTCGGGTGTCCTCCGAGTATTTTTTAGTGCTCGGAGATTGTTTTCATCGCGGCAGCTGAATGATTTACATCTGTTAGCCAGCATAAGTACATTTGGGGGTTGCCTGGTTGCTAGGGAATCCCCACATATACTTATGCTGTCTAACAGATGTAAATCATTCAGCTGCGGCGATGAAAACTAAATCTCCGAGCACTAAAAAAATACTCGGAGGACACCTCGCGAAATCTCGAGTAATGAGTATATTCGCTCATCACTAAAGACAAGTTGTCCCATGAACAAAAGTTCCATTGAAAATACTGCTGGCTCGGTGTGCTCTAAGGCTGCAGGGTCTCTCCTTACAGCCCTCTGCTGGTGGAATGCATGCACAGATCACATACTGTTGCAATGTCCATCAATATATAATAATGCTTAAAGGGAATCTGTCAGCAGGTTTTTGTTATGTAATCTGAAGACAGCATGCTGTAGGGGTTAACAGATTTCAGCGATGCCTCTTATCAAGTTCTATGCTATTTGCTTGCAATGACTGTTTCAGCACTTATCATTGCTGGACTAAAGTAGCAGCTGCCTGGGAGTCTGAATCTGCCCCCTCCTGTGATAGGCAGCTCACTGTCTATAGACTTTCTACACTACCCCAGCTTCATCAACTTCAGGGCCTTGATTAAAATATAAATAATTTATACTCCCCCTCCTGCAATGGCACCATTCCAGGAAAGCCGATGTCAGCGTTACCGGAGAGTGACTTGTTAGGTCATGTGCCTAATGCAGCCAATGAGCAACCACTCATCAGCTGCAGAGTTAACCATTAGTCAGAACAAACCCGATGCAATATTGATGAGCGGTTGCTGATTGGCTGCATCCTGTATGCAACAACAAACCAAGTAATTCTCCAAGAACAGCGGCTCTGGCATCACTGGAAGGCCGCAGCTGCGGGAGGAGAGTACAGATGGTTTCTACTATAATTAGGGTCTTGAACGGATTAATCTGGGGTATAGACAAGGTGTATTCACAAGCAGCAATATTGCTGAAGAAATATGAACCACGTGTGTACATACCCTTCACTACCACAAGGAGACGTAGGCTGTTTGGTAAGTGAACAATTCCTTACTATAAGTTCCATGACCCAGATCTACTGATCCAATAATGATCACATCTCACACTTGGCCAGGAATATATTTACCTTGAGCATTAGCTTGGACATGGAACGTAATTTTTCTGCTGTATAATGCTGTCTGTGTAACAAGGGGTGATTGGCCATTTTTCTTAAGTGCATCATTACATTGCAAAGCTCGGAATTTTTTCCTAGAAAGAAAAAAAAAACACTTGTGTCCAGTCTTATTAAGAACAGCTGTGGACTTATTTCTTCATAATCATTGGGAAAGGTTTTTTTTTTTTTTTTTTTTTTTTTTTTTACCTGATCCTTCAATTGACCTCTTCAGTTTAATCATTAACTCATCATATAGTTGCTGCTGATTTTTGGACATTTGGCAAAACTCAACATGATCTTGTTTAGGAGGCAACTGCTTGAGGACCTGACAAGACAGAAATCACAATATGTGGAGCAAATACTCAAAATTCTAAAATCTTCGTGTAGTGCCCCCCAGGACAAAAAAATGTGTGTGGAACATAGATCCTCTCAGAGATTACCACCAAGGTTACGTTGGAACTCGTTCGCAAGACCTTGGTCCAGGGCTCACGTCAATCTGGACGCCAGACAAGAACATTGTGAATCTTCTACTACCTGTGGCATTTTGTGTCTCTTCTGATTTGTAGGTCTCTGTGATATCTGTTCTAGTTGGAATTGTATACTATAATAAAGCGAAATAAAATATCACAGACTGTCCACAGCAATTAGAGGTCTCGTCCTAAAGGTCCTCTTAGAGCCTCCAATTAAAGCGCCACATGCAATCCAAAGTTTGAGGCTAAAGGATGGGAAATATAAAACCATAAGACTAAGCCCTGCGTACATTGCTTATCATGGAAGGGGATGGGTCTTAGGCTATGTTCACAAGTTCAGTATTTCACATCAGTATATTTGTAAAGGTACTGTCACACTAGACGATATCGCTAGCGATCCGTGACGTTGCAGCGACCTCGCTAGCGATATCGTCCAGTGTGACAGGCAGCAGCGATCAGGCCCCTGCTGGGAGATCGCTGGTCGGGGAAGAAAGTCCAGAACTTTATTTCGTCGCTGGACTCCCCGTAGACATCGCTGAATCGGCGTGTGCGACACCGATTCAGCGATGTCTTCGCTGGTAACCAGGGTAAACATCGGGTAACTAAGCGCAGGGCCGCGCTTAGTAATCCGATGTTTACCCTGGTTACCATCCTAAAAGTAAAAAAACAAACACTACATACTTACCTACCGCTGTCTGTCCTCCAGCGCTGCGCTCTGCACTCCTCCTGTACTGGCTGTGAGCGTCGGTCAGCCGGAAAGCAGAGCGGTGACGTCACCGCTCTGCTTTCTGGCTGCCCGGCGCTCACAGCCAGACCAGAGAAGCAGAGCGCCGAGGACAGACAGCGGAAGGCAAGTATGTAGCGTTTGTTTTTTTACTTTTTAGGATGGTAACCAGGGTAAACATCGGGTTACTAAGCGCGGCCCTGCGCTTAGTTACCCGATGTTTACCCTGGTTACCGGGGACCTCGGGATCGTTGGTCGCTGGAGAGCTGTCTGTGTGACAGCTCTCCAGCGACCAAACAGCGACGTTGCAGCGATCCGGATCGTTGTCGGTATCGCTGCAGCGTCGCTATGTGTGACGGTACCTTAAGTCAAAATCAGGTGTTTTGCACTTTTCACCCACTCCTGGTTTTGGCTTACAAATGCTGAAGTGTGATTGTGGCCTTGATCACACTCTCCAATCGGGGCGAGTCTATATTTTTGAGTAAAAATTACACAGCTTTAATAACGCAGCCAGTCTTGGATTTAAGTAGCACCGTAGTACAGTCAGGATAAATGGTCTGTCAGGTTCCCTTTAATTATTAGGTCAATAAGATAGCAAACATTTTTTGTTTTTATTTCGACTGGTTAATTCTTTTGCTTGGTCAACTAGTCATAGCAAACAGGTGAACATTGCTTTGCAGAATTGCATTTAAGGGTTCTGGGCAGCGAGTTTAGCACTAGGGGCAGCAGCAGGATGACTGATGTTGGTGTACCAGGATGGGGAGGTTTTATTTTATTTATTTATTTTTTTTTTAGAGAAGGTAGAAGGTTGTGATGCTAGAAAAGTAAAGAGTCAAAGATGTCTAGGCAACAAACTACAGAAATGAGTTGTTGCGGAAAAAGCATTCACAGTGGTTTGGGCCAAATGGGAAAAAAGGAGGAAAGAACATTTATTACCACACATAACGTCATGGTTTGGTATTTTGCCTGCAACTGTGTATGTTTTGTAGCTATGAATTTAATTTCGATAGTATTATTTTTTATTATATTATATATTTTTATATAGCGCTAACATATTATCATCGCTGTCCCCGATGGGGCTCACAATCTAGAATCCCTATCAGTATGTTTTGGAATGTGGGAGGAAACCCACGCAAACACAGGGGGAACATATAAACTCCTTGCAGATGTTGTTCGTGGTGGGATTTGAACCCAAGACTACAGTCCTAACCACTGAGCCACAGTGCTGCTCCCAGATAAGAGTTTTTCCTAAAATTACAAGTTATGTTCAATGTAAATATATCACATTGCAAATATATCACAATCCATCATGCATCTCTTACCTCACTTTTTACTCTCTTGAGAATAAATGGCTTCATGATTAGTTTTGCATGGGCAATTCTCTCCTTTTCAAAAGTGCTTTGCTCATCAGTAGATTTCTAGATGAAAAGATCATTAGACAAGCAAATACATACTATTAGCAACCACACTGCAAACTTCTGAAAATATGCAACTGCGCTATCAAATCTGCTTGTTAATAAAAAAAAAACAAAAAAAACCAAACGCTACAACTTTTGTCATTTGTCAAATCTAAAGAACATTTTCAGTTTTGTGACCAGTATAAAAGCAAAGTGTTTTTATTAGGTCAGAATTCTATTTGAACACTAAAATTTACAGTAGTAGGTGGATTTAGTGGTGTGAAAAATAAATATGACAGGGAAAAGCAGTTCCAAAAAGCCTATGATTCTAGGGAGCAACAAGAAAACTGAAGTGACCGTGTGTGTTATGTTGAGAAACATACAGCTGACTGCACAGTTACAACAGAATTATATAAGGACACAAGTGCTTTGTTCTTATTGTAAAGTTACATCTCTACCACAAGATGGCGATCATCTCGGTACGTGGAATGTACAACATGATACTGTGGTATTAAAGGGGTTGTCCACTGCTAGGACAATCCCTTCTTGATCAAAATGTTTGGCCCCTATAAAATAATAAAGCCCATACTCACCTCCCGTGCTGCCACCGTTCCTGCGGTGTCGGCACTCACGGTCACGAGGCTCCTGTGCAGTTGTTGTGACATGTGAGGTCAGCGCCCAATCAGCGCTGGCATCAGTGTCTCCGCCTTCAGACAAATCGAACATGAAGAATAAGTCCAGGGCTGCAGCTGCTCTCGGACATCCCCTTCCTGTTCAATTCGACAGGAGGCAGGGACAGTGACCCAGCGCTGATTGTCCGCTGGCGTCACAGTAATCGCACGGGAGCCCCAGGGAGAGCGAGTGCCAACACCGCAGAAATGGCACCAGCATGGGAGGAGAGTATATACTTTATGTTAGCAGGTATGCTTGTTCCCAATTATCTGAGTGCAATTATGCCAGTGATCAATTAACAAGAGCGTTTTGATCATATAACAGCAACACATCAACCCAACCTGCGTAAACAGGACATGTGCTGCCAATAAAGATACTATATAGGAACAGATCGATCGTATGAGCCATCAATCTGTCGCCATTATTGTTAGTTAGCTAGTATAATCAGGCTGGTAAATGAACGCTGAGCAACTTGTGTATAGTCAATCAGTGCTCGTTAATGGTGCTTGAAAGGCCAAAAAAGGCTTTTCTAAATGCACCATGTTATATGTTTTCAGATGAGAGGGGAGAGTAGTAGAAAGTACTGGCATTTTCATTGATTTATTTTAAATCAAAAATCTTTAACAAGAAAAATATTTAATTATATCTTAAATCAAACTTGTAAGCTTGGGAAACTATTCCAGTCACTTTGATGACATCCTCAGCAGCGAGGTATTTATTACCACTAGGGTTCATTCACACGTCAGTTTTTCTAGCACAAGTGTTATCTGTTTTTTATTGTACCCAAGATATTCTATGATGATGTTCACAGGTCTAATCCCCTCCCCCCCCCCCCAGTGGTCTGCAGGAAAATATCAGACAGGTCCGGCCTTGATCATAGCATCAGCAATGCAAGTACATAAGCCCATAAAGAGCAAAAAAAAAAAATACAGACCGCACTATGATGCCATCATGGAAAAAATGCTAAACAGGAAAGAAAGGAAATGGTGATGAAGGGAGGGGTGCGGGTGCAGTTGTGTTCAGATGGAGATACTAAATTTTTAGCGTTGTACAGAATTCACCCAATTACCGCTTTGGAGGAGAACATTCTCTTCAGCTCACTGGTACTGCTGCTGAACATGTGTGGCATCACAAAATTCAGGAGAGACATGAGTTCCAGCAGATTATTTTGGACGGGCGTTCCTGTTAGCAGCAAACGATTCTTGGCCTGTTAGGACAATAGGAGGACATGTTGAGAGCTATATATGGCACCACAAAGCCAATGTGATAACGATGTCCAAGACACACAAAAGCAGTCATAATTGGTTTGTAGCTTCTTTTGTTCCATGGCCATGTATTAGGCTCAGCTGTGCTTCCAAAAAAAATGGCCACCACCGATCACACAATGGTAGAGATCATCAAGACTGGTATTCTATATTAATTTGGTGCAATTTTAGATTATCTTAAAGTCAGAAGATTAAATCTAATCCTATATGAATCCCAAAGAACATTCACTGGCTTTTTGAAAACAATGAAGTTTAGTTCTGTGGTTGCTAGGGACATTTGCCATCATTTTTGGTCAACTTATTTATTAGGTACCATCGCCTCATTTAATTGTTTTTTTATTTATTTATTTTTTTTACTTCAAAACCTTGTGTGCTTAAATGTACCACACAAAAAGTGAGCAAGGACACAATCTATCATAGCCACTCTCAAAACAGGGGCCCTTATGGTGGTTCTCAGAGAGGTACTCAAAGATGGCAGACATCGCCTTTTTCAGGCTGCAACCCTTCCTAGGCTTCATCTTGAAAAAAACATTTTCCGAGACAGGTGTCCCTCAGCTTCTCTATAGGAGGGCAATTTCCTGACAGGCAGACAAGAAGCATCCTGAACAGTACAGATTGCAAATTAGACTTTTTTTCCCCCCTCTTCTGTAACTTTATATCTTCCCTACATGATGGCAATACATCTGATGAAGGTCTGAACTTTAAGACTGAAACGTTACGTTATTTCTGGGATTGCAGAAGAAAGCATTAGTTTCATTTACTACGCCTGTCGTGATGAATTCCCTTTCTTTGCATTTTTTTTTCTACATGGTGTGCACCCTGTTGAAAACCAGTCAAGCCGAATAAGACGATACATTCATTCAACATGCTGCTCCTTATAATGCGGGTAGCAGCTTGCCAGTCTAAGTGCCTAAGACAGGATGCAGCCTGAAGCAAATGAAGGCAGCCATCTTGCAGAATCCCTTTCAATGTTCCCCAGGAATATGCAAAAAAAAAATGGAAGAATGGATCTCTTTAGCCAAGACTTTAAATGTTGATGGTCCCCAGAAAAGGGAAGCCACGAATCCTGGCTTCCCGGATCGCGCTGACCGATGAGCCGATCTGCATGTGTCGCGGCTGTGACGGGCATGACTCATGCATGGAGAGCCTAACAAACAGGGCATGTATTGTGACTGTCACACAGCCGCGACACATGCAGCTGCAGCGCAGATCAGCTCATTGGCCAGCGCGATCCAGGAAGCCGGGTTCCCTCTCTGCAGCTTATTTGGCAAGCTATTAAAGAGGGAACCCGAGCAAATTCGCTCATCTCTAGTCACGAGCTGCAGAGATGTACGAAACCAGAAGGCAATACCCCTAATCCCCCAGATCACCAGTACAGACAGGCATAAGAGCACTACCACCCAACATGGGCAAATACTAAAGAGGTGCCATGCGATGGGCTTGGAATCATTCACAATTTTTGGAGACTGTTCCTTCTATGGAGCCATTACATATCGAGGCGAGGAAATGCTGCCTCCACACACACTGCCGTCTCTTCCATAGCTCCAACACACCAGCCAGTGACATAGGCAGCTTTAATCTTGCCTTAATCTTTATGTGCTTTGTAATTCAGGTTTAATTGCTCTTTAATAACCATCAATTTAGATTTCTAAGTAAAATTACCTTCAGCAACTTGAAAATGATCCATTACTTACAAATGGGAGCCAAGAAATGTTAATAAGCAGCCAATGGCATTTTCCAACAGCAGCATGAACATGCAAGTAGATAGGCGCTCTCATATTTCACGGTCTCTTGTAAAAGCCATTACCCCACTATCGGAGCCGAGCTAGATTCCAGTGTAAATATGATAATGTTCGCTAATCTTTACAGATTAATGTGTGTAAAACAGCTTGCAAGTGTTTCAAGTTTAGGCAGCTTCTTCCTCTGACATTGATGTATTACAGGACAGAATGTGAACCGCAGACTGAAAACCACAATTGTCCGAGCAGTGTAATTTATGGCAGACGTGAACACTTAATATGCATTCAAGTTCAGATTTGCTCCTCTGAAGAATGGAAATAAATCACCAGAATGGCCGAGCATGTGTAATGGCGAGACTTCGGAGGCTACAAGAGCACCGCACGAACTCTCCTTGACACTTACATTTAGAGTCATGAGGTGCTGATAGCGAACGGAACTCATGTTTTTCAGCATGTGCCCTTCGTCAAACACCGCATAATTGATCTTCAAGCGACGAAACAAACTGCGATCCTCAGCACCGCTGATTGCACAATTGTACCTGCAAACAAGCATTTTATGGCCTTAGAAATGTGGGGCACGGCTTACTATAACGTGATTACAGGCATATGCCAAATCTATCGACATGGCGTCAAAGCAGCCACTAAATATTTGTACTTTGCACAGAGAGTCACTAACGGCTCCTATGATAAAGAAAACCTTTATATAAAATGTAAGTTCCCTGCCTCTGCCTCGCCAGCTGCATCTATTATTGCTGCCGCTCTGGTCACTCTCCACCAGGTTGTGACCGGACAGTTCGCTCCAGTGTTTGTCGGGTGATCCGGAAGTCACAACTCAATGTAAGTCTATGAGAAACAGAACAAAGCTTTCATAGACGTCCACTTAGAGCTTATGACCGTTACCTTTAACTTCCAGCAGTCAGTAATTGGGGTCACAAGATGGTGGCACAGGACCGGAGCAGCGCCAGGAAGAGGTGAAGATGGCAGCTGGTAGGTGTAATATTAGGGTCAGGGACCTTGCATTAATGACACCACTCTAGCGATGAAATAAAAAACAAAACACTGAAGTGATGCTTCCATGGTCTCTTGTAGTGCATGTTACATTCTTACCATATACAAATCCATATATTAAAGAAGTTTACTTCATGCAAGAACAAAGCATGTTGGTTGTGGAAATGTGGCATGTTCACCACAAGAGGTCGCCCTATAGCTAGTAATTCCAATTACACAATGTACGGTTAAACTTACGTTGTGACGATAACATTAAATTCTACAACTTTACTCAAGATGTCATATCGTAGGTGCTTTCTTTCTTCCTGAGAACCTACACAAAATAGAGGAATGGGAATCAGCACTTAAAATCCACACTTAGGTTTGTAACCTATTCTGTATGAAAAGGAATAATAAACTCTATATACCATAATATAGTAAGATATTCAGATCTGGACACCACTGATTGAACTCTCGGACCCAGTTATCTAGGAAATAAAAACAGGGAAAGTTGAGCACTTTATGGGGATCATAATTGGAATATTGTATAATAGATTACCATTTAGACTACTTGCCGTGGACAAACCACATTCCCCTCTCCCCACACAGAAATATAGTTATATTCAGACTGGATTCGCTTATTTATACTTTGTGAAATCTGCAGCTATAATTCTGTATGCCTCATTCACACATCCGTTTTTTCGCATCCGGGAAAACAGACTACGGTAAGCTGGATCGGAGTTTCTTCCATTTTTGATCCTTATGTCCGATTTGCCATCAGTTTTTTCCCTTATGGCCCAAAAAAATAAAAAATGTAAAGATTCTCCTGTTGTGGCCTATTTTGATCCAAGTAAGAAGAGATCAGAATAGGACATGCTCTGAGTCTCATGGATCCATGAACTTCACGGATGTAATAGATCCATCAACCCTATGGGTCAGAGTGAAACGGTCAAACCATGGACATTTCAAAGCGGATGTGTGAATGCAGAGTCAATAATGGCTGTAAGGGTGAGTTAATTATGCACGTTATAAGGATGAGTCTGCCAAGAGATTTTCCAGAGGAATTCTCTACTCACCTAATGTAGAAGCTGGAACCACCACAAGATGTGGGCCAGGGTCTCTGTTCATGTTAAGATGTGCAAGGAATGCTATGGCTTGAACGGTTTTTCCCAAACCCTGCAAAGTAAGACAACAAAATTGTAAAGGAACGAGTCCCACCATGAAGCTAATTATTATAATGACCAACATTCATCCACAGAAGAACGACAGCTCTTCTACCAGTCGTGGGCTCAGCACTTGCACCCTAATCAGCACTTGTCCTTTGGCACCTTACGGACCTTCAGGAAGCTGCGGCCAACTGAAGACATCATAAACAGCTCAGTCTGCAGCTGACCCCTCGTGATTGAGGACAGGTGGAAAATAGCATAAGCGCCAAATGGGAGCCCTTAGCGTAGCGTTTAAGTGCTTTCTTCTAGCAAACCAAAATTACAAGATAACGGAAATGACAGTGACCCTGTAATACAGCAATGGACAACAATGAAATAATGACTAACCATCTCATCAGCCAAAATCCCATTCACATTGTGTGTGTGCAGGAGAGCTAGCCAATTCAAACCAATCTTCTGGTAAGGTTTGAGCACCAGGCTGTAAAAAAAGCCAGAAAATGTCAGTAAGTATTGTTGGGCTTCTTAGGCCATGTTCAGACACCAAGGATGCTGTTAGAATGGAGACCATGACGAGCCTGCACATGGCTTGGTGGTTAGCATCAGGACTGTGGAGTCGGTAAGCCAAACCAGCAACTCCGACATTTCACGGACTTCCAACTCTGACCCCACAGCACTGGTCACTACTGAGCATGTACATAAAGTGCAGCACAGATTCATCTCATCTAAAAGCCTAAGGACCTCGGTCAGGAACAGAACATTTATAGGACATTTTAGAATTATACCAAATACTTATGGAAACCTTTACAGCACATCCTGCATTGTACTGCTGTACCCAATTTATTATATATTATAGGAGCCAGTCCATCTCATACCAACTCCACAACCCTGGTTAGCATGATTGCCTTGCAGTAATGGGGTGCAGAAACCAAAGCTAACATCTCCCTGTGTTTAGGAGGGTCCAAGTGTAAAATAAAAATCTCAGCGATTCACTGGCAGCATCGGCGCCATTCAAGCAATGAAAGCAGAAGATGCCCATGACATTGTTATGCCATTTGAGAACTGCAGCCAATCAGCGTCCATTAATGAGCTGCAGCGCTTACATTTCCCTAGGACAAAACTCAGATGTCTGGGGAAGGTGCAAGAAGGGCAGCCCTTATGCAGTCGCTAATTGTCCCACATGAGCGCTGTAGCCAACGTCACGTGAGCGCCAACATTACGGAAATGGTGCCGTGTGGGAGGTATGAGAAATTTATTTTATTTTACATTGTGGAATACAGTATTTAATAAAGAATGGTCAGAGTAGGCGCGTGTGAGTGAGAGAACGTGCATAAGCAGGTGTTTGAGGGAAAACATATAAAAAGTAGATTGTGAGCGCCAGAATCGCTGTACAGCACTACAAACTATCGTGGTGCTGTATAAAGGATTTTGACAATCTGCAAACATTCTAGCGTGAATACAATTGAATTGAATATTTTAAGCTCCATGTTCCAAAAAACAAACAAACACAAAAAAAACCACCCTAAATTCTGTGCAGAATGATGGCCATGCCGGGGCTTTCAAAGTCTACAGCATGTTCTTTACTGCCAGTGCAAGTAAACTACAAAGCAGACGATGCTCTTCATATAAATAAAAACTGGACTGATCAATCTGCAGCAGAAATGGGTTTCATCCGCGGATTTCTGCTGTGGATTATGTACGCCGTGAATTAGCCTAAGCATATCTACAGCCTTACGACAGTGATGTAGAAGCTAGAAAGATGCGAGAATACATGGCAGCACAGCACGACTAGTATGCTCCCAGTTCTGATCGGCAAACATACCTCTCTGAGAGAATAGATGGCGGCTGTACGCTCCATCCACTCTCCCCATCCTCAGTGATGTGAGTGACTTGCTTCATCAACTTCTTTGAAATGTCTTCACACTTGTTCATAAGCTTCAGAACCACCTCTCGCTCTTTGATCAATATTTTGCAGTCCCAAATCAAGTCTATTGAAAGTGTATTCACCGCGTTCACTTTATTAAGCTGCAGAGAAAACAACCTTTTATTTATTATCGATTCACAAGTTACTGTCCATTTCTTTTATACCACACCTAACCAGCAGGTGGCACTCTTACACCTCATTCCACAAGCTGGAATTTGAGGATCGGGAGCATATTTTCTATTTCTTACAGCAAAATTAGAAAGAGAAGTCATCATGTCTGTGTGCATTCACGCTTCCATGTTTAGTCTCAACATTTCTATTACCATTATGTAAAAAAAACAAAGGGTTGGCTGACTTGTTAGTATGTACTGTATATAATTATACTTTACATGATGGTTGAGTGGGGTCGTTGTTCTACAATGGCTACCGCAATGACATTACAGTCAGACAAGATCATTTGCATTTAAAAGATATGAAGAAAGTGGCATATGGTTAGAAGCCTCTATCCTACAGACTTCATTAGCCTACACACTTCTTCCCCAGTGATTGTGTATGACGTGTGGGCTGGGCGAGCGGTCATGCTGCCGTGGGGAGACCAACGTGCAACCTGGCAATCTGGATCTGGCTATCCTGTACACTGGACAATGGCTCCGTTAACAACTTCCTCCCAGACACTGTAAATGCTCCCACTGTAGCTACAGGCACCACTACTTTCATTTTCTTCAATAACAAAATAACATTTGAAATGTTGCACAGTTTTCTCAGAAGTGTTAAAAGTAGGTTGGGCTTTTTTAACGACATAATATCAAGTATATAGAAGGCAACGTGCAGTAAATGTACAGGGCTGATGTGTTCATGCTCCTATCCGGAAACCACCAGTGCAGGTAACAGCTGATTATTGGTCATCAATACGTGGCATTTGCCACTTTCAATCTGTATTTGAAGATAGTACACACACACGATGTATGCAGGTTCACCAATCAGAAATTTGATCAAACCGAGTGGGTGAAGAGACTCACATTATTATATTATTATGGAAGGTCAATGGCCCCTTTAAAGGATGTAAATGGATAAAGTTATAATAGGCTGCTAGTGAACAAACCATACTTGCAACTGAATTGTTAAAAGCAGGCTAAATGAGCAAGAGTTAAAAAAAACGGAGTTATGGGCTGGTGCTGGCGATTAGAGGCCAAGCAGCTATAAGCAGAAAACCCTTATAATGGTTACAAGTACTTGTATTAAGTGCCAATCAATCAAGAGAAGTGCCAACCGGCTCTTTTCTTCTGCATTGCATTTTGGGAAAGAAACGGTGGCAACATGTACAATGGAAGGCGAATTCATCAGATCTGCAGAGATATACATAGGAGCTTCCTGAAATCTCTCAGCTTAGAGGTGTTAATAAGCTCTTTAGAGTGATAATATGATTTACTGGTAATTCGGAGGCTCCACCATTAGCTAGATGCATCTGTAAGCAGCACTGTCGTCTACACCATACATAGTAGTCATGGCATGCTGGAGTGACAGGACACTTCAGGGCTTAGATCTATATCCAAGGTGTGGAGATAGAGAATCAGTTTGAAGTTCTTGGCTGGAAGGTGTAATTTTCTAGTTTATCCCTTAGCTAATCAGTAGTGGGAGAAAAATCATGTAGCTAATGCCTGAAAAGATTTAACAGAAATCCAAATGTTCACAGATCTATGGCTTCTGTATTATTCCTGGGCATCAAGACTAAAATCCAAAGAATGACAAACCAAAAGTGTGATAAACACAGACACAAACACAACAACTGAGTAATGATTGACAGCGGTCATTGACCTAATTGCACGAGTGTTACATCACAATTACTGTCCATGTGAGAGCACATCTGATTACACCCATATGTGGGGACCAGCCTGAGCACGACCACTACCTGGACACAATCATTTTTCTGGATGACAACCACTGAGTTTTGTCAACACACAGTTCCGGCTGCTCTTAAAGGGAACCTGTCACCCCCAAATTGGAAGATGAGCTAAGCCCACCAGCATCAGGGGCTTATCTACAGCATTCTATAATGCTGTACATAAGCCCCCAATGTATCCTGAAAGATGAGAAAGAGAGATTAGATTATACTCACCCAGGGGCGGTCCATTCCGATGGGCGTCGCGGTCCGGTCCTGGGCTTCCCATCCTCTTACGATGACGACTTCTTGTATTCACGCTGCGGCTCTGCCCTCAACAGGGCAGACATAGTATGCCTGCGCTGGAGCCACAGTGTGAAGACAAGAAGAGGACGTCATCGTAAGAAGATGGGAGGTGCCGGACCGGACCGTGACGCCCATCGGACCGGACTGCAGCGGGACCGCCCCTGGGTGAGTATAATCTAACCTCTCTTTCTCATCTTTCAGGTTACATCGGGGGCTTATCTACAGCATTCCAGAATGCTGTAGATAAGCCCCTGATGCCGGTGGGCTTAGCTCCCCTTCCATTTTAGGGGTGACAGGTTCCCTTTAATGCTGAGGTCATAGTAGGTTGTCCCATCTGGGATAGATGTGAGTACCACTGCTTGTCAGTAATGGAGGGCCGCTGTCTGTACAAGTCTACTTTGCGCCAATCATTTCTATAGCTGCTTTAAAACATTCAGAGATGCTCAGGTACGGACTGGGGCTGAAATTCAGCCCTGGCATTTGAAAACATACAGGCCCGTGCCATTCCAGTCCCTAAGCACCAGATGGGATATATTACTAATATTACCCTGGATGGAGGAAAGCAAGATTTACTGCACGACCAATGTTTCTAATGAAACCCGTGGCCTGCTGGGTTAAATGACGGAGTCAGTGACTTTGTGCTCCGTCACAACACTTAACAGTATAGATGTCTTGAGAACACTGATTCTTTTAACAACATAGCAGACAAGACAGCCCAAGACCAGACCGGCCCTGGAGACGCTACAGTACATCAGTAGATGTTATTAATGCAAAAATAAAGAAAAATTGGGTATGTTCACAAGAGGCAGACTTCAGTCACCAATCCTTGGATCCAAGTGAGCACAGAAATCCCAGCACATGCTGGAAAAACTAACAGTCAGATGAAGGAAATGGATTTTTCAATTGCAAAAATTTCTGCAATGTGGGAACATAGCTTTACTGCTCAGTGGCTTTACCCAGTACATTAAAATGAATGGTATGCACTTAGTAAACCACCAAAGATGGATTAAAGAGGTCTAATTCTCGCCATGCCATCAGCTGCTTTATGGGGCTGGAATGCAACATCTTTTAGATTATTTCCCAGGCACAGGTCTATCATTGTAGTACTGGCTGAGTGGGATTACAATTTACTGCTGCTCCATCTCATTCCTGTGCATGGGACACTAATACCGCGGGGAGCAGAGTAATGAATGGAGAAGCTGTGGCACCAAATGTCCATACAAGCAGTCAGACCACCATCGATTCGATACTGATGGCTTTAAACCCCTTTAAGTGTTACATACAAACTTGGACAACAGAAAGCTGAACCAGACATTTGCTTTCTCCTCAAGAGTAATCATGTTCTAAACGTGTAAATGTACGCAATTCACACATAAGTGGATGGCAAACAACCATAACTTTAATGACTCTTGGACAGGAAAAGATCTGCCCCGCATCAGCCAGTCTTATGTAAAACTGCCGAGACACTGCTCTTATTGTACAATGGGCACACACAATATATGATAGACAACAGAAATGAGGCAGATCAGAGATGTAGAAGGGTCAACACACTTGTTGAGGTGTGGGTAGTCCTTCCGCTTGCCCACATGGTTCTTGCTGCAGAATAAGCGTCTGTTTTGAAGTACGTGTTAACTGATGATGGTTGCCTTTGTCATCTACTAGGAGTTCACATACATCGTATTGCAATATACTTGCTCAAAAAATACACCAATTAAAAAAAAAAACGGTAAGTGGGTCTGGCCAGTATTGCCAGACACAGCCCGTGGGAACGAGAGAAGAAACCTTCCAGAAAAGAAGCAGGAGCCTTTATTCTAAATCTTTAAGGCTTTACAGAGAATCCACCACCGCAGCCGCACCATGGCAAACATGGCACCCTCAATTTGCAGCATGGCACCTGGGTGCTAGAAGGAAATGCAGCCTTATGGGGCTAGTTTTAGAATGGTGTTCTAACAAACTTACAGCACCCGCTGTGGATAAAGCAATATGTGATCAGTGTTTTACAGGTCTATAGCAGAGGGGCTTGTCTGGTAAGAAGGTGACCTTCCAGATCTCACCTGCCTTATATAGACTTAATATATTACATCAAAATTCTGCCAGAAGACATACAAATGATGCATGGTTGCAACTAAGTGGCCGCATCTATGCTCCTGCTAGATGTCACTGGCTTCCAAAAAACACATTGGTGTGAAAAATTAGGCTGAAAGCCTGGCATGAGAGAAAAAAGGCAACCTGCTGCATGCTCAAGTGCGGTGGTCTTCCACTGGGGGGGGGACGGGGGGTAGAGTCACGCTTTGAATAGCTTTGGTTTTACCCATCACCACCCATCCGATGTACCTGTGACTTCCATTTGAATGAAAAGAGAAAGATGCACTTCTTCAGTCATTAAGCCCCAATCCTATTCTAGACCATTTACTTTAAAGCAGATGTACAACGTTTTATAGCTGGAGGACAAGATTGTCAGAATTAACCAACCATAAAGGTCCATTGACACCAAATTATTGAGACTGAGGGTTCCTAGGAAGTCTCGCTTTTCAATAATGGTGCAGTCTAAACAGGCTGCTGAATACACAAAATTACGTTTTAGTTTGCAAAAAAAAAAAAATAATAGTTTTCAGCAGCACATTGTCCTTTGCAAACCGTATCTGTGCTGCCGAGGAGAATGGCTGCCTTATTCAGACGTCAATTTTTCACGTATGTGTTCTATCCGGGATTTTCAATTCTAGGACATGTCAAACTTATGGTAAAAACTGACACACTGATGAAACTGGAACCGTAACAGTAAATATTTCTCAAATCGACAGAAATGTAATAACTGCACCTTGAGCTGCAAAACTTATCCGATGTGCTACCCTCAGATATTGATTGCAGTTCAAGGACCCTAGAAATGGCAGAGAGTGGCACAGACTGGCACTGCAACTACAACTGTCTAGAGAACAGAAACAGCACAATCCGTGACACCAAACAATAGGACTTAAAACTGTAGAATAACCATTATGTATTGAAATAAACAAAAAAATACCCACCCAACTATAATTCCCTGTAATGCTACGCACCCTTTGAAATGGAAGAGTGACTATATTGGTACTGAATATGGTTTCTGTCCTTTGAATTCTGAGAGATAATGCGTGTATTTACAGACAATCTACAAAAAACAGCATGGGAAACAAAAGTGCCATTTATGAAAGCCTTCTAGGTATCATTCCAAAAGATGAAAAAGAATTAGTATAAGCCCAATGCAAAAAGAAGCCCAGGAAGACTTTATCCATGAGCTTAAACTATGAAACATTAGAAGATTGTGATAATATTGTGACATCCTAGCGCCTTCCTTCCGCATTACATGGGACACCTGGTAACATTACACAGCTGCGCCAAGCTCCTGGATGACAATGGGATAAGTTCATGGATTTGAAGGTGTCACCACATTACTCAGTTGTGAGATAGCTCCGAGAATCCTAGGAATAGAATATCTGAAAACACCTGGCAGAGAAGCTGTGCTGCACACCCTAACGTGTGCTGATGGAACAATGCACTGCTGAATAGACTGATGTTAAGAGACCAGAGAGATGTGTGTGTGTGTGTGTGTGTGTGTGTGTGTGTGTGTGTGTGTGTGTGTGTGTGTGTGTGTATATATATATATATATATATATATATATATATATATATATACACACACACACACACACCACATCGAATAAGCGATAACTTAAAGGGCATGACAGACTATATAAGCAGAAAGGAGCACAAACCTCCTTTGCATCCCTTACATGTCACCATCCCGTGATTTACACCTCATCCATGATCGAAGGACATATACTAATCACTAGGTACATACACCAGGCATGGCTGTGTCAACATAAAGCCAACATTCTCCACTCACGTTAATACAGATATCCTGCCTACTAAACCTCTGAACCAATTTGATGTGTAACACCAGGTACACACTTGCGAGTTCAATTCGAGAACCTCGCATCAAGTCCTGGCACTGGCGCCGGCACTCGGGACCAGAGTTTGCGGGTGCATATATTTCTATATTTCTATATTTCCCTGCTGCCGGGTATTGATACGAGTTTCTCGCATTGAACTCGCAAATGTGACTCCAAACTTACACAGAAGCTCTCTGCCCATAGCCAGGTTCAGGGACCCAAAATATAAAGCCTTACACGTGTCCTCACACTATATGAGGCAGCTAGGGCCCAGAATGGTTAACAATAAATTTCTAACACAAGGGTACGCCAATAACCTCACAGTGGTGTGGTAGAGGTTGAAAGCAGCACTGTCACTGTAATTATTAATCGTTCTGGACCTCACGAATCCTAGCAGCTTCAGCTAGTGTGTGGAAACATTATGGGTATGTGCACACGATCAGTAATCGCTGCGGGTTTGATGCTGCGTACTTATAGAGCGTCAAACCCACAGCGGCCAGATGTTACAGCATAGTGGATGGGATGTCAAGAAATCTTATGTCCACAGATCCATGCGGCTCACCTGCGGAGACTGACATGCGCACGTCTTTCCAGACTGCAACCTCTCAATTTCTCTTCCGGAGACTCGAGCCTCCGCAAGAAAATTTCACTAACAGAATGTATTGGACACGGTAAATCCGTATGGTTTAGTCAACACATGCGGATTCTTCTTCAATAGACGGCAGAGCTGTAACATGCACTGCGTCCAAAGTGCTGCCACTTCTGGAATGTGTGCACCCGGCCTAAAGGACCAATACAATGGAAGGCCAGTATCCAAATAGTGGTGTGGAGAGGTTGAAAGCATTGTCTGGTGCAGCCACAGTCATCACTGTGAGGTTATTAGCCTACCACTGTATAGGAACTTGCACCAGACAATGCTTTCATCCTCTACCACACCATTGTGAGAGTACACTGCAAAAAAAAAAAAAAATTCTGGCATGGACTTTAAGAACAGTTTTAGACTAATTTGAGGGTGCTGAATTCAAATCTGATCTTATAATCTCTCTATCACATCACGTTTGTGCGCTATAGGTATATAGCCCATTTTTAAGAATTCCGTGATAAATATAAGTAGTGTATTAAACGTGACAGTTTATACGGTTCACTAAGGTAAATTTAGTTTTCATTTAGTCTCCCAATAAATGTGAGAATATCTTTGTTTTCTTTGAACATGCGTAATTCCCATTTGTTATGATAACATCCTTGTTTTCTGTGCTACTGGAACAGTAGAGCTACAGCAGAGCATTGGGTGAAAACTGAATGGCCTCAGTAACAGAGTTTGGCATCTGGCGATAAGAATGTCATCCATGATCCTCTAGAGGATAGGAAGAACATGGTCTTTCCTCCCTTACACATAAAACTTGGATTGATGAAGCAGTTCGTCAAAGCTCTCAATCACAGTGGAGAATGCTTTAACTATATATGTTCAACTTTTCCTGGTCTTAGTGAAGAGAAGAAAAAGGCTGGAATATTTGATGGACCTCAAATAAGAACACTTATGAGAGACCCAAATTTTATCACATCAATGAATGAGACAGAAGAAAGAGCTTGGAATGCATTTTGTAATGTGGTGCAGAATTTTCTAGGGAATAAGAAAGCAGACAACTATGAAGAGATTGTGGAAGAGCTACTAATGAGTGTGCGAAATCTTGGATGTAGAATGAGTATCAAGATTCACTATTTACACAGCCATTTGGACTTTTTCCCAGAGAACCTTGGGGATGTGAGTGAGGAACAAGGGGAGAGTTTTCATCAGGACATTAAAACAATGGAAGAACGGTATCAAGGCCGGTGGGACTCACATATGATGACTGACTATTGCTGGAGCTTGATGAGAGACAACCCAGTAGCTGTACATCACAGATCAGCCAAGAAAAGAAAGTTCAAATAACTGCCATTTGTCATTCATCTGTGTGCCATTTGTATATGTTTTTATATTTTGTAGTTCAATTCTGTAAGTATATTTGATTTGCTGTACATAGACTTTGTAATCTGTGTTATTTCTTGATTAAAAATATACAAAATGTAGTACCGAAAATCACGTGTTTTTATCATAAAACATTAGGAGTAATTTTCACCAAAAATTGAAAATCTCGAAATCCTGATGTGATAGCCAAAAACAGAGTTCATATTCGTAATCAGCAGCCAAAATTGACTTAAAATATGTTTTAAAACCTTTTGCCAGAAAAATTTCATTGACCAGTGTTATTGGTCTCCCTTTGTATCGGACCTTCAAGGTTTCCTCACACTATAGGAGTCTGCTAGGATTCATCAGGGGCCTAGGATTTACAATGAAGGTACAATGCCAGGCTAGTAAATGCACAGTGGTGTGGCAAAGGTTGAAAGCAATGTCTGCCAGAGTCACGTCACACCAAATGCCATTGTATAGGACGTTTGTTAATCCTTCTGACGATTTACAGAAGCCTCAGAGACAGGAAACACATGGGACCATGCATTCCAGGAGTCTGGAGCTAACTAGGGACAGAAAGAATCAACCGAGATCCATTTTGAGATTCTGCACTTTCAGGGCTTCTGTGTTTTACTATTCACCATCATTACATACAGGTATTGACTTACATGAGGACTGAGATGTAAAGTGCGGCAGCATCTGAGATATAGGGGGCTGCTTTCAAGTCTTGTCCCTACTCCTATGCATTAGACTAGAAATGGGGGAAAAAAATAATGTAACTTGTCTAGTCACTAGAACCATTATAGCTTATTAATAAACATAAAAGTACGGTATTACAATTCCTATTCCAATAAATCATAGATTAAACAAAAATTCTCCAAAACAAAACCAACAACTGAAGCAATCAGTTACTGGTCTTTTTGATGCTAGAGCCATAAGCTTCAGATAAAGATGGCAGCAATATATTACAGGTGTGTAATACAGTGTCCACCCAGACTCTCAGAACTGAACACATGGAAAAGAAAGAGTAAAACTTTCCAAAATGTATTTCTAGAGAGCCAATAAAAATCTATCCTGTTAATGTATATCTTTGCCATGTTTCATTAACTCCACGAGTATATGCTCATGTCTTGGCAGCCTAACATCTGCTGAAGTCTCATTCTTCTCTGATCTGGGGCATGTCGTTACAGCTACCAAAGAATATTTGGGTGTAGATGCTAAGCGACAATTTTAATCAAATAAAAAGGGGAAGAAAAAAGAAAAAAAATCTACAATTCACTGCAGGTCAACACGTCATGTACTACATTATCTATTCGCCAAAGGGGAGAAAGTGAATGAAGACAGACATCTGCGGGAATGGCAGCCCTTCAGCAAATACTTTTACAAAGAATTAGTTAAGGCGAAGCCCAACAAGTTCAGCGGTGAGCTGTCTAATAGACAGATGTTGTCAGAGCAGCCAAAGGCTTCAGGCAAAACGATTCCCGTGTGTGCAGAGAGCAGCGGGTGGCTCCGTGCTGCAGTTTTAGCAATTACTTCTCCTGTGTACCCTCTTTTCTGTCCCCATTTCTAAAACATGAAAAAAAAAAAATGCTCCGATGTTTCAGTGACGGGACTATAAAATTGGCTGGGTTACCCAGAATGCCTAGTGAGAATGCCCACTTCACTGCTCCATACACTGTCTCTCCACATACAAGAATACGATATTGAAGGACTATTTTATCTGGTCTGAATGCATTCTACATATACAGCACAACATGTATACAGCAAGGCCCGCACCGCTACAAACAACTAATGGCATTTCATGTAAAGCCAGAAAACAAAATCCACGTAAGCATTTAGGGAAAAAAAATAATATTCTCTACAGTCAAAAAAAAGGTGAGATTTGGAAAATCATAGGATTTCTAGCATGCATGTACTTACCACGTTCATGTAAGATCCATGTCAGAAAAATCAGTTTTCAATGCTCAATGGGGCAAGCAAAAGTCTGACAACAACTGAGAAAATGGCAGCAATGTGTAACCAGAGGAAACGTCAAAAAAAGTCACAGATCACAGCTGAGAAGCAAGCAGTGAAAATGGGGAAAACAACAATTCTTGCTGGCATCTGGAAGCATGGAGCTGCCCTTGCAGCTGCTCCTCCAAGCAGTCGCAGTGGAGGCAGAAATCCTGCCACATTCTTGCCTCCTGCTTGACTTTTCTGCTAAAATAGCTCAGGACAGACTGGCAAAGTTCTCCTCCTCATAGGAAAGCTCTAATGTCTGCTTCAGCAGAGCTCTGAACCAAGCTTCTAGGTTGCTGAATGAGTGACAGCATTGCCAGCCAATCAGCTTGGATTTTTCAGGAAAATCACCCCTTAATTTATTCAAAATTAGGTCATATGACACTATATCATCTGCTATTGGCTTAGCATGAATCTAGTGTTAGCCTGCTGAGGAAAAGGCCACCCATCTATGCCTCCTTACATTGTAGACACCTCTTGCCTATAAGCATAAAAAGAAGTATTAAAAAAAAAAAAAAGGCAGAGTACAGTGAAAACTTACCAGAGAATCCCAAGAATGGAAGGGCCGGAGCTCAGTGATCCTTTGAGCTTTCTTGAGAGAGCACTGAGGGATGAGAGCGAGCTCATCCAGGGAGGCATCTTGTAAGAAGCTGACTATTTTAGCTTTGTATTCCTCCTCCATGGTTTCATCTCCACTGCTGTAGTCCTCATCCAGGACGCTGCCTGCATCTGAGCCCGACTCCTCGCTTTCGGAGTCTCTTTTAAAGTTGCTCAGGTTATATTTGTCTTTTGATTTTTTCTTTACACCGTTTTGCGCCGGTTCTTGGCTCGGTTTCTTGTTGGGCTGCTCTTTGGCGCTGTTTTTAGCTCCTCTGCCATTGGATACATCAGCATTCTGCAAGTCATCTGTTCATGTAACACAAATACAGTTTTTAATACAATTTATGCATGCAGCTTCCTGAATTGTGTCACAACTAATAAGTGCGCTTGGGAAAAACGCACCCGGCAGCACAATATTACATTTCATGTAGTGGCCTCTACTGGTATTGACATGGTAAATGAAGATCTAACACTAGGTCTTCAAGAACAATATGGCTGGTCACAAGGGAATACATTATTCCCTCTCTTTTCTGACACAGTGGGTGGAACTATTAAGGATGCTCTAACCTTAGCCCAATCACTGTGGAAGATCACTCCTGTCCTACTGGTCTGTATAGCTGAACCGAGAAATCTGCACCTGAAGATCTGCCATACACATGCGGCAAGGAGGGTGGGATAGCCATGGTTTATTTCTATGCAAAGCCATTTTAACACTTGATTTGCTGCAAACTTGTAAAATCAGCAGTTTAATTTCATTACGGTTAATAAAAGACAATGCGGCAGAAAATACTGCACTGTGCTTATGTCAATATGAACATATCCAAAAAACTACATACGTTTTAACCAGTAATAAACGTTCAAGTTGCAAAGCATAAAATCGATTCAGGCGACGGAAGGTTCTGCTTTTGCACAAAATAGCCACAGAGCAGTATGATAAGATAACGATGTAATCGTCAAATGAAGGGTTAATGATTCATGTAAATGAATTGCAATGACTGGAGAATTAGGCACAGAGAAGAATAGCAGTATGAAGTGGTGTGCGCTAGTCCGTATTTAGGGTGCCAGATCCTGGTGCCCGTGGGTGCCACATATGGTTCGTGTGTTTCACCTGGAAGGTGGGTTTTTATTAACAGGTATGATATGTTAATCAGCATCAAGAATTAGGCATCAAAATTGAAATTAACAATTCGTATGTTTCTGCCCCTTCTCGGTTTTGCGCACTTCTGCAACTGATGGTGAACAGTGAAGTCACATCTGCAAATATCAACCGGGCTGCATGAGCAAGCAGCGGGTATCGTGCACCTGTCATAATCGCATGACTACTTCTACATTCCGTAAAATAGAGAGCAGATCGCGCTATGGAAGAACACCCAATAACGAGGAAGAGGACAACGGTAATTACGTTAAGAAAATGTTATACGTCTTTTTCCACTAATGGTAATTTACTTGCAATCTACACTTCTATATTTACCAAGATGCATCGTATGGGTCCTACATACAAGCTCACACTGAATACCTGCATAAGGGTGTAATCTATACTGGGAGAACCTGTACTGCACGGTGCCCAATAATATTCCATTTGCAGAAATAAAATGTGCCTGCATGAATAATATAATGGTCACCTGTTTCTTGTGTTAAAACTAAAACAAAGTTAATAAATAAGGCTACGTTCACATTAGCGTTTTGCGGGGTTGCGTCGGGCGCAGCCGTGGCGACGCATGCGTTCCTATATTTAACATGGGGGCGCATGGACATGCGTTGTCTTGCGTTTTGTGACGCATGCTATTTTTTTGGCGCAAGCATAAGGGCGCAGAGGACGCAGCAAGTTGCATTTTTTGGCGTCCAAAATCATGCCAAAAAAGGACGCATGCGTCACAAAATGATGCGTTTTGCATGCGTTCATGTTTGCGTTGTGCGTTGCGTCACCGATGCAGCCCCGCAAAACGCTAATGTGAACGTAGCCTTACATGGCTGGAAGTAAGTAAAAGTCCTATTACCACATAGCGGGATAGAGATAGTAAAGAGATTCGGGAGAAAGCGTGACACACCAAATATAGATGCGATTATGCCGACCATTACATTCCCACTACCTGAGCGGCTCAATTGAATAATTGCTCTGTATAGTCAATGATAGACTGTTAAGTTGAGGAAGAAGTCCAAGTACTTGACTATTGAGAGCAGGTATTCAATTCAAGACTTCTTTTAACACAAGAAGCAGGTGACAATTATAGGGTCCATGCAGGCACATTTTATGTTATTTCTGCATATGGAATATTATTGGGCATAGTGCAATACAGGTTCTCCCAGTATAGATTACACCCTCATGCTGGAATTCAGTGTGAGCGTGTATGTAGGACCCATATGATACATCTTGGGACATACAGTAGTGCAAATTGCAAGTAAATTCAATGTGAATATTACCACTAGTCAAAAAAACACGTGTACAATTTCCTTAAAGTAATTAGTCCTTCTCATCTTAACTGTGTTGTTCCTATAGCAAATTCAGTCTATATTTTATTAACAACATTATTTTTAGCAAATTGTGGAGTTTGCTTTCCAAACTTGTTGCTGAGGATAGAAATGAATATGTAGCGCCAGTGCACATTTTAAATAACCATTACGTTGTACATTCTGCCATCCCTGTAACCTATAAACATACAACTGGGCGTTGCCATTCTGTTTGTCAGAGGGGTGTGGCTTCCCACAGTCCGATATTGGCTGCACTGATTGGATAGCATCAAACTGTAGGTAATTCAGTGGTCGATTTATTCATACATATTTAGAAGGAATAATGGAGGAACAACAGCATATAGTTTTAAAGAAAGCAAGATAAACTTTATCCTGGGACATAAAATGAGAAATGCGTCAGGAGATAACAAGTACAATTCGGACACAAGGCTTTACATGGATCACAGTAGTCAACCTTTGTGTAACCGAAGCTGCACCTCATCATAAGATTACACCTAAACAACAAAAAAATAAATATCACCACATACGATGTTCAATCTGTGCTAAACATAATAAAGAACTTTTCCCACGCATCCACAAATATGGATTATACTCAAACCACACTGCATTCAATCACATCCAGGACAATCATTTCACTTTAGCACATGGGTGTTAAATAGGTCACCCAAGATTCATGCTTTCCTCCCCACAGGCAGCACGGACTAAATTCCCCATTACAGAGAACTATGGACCAGGATTCCTAAATTATAAAAAAGGTTTTCGCCTTTCCTCATTAATAAATACAACTGTTGTTCCCAAAAGCTGCAGCAGTTCAGATCAAGGTCTCTTTCTGATGTCCGTTTTTCATAATGTGGACAACTGACCAATCTTCATTGAGTGTTTTGTCTCGTCAGTTTTTACCATCAGCGTTTTATCAGCCTTTTATTAAACAAAAAAAAAAAATCCCTGATGGAGGCTTCAAACTTCTCTTAGCAAACAGTGCGTGAAAATGGACAGCGCACTGATGCCATCCAATTTTATATTTAACAGATCTAAAGCCATGCATTGGCAAGTTTGGTCTGTCAGACTGATTTGTGAACAGCCTCGGAGACTATAGTGGGTACGAGTTATATCCGTGAAATACATGAATAGAATCCATGCGACATGCAAAATACAGGAGTCTGAAGGAGGCCTAAAGTGCATTCTGTTGGCACTCCTCAACCACAGGCAGCATGAATGCAGGTTCTCTTTAAACCCATACCATGTAATCAGTCTTTATTATTCTTTGTACAGGCCAAAATTGTTGTCAGTGCAAATGTAGATTCTGCAATAAAATTTCAACTCTGCAGGTAGAAGCCGCAGAGGAGAGGCATAAACTGCATGGAAACGTTCATATTATTACATGCAAGCTTTGGCAATATAACACAAAGATTCAAATTACTGCTCTACTTTGCATCATCTCCTGATTTTACTGATGAAACGCTGATTAAATCTGTAATTTCTGATGACCTAGGTCTCATTCACACGTCCGTGTTTAAACACTAAAAATGCTACTGGTGTCATTAGTGTTTTGGATCAGTGCGTCATCAGCGTTTGGGTCCATGTGTCCAGTGTTTTCATGGATGGATAAATTACAAAGCTTCTACTATACTCTGCAATGATAAATATGGACACCACTCGGGTGGTACACTGATGCCATCCATGTGCCGAACGTGTTCTTCATGGATCTATAGACTTGTATTGGCCCTTTTCATCAATAATACCTATAAAAATGTCTTTATCTCGCTATGAGTTTTGCATGAACACATGGTCCGTGAAGTATCAACAGCACCAAAGATTATAATGTGTAGGAGTTGTATCCATGAGAACAACGGTTACAATATGTACACTGCGTGCAGAATTATTAGGCAAGTTGTATATTAGAGTATTATTTTTATTATTGATCAACAACTATGTTCTCAATTAACCCAAAAGACTCAAATATCAAAGCTTAATATTTTTGGAAGTTGGAGTGTGTTTTTTTTTTTTTAGATTTCGCTATCTTCGGAGGATATCTGTTTGTGCAGGTAACTATTACTGTGCAGAATTATTAGGCAACTGAATAAAAACCAAATATATTAGCATCTCACTTGTTTATTTTTACCAGGTAAACCAATATAACTGTAGAAAATATAGAAAAACATTTCTGACATGCAAAAACAAAATAGAAAAAAAAATTAGTGACCAATATAGCCACCTTTCTTTATAGATCCATAGATTCTGTCAGTTGCTTGATCTGTTTACGATCAACATTGCGTGCAGCAGCCACCACGGCCTCCCAGACACCGTTCCGAGAGGTGTACTGTTTTCCCTCCCTGTAGATCTCACATTTTATGAGGGACCACAGGTTCTCTATGGGGTTCAGATCAGGTGAACAAGGGGGCCATGTCATTATTTCTTCTTCTTTGAGACCTTTACTGGCCAGCGACGCTGTGGAGTAGTTGGAGGCATGTGATGAGCATTGTCCAGCATGAAAATCATGTTTTTCTTGAACGATACCGACTTCTTCCTGTACCACTGCTTGAAGAAGTTGTCTTCCAGAAACTGGCAGTAGGCCTGGGAGTTGATCTTCACTCCATCCTCAACCCGAAAAGGTCCCACAAGTTCATCTTTGATGATACCAGCCCATACCAGTACCCCACCTCCACCTTGCTGGCGTCTGAGTCGGAGCTCTCTGCCCTTTACTGATCCAGCCTCTGGCCCATCAAGAGTCACTCATTTCATCAGTCCATCAAACCTTTGAAAAGTCAGTCTCAAGATATTTCTTGGCCCAGTCTTGACGTTTTATCTTATGTTTCTTGTTCAAAGGTGGTCATTTTTCAGCCTTCCTTACCTTGGCCATGTCCCTGAGTATCGCACACCTTGTGCTTTTTGATACTCCAGTAACGCTGCAGCTCTGAAATATGGCAAAACTGGTGGCAAATGGCATCTTGGAGCTTCACGCTTGATTTTCCTCAATTCATGGGCAGTTATTTTGCGCCTTTTTTGCCCAACACGCTTCTTGCGACCCTGTAGGTTATTTGCCATGAAACGCTTGATTGTTCGGTGATCATGCTTCAAAAGTTTGGCAATTTCAAGACTGCTGCATCCCTCCTTTTGGACTTTTCAGAGCCCGTCAAATCTCTCTTCTGACCCATTTTGCCAAAGGAAAGGAAGTTGCCTAATAATTAAGCCCACCTTATATAGGGTGTTGATGTCATTAGACAACACCCCTCCTCATACAGAGATTGCAAATCACCTGATTTACTTAATTGGTAGTTGGCTCTCAAGCCTGAGCAGCTTGGAGTAGGACAACATGTATCAGTAACATGTAAAAGTATCATGTGATCAAAAATACAACTTGTCTAATAATTCTGCACGCAGTATACATGCAACACAGATGTTAGAATGAAGCCTTAAATAAGTTGTCCATTATTTGGACAACTTCTCATACCCCACGTTTGGCACGGATAATGAGGAAAAAGAAAAAGGAAAAAAAAAAAGCTTATACTCCCCTCCCGTGCTGGCACCATTCCCTACGGTGTCTACACTCGCTCTCCCTGAGGCTCCCATGCTGCTGTTGTGACATGTGACCCCGGAGCCCAATCAGCAATGGCGTCACTATCCCCGCCTCCTGTTGAATTGAACATGAAGAGGAAAAGAGCAGCTGCAGCTCAGACTTTCTCTTCGTGTTCGATTTGTCAGAAGGTGGGGACAGCAGCGCCAGGGTCACTTGTCACAACAACTGCACAAGAGCTTTGGGACCACTAGTGCGAAGAGAGTACAAAAGTTTCTTATTTTATGGGGCCACACATTTAGATCAAGAGGGGGTGTGCAAGTAGTGGACAACCCGTTTAGAGGAGTCTTACCGTATTTTTCACTTTGCAAGATGCACTTTTTCCCCCAAACTTAGGGGGAAAATGGGGGTGCGTCTTAGTAAGCGAACATGCCTTACCGATACCGTGGGTGTAGGCCGCAGGCTGGGATGAGGGGGTGTCCGGGTGCCCAGCGGTTGCTGGCCGGTGCTGCAGGGGTGTCCGGCGCTGCCAGACATTTTGCGACAGGCTAGAGCCCCGGCACTTCCACGGTTCTATGTGCGGTGGTCTCCGGGAGTATGGCCGGCGCATGCGCAGATGACGACCTCGGGACCAAGATTTAGAGAAATGAGATCACCATTGGCACATGCGCCAACCGTATTTCCGGAGACCACCGCACATGGAACCGTGGAAGTGCCGGGGCTCTGGCCTGTTGCAAAATGTTGGAACGTATTAATCGCACGCTTTTCCTCCTATCACGGGGGCCTTCTCTCCCGGCCCGCTGCACACCTCCGATGGCATAGCCAATAAGAGAGCCAACCAAGCTCTCCAATGTACAGAAGCGGCCAATTTTCATGCCCTGACTAGGACCTTTGTTAATGCCATTTGCCGGTCCTGTCACTGCGGGTGCCGAGGCATCACAGCCAATTCCAGGTCCTCTGATAATTTTAGTACCCAGCTTTGGGCCTTCTCCCGGACTCTGTGTAGCCACGGCCCCTTACTGGGCAACTGGCCAATCAGAGGTTGCCATCCACTTAGCCATCCGCAGCCCAGCTGAACGCTAATGTGAAACCAGCCTAAGAGAGGATTGGCATTAGGTCCTGGCATAGAGAAGCGCCTAACGTGGCTGCCAGGTACACATGAATTGGCCAATTTATGCGCTAAGCTTTCTCAATTTTTTCATATTTCTAGTGTAGTAATGCAATTTAAATTTTAATATTTCAAGTTTGCATGTTATAGCACTACAGAGTGCTGCCTTATTTGTTTGACTGCCATGCTGACTGACAGTTGGCTCCCTGCAGCATAAATGCGGGGAGACACCTGTCAATCAGCAGTTATGCTCCGTAGCCCAGAAATGGAAGAGCTTCAGAATCGCCAGCAGGAGTGATCTGTGATCGCTCTGAGCTGGCGCAGGTAGAACAAACAGGTAATGTTTAACTTTTATTCATATGAGCATTGTGACTTCATTTGTCAAGCCCAACACCAGATATTACTGGTACCCAATGGATGTCAATCTATAACCGTTACGGTCATTGTTTCTATTTTTTTTTTGTGCACTATTTTCATCACATCTGTGTGAGTGTGAACAGACATTTGTTTGAGTAGTGTCAAGTGTTAGCGTCGGTGCCCAAGTGCTCTTCAGACCCACCTGCTTTCTCTGGACACATCTGAAAGGATTCCTCAGGTAGGTGAAACATATTGCCACAAGTTCACAGTAAGGATACCGTCACACAGTGGAATTTTGATCGCTACAACGGCACGATTTGTGACGTTCCAGCGATATATCCGTGACGTTCCAGCGATCTCGCTGTGTCTGACACGCTCCTGCGATCAGGGACCCCGCTGAGAATCGTACGTTGTAGCAGATCGTTTGAAACTTTCTTTCGTCGTCTAGTGTCCCGCTGTGGCAGCATGATCGCATGGTGTAACAAAGGTGTGCACGATATTGTATACGATGTGCGCATAGTAACCAACGGCTTCTACATCGCACATACGTCATGAAATTATCGCTCCAGCGTCGTACATTGCAAAGTGAGACAGCAGTCTACGACGCTGGAGCGATATTGTTATGATGCTGGAGCGTCACGGATCGTGCCGTCGTAGCGATCAAAATGCCACTGTGACGGTACCCTAAGTGGCAAGAATGATGAGGCTATATGAGAGGGGAAGATGGGATGCAGTGTAATGATTTGAATGTGTGGGTTACATGTCTTAAAAGACAAGGATTTGTGAATCATCCTCATGATCAGATGGCTCTCGCTTTTCTCGCAGCGAGACCTTGATTACTGACTTCCCCAGTGCCAAAGACTGAAAACTAATATCTCCAGCTTTCTGTGACACTTGTTACCTTGTTCATCTTCTGCAAACAACTTTAGTGCCTCAAGTGCTTCATGAAAAGACCAGTCATGCTCCTGAAGTACTTCTCTAAGCTCCTGTCAAAATAAAAGAAACAATGCATCATCATATAAAGCACTTATCCAATTAGTTACAGGCCTGGAAAAGACAATTCTCTGTAAGCCCATCAGCTCTCTCATTAAAAGGAATCTGTCAGCAACATTAACACACATTGGTCTTTGATATGTAAATCCAATGACACCTTTATATGATTTTTAACAGTTCCTGCATTCCTGAGGAAATAGTGTTTCAATTGATATGCAAATGAGGTGTAACATAGTAACATAGTAACATAGTTAGTAAGGCCGAAAAAAGACATTTGTCCATCCAGTTCAGCCTATATTCCATCATAATAAATCCCCAGATCTACGTCCTTCTACAGAACCTAATAATTGTATGATACAATATTGTTCTGCTCCAGGAAGACATCCAGGCCTCTCTTGAACCCCTCGACTGAGTTCGCCATCACCACCTCCTCAGGCAAGCAATTCCAGATTCTCACTGCCCTAACAGTAAAGAATCCTCTTCTATGTTGGTGGAAAAACCTTCTCTCCTCCAGACGCAAAGAATGCCCCCTTGTGCCCGTCACCTTCCTTGGTATAAACAGATCCTCAGCGAGATATTTGTATTGTCCCCTTATATACTTATACATGGTTATTAGATCGCCCCTCAGTCGTCTTTTTTCTAGACTAAATAATCCTAATTTCGCTTATCTATCTGGGTATTGTAGTTCTCCCATCCCCTTTATTAATTTTGTTGCCCTCCTTTGTACTCTCTCTAGTTCCATTATATCCTTCCTGAGCACCGGTGCCCAAAACTGGACACAGTACTCCATGTGCGGTCTAACTAGGGATTTGTACAGAGGCAGTATAATGCTCTCATCATGTGTATCCAGACCTCTTTTAACCCCTTAGTGACCGAGCCAAATTTTTGAAATCTGACCAGTGTCACTTTATGTGGTAATAACTCTGCAACGCTTCAACAAATCCCAGTGATTTTGAGATTGTTTTTTCGTGACACATTATACTTTATGATAATGGTAAATTTTGTTCAACATTTTTTGTGTTTATTTATAAAAAATATCAAAAATTTTAGAAAAATGTTAAAAAATTAGCAATTTTCTAAATTTGAATGATTATCCCTTTAATCCAGATAGTCATACAACAGCAAACCATTAATAAATAACATTTCCCACATGTCTGCTTTACATCAGCACCATTTGTAAAATGTTATTTTATTTTGTTAGCATTTTAGGAGGTTTAAAAATGTAGCAACAATTTTTCATTTTTTCAAAGAAATTTACAAAATTTATTTTTTTAGGGACTTATCCATGTTTGAAGTGACCTTAGAGGTCCCATATAATGGGAAGCCCACAAACGTGATACCATTTTAAAAACAGCACCCCTAAACATATTGAAAACTGCTGTCAGGTAGTTTATTAACCCTTCAGGTGCTTTACAGGAATTAATGCAAAGTGGTATGACAGAAATGAAAATGTGTATTTTTACCACCTAAATGTCGGTAACTTCTAAACAGATTACTACAGCCGTCAGACTCTAAGGCCGCTATTTGGTCATGAATTGCCATGGCAAACATCAGGACAACAAAATCATGATCTGAGGGCACCAATTGTGACAAAGAAGAAGCCCCCACACACTGTTAACCATTTATAATGATGTAGTCACTATTGACAGCAGCATCTAAGGGGTTAAACAGATTTAGATGGTGCAAATACTGATCGTGGCTGGTACAGCAAGTTGTCAGCTATAGTGTACAGCCGACAGCTGCTGGATTGTCATCTGTATGGGGAGGCTATTCTCTTATATCTCAGGTCAGTTAAAAGACGTATTGGCGGTCATTAAGGGGTTAATGCACCCCATGATCCTGTTTGCCTTGGCAGCTGCTGCCTGGCACTGGCTGCTCCAGGTAAGTTTATCATTAACTAGGATCCCCAAGTCCTTCTCCCTGTCAGATTTACCCAGTGGTTTCCCGTTCAGTGTGTAATGGTGATATTGATTCCCTCTTCCCATGTGTATAACCTTACATTTATCATTGTTAAACCTCATCTGCCACCTTTCAGCCCAAGTTTCCAACTTATCCAGATCCATCTGTAGCAGAATAAAGGTGTAAAGAGCTCTGGGCATGAAATAGCACTTAAAGGGACATGGTCACCTGAATTTGGAGGGAACAATCTTCAGCCATGGAGGCGGGGTTTTTGATTCACCCTTTCCATACCCGCTGGCTGCATGCTGGCTGCAATATTGGATTGAAGTTCATTCTCTGTCCTCCGTAGTACATGCCTGCACAAGGCAATCTGGAGCCAACAACAATGTAACTGAAATGAAATGCCCTGTTCTGACAATTGGGGTAAGACCAGCTGTCGAACTCCCACTGATCTGTAAGTGACCACCTATCCTATATATAGGTGATAACTTTTCTTTACTGGAGAATTCCTTTAAGGAGGGGGCCTGCAAGCATCATCCTGATGATGTAGATAGCAGTGATAGGATGCTTGCAGGGTTGCCAAATTGACTTCTTTTCCTGGACCGCTTATCAAAAACATCACTGACAAGCAAACATTTATAGGGTATGTGAACACGTTGCAGATTTTGCCTGTGGAATTTTCTGCGTAGATTCTGCATCTCTTGGCAGAAAACGCAAGTAAAAATCCGCACGGATGAGTTTTTTTTTCATGCGGATTTGTATGCATTTTTGAACGCTAAATAAAGATATATTATTGAAAAAAAAAAAAAAAAGAATTGTGAGGTCATTTCTTGTCAAATCTCTTCATTTACATAGTCCATTGAAGAATGTTTACACACACAGAAAGATAGATCTATCTATCTATCTATAATACCAAGCCCGATGTTTAGTACTAAACATAATAAAATTGTACATAAAGTGTTAGGCCGGGGTCACACTTGTGAGAAATTCGCACGAGTCTCGCACCTCAATACCCGGCACTCGGGAACGAAGCGTGCGGCTGCTTGTATTTCTATGCAGCTGAACGCTCCGGTCCTGAGTGCCAGTGGCGGGGATTGAGGTGCGAGACTTGAGAGAGTTTCTCACAAGTGTTACCTCGGCCTTAAACGCAATATCTGTTTAATTTATTTATTTTTTTAAATGAAAATAAAAAGCCGTAGGCTCCAGCGCAATTTTTTCTGCGCCAGAGAGGGAAAGCCGGCGACTTAGGGGCCTATGTTTACAGCCTAGGAAGAGGTGTACCCATGGATATTCACAGGCTATGAATATCAGCCCGCATCTGTATATTTATCCTTTACTGGCCAATAGAGGGACACCCTAAAAAAAAAAAAAAAAAAAAACATGGGGTCTCCTTATAATTAATAGCCAGAAAAGGCTATGCAGGTAGCTGCGGGCTGATATTCATTGCCTAGGAAGGGACCATGGATATTGCCCTCCCCACCCCCCAGCCACCCCAGAAATGGCGCAACTGTAAAATGCGCCAACTGCGGCACTTAGCCTCTCTCTTCCCACTGCCCTGTAGGGGTGGCATATGGGTAATAGGGGGTTAATGTCACCTTTGAATTGTAAGGTGACATCAAGCCGGCTTAGTAATGGAGAGGCGTCAATAAGACACCTATCCATTACTAATCCTATAGTTGTTTTTGGGTTAGATAAACACACACGCAGAATAAAGTATCTTAATGACATAAAACACCACACAGTTTTGCCATCTTTATTGTTCTGCCAATCCGTGCAATGCCCTTGATCTCCTGGAAAAAAGAAAAAATAATAAACCAACACAAATATTCCCTAGTCTGACGCAGTCCATTTAATAATGTGTCCCACGACGATCTCCCCTAAAGAGCTGTCACATCAGTAGATGTGACCACTCTCTACAGGGCCTCCAGTTACACACTGACAGGAGACAATGGCTCCTGCAATGTTATCACTAAGGGTTCAATGGCCTCTCACTTTACAGCACTGCTGTGTGAGAATTTTCCCACACGGCGGTGCCGCAAGTGACAGTATGAAGTATACTGTACTCACAGAGGCAGAGGGATACAGTGCGGAAAGCCCATAGTGTATAAGTACAGAACTTCCTAATTTTGTTTAGAAATCCTACAATAAAATGATCATGCCCGTATCATCAACATAAATATAATATAAATGGAAGCCAAAGTTTTGTGTAGCAAGAAAGTCGTAAAAACAGTCAAAGTTAGATAAATGGTCAAAAATGTTTGTGAGTAATCAAGTCCTAGAATTCATTTTCAGATGATCTCACTTTTCAAGATCATTTCTGGGGTCCACATTCTAACGCTTATTGACATGGGTACGTGGACGAGAATTTGTTGGAATAGTAGTTTGGTATGGGATTGATCAAGTTCTGGAATTAATTGTGAAATGGGGTAAAATGGGATCTACTAATTAAAATATTCTTTATCAATTGTTCCAAATTGTCCTACTGGGGCCACTAAGCAGAAAATAAAAATTATTGAAAAAAAAACAAACTAATAATTGTAGGTGGTGTGGTAGGTCTCAAAACAGGGGGAAATACAAAGGCCTGGTTGGGATGGGCATGTGGGGCAATAGAATCGGGAATCACTCCGTCTGCCATGCTTTCTGCAAACTCAGCATCTTTTTTGAGGATACCTTTGGGTGGGAGTGACAGGGACAGGGTGAGGAAAATGGCGTTCTGAAAGTCTCCGGGAATCCTCAGAGTTGAAGGTTTTCCCCGATGCCACTGACTCAAATATGAGACTCTCTACAACTTTTTCCTGAAAGTGCAGGAACGTAAGTGGTCCATGGGATTTTTTATACAGCTGTTATATGTGGCAGTTTGAATAAGGTAGATTGCCACCTTTTTATACCACGTCCTGGTCTTCCTCTTGACCAGGTATGGTTGCAGAACCTGGTCTCACAAGTCTACGCTACCCATATGTTTGTTATAGTCTGGGATGCAGACTGGTTTTTCTTTGTCCCTGGTGGCACCCCTCTCTCTGACCGTCACAGTGGTGTCCGCATGCAGTGTGGTAAGCATGTAGACGTCCTTCCTGTCTTTCCACTTCACTGCAAAAAGTTGGTCGCTTGCTAGTGAGAATGACGCCCCCCTCTCCAAAGGTCTGGACACCAACTGTGACGGAAACCCCACTCTGTTTTCCTCACTGTCCCACAGGCCCCTGTATTTGCAGCATGGAGGGATTTATATAGGGGGATGCCCGTGTAGTAGCTGTCAGTATACACGTGGTATCCTTGATTGAGAAAGGGCGTCATTAGCTCCCAGACAATTTTGCCTGGGATACCAATTGTTTGGGGGCAGTTTGGGGGGTTAATTTGGCGGTCCCTATCTTCATAAATTAAGAAGGTGGACGTGTACCCTGATGAGCTCTCGCAAGTTTTGTATAATTTTATGCCGTATTTGGCTCTCTTGGAGGGAATAAATTGGCGGAATGACAGACGGCCCTTGTAGCTCATCAAGGACTCGACGACTGCCACATTTTGCTCTGGGGTATAGGAATTTAGAAATGGAGTTTTTAGGAGGGAAATTAGGGGTCTTAATTTATTTAGCCGATTGTAGTTGAGGCCTAAGAATTTTTTTTATTTCGGGGACATTTGTGGGGATCCAGGAACAGGAATGAAAGGCAGTGGGTTTTTGGGAAATAACAGGATTTTTGGTTGCTTACCGTAAAATCTGTTTCTCGGAGCCTTCATTGGGGGACACAGGAACCATGGGTGTATGCTGCTGCCACTAGGAGGCTGACACTATGCAAATAAAAAAAGTTAGCTCCTCCTCTGCAGTGTACACCCTACCGACAGGAAGTAGGATATTCAGTTAGTGAGAAAGCAGTAGGAGAAGCAACGTGTAAAAGAGAACTATAATAATAATAATATGATAATAATAAACTTTATTTATATAGCGCCGACAAATTCTACGGCGCTCCATAGATTAACAGTTTCAAACACTCAAAGAGTGTTCAAAGAACTCAAACGTAAACAGTAAACAGAGCTGTTCAACTTGGGAGGGAGCTGTGTCCCCCAATGAAGGCTCCGAGAAACAGATTTTACGGTAAGCAACCAAAAATCCTGTTTTCTCTATCGCCTTTCATTGGGGGACACAGGAACCATGGGACGTCCCAAAGCAGTCCCTGGGGTGGGGAAAACCGACTTCCATCAGGTCCGAGGACTCGCCACTGCTGCCTGCAGGATCCTTCTGCCCAGGCTGGAGTCCGCCGTAGTTTGGCGAAACGTGTGGATGGAAGATCAGGTTGCCGCTTGCAAAGCCATCAGCGATAACCCCGTGGCATACCGCACTGGAAGCGCCGATTGCCCGGGTAGAGTGAGCCTTATCTCAGGAGGCACTCTTGTTCTTGACCCGGAAGCTTCCAAACTTGACATTCTGATAGAGCGAGCAATAGTCGCCTTGGAAGCCGGCAGGCCTCTACGCACGCCATCAGGGATGGCGAAAAGAGAATCCATCTTTCGGAAAGCGGCTGTGCTAGCCAGGGAGATCCTCACTGCCCTGACGAGACCCAGCCTGTTCAACGATCACTCCAGAGTCGGAGCTGGACAAAAGGAAAGGTATAACGATGTCCTCGTTGAGGTGGAAAGATGAAAACCACCTCGAGAAAGGAAGGAAGGCAGAGGTCTGCGACCACCTTGTCCTGGATTAAAATCAAGAAAGTAGGTCGGCAAGAAATGGCCGCCAACTCAAAAACGCGGCGGATCGAAGAGATGGACCTGGGAAAAGCCACCTTCCGAGATAGAACTGACAGGGAAAACTCCCTGAGAGGCTATAAGGGGGGAACCCCTAAGCACCACCAACCCAACCTTTAAATCCCATGAATCCAGAGGCCCTGTACGGGAGGGACAGCGTGGGCCACTCATTGAAGGGAGGTCTTAACCTGTGGCTGAGAAGATAACGTCTTCTTAAAGGGAAGAAGAGCGTAGGAACCTGGCCCTATAGGGAACTGAGAGCGAAGCCCGAATCCCGTCCTGCCTGAAGGAAAACCAAATGGAAGGCAGGGAAAAAGGACATAGGTGAAAAGCGGTTGGACTCGCAACAACGAAAGTAAGCCTACCAGGTACGATAGTAGATCCTGAAAGAAGACGAAGGCTTCCCAGCCTGGACTATACAGTGACCCATCTGGGCCGAAAGGCCGGACGCTCTTAGAACTGTGGAGTCCACAGCCACGCCGTTAAACTGGGCGACCGATAATTCGGGTGAAAAATCGAACCCTGAGACAGCAGATCGGGTCCGCCTGGAAGACACCAGGGGTGTCCGCGAGAGGATTGACGATGTCTGCAAACTAGGACCTCCTGGGCCAATCCGGGATGATCAGAATGACCGGTACCCATCCAGCCTTGATCTTTTTCGACAGCTTGGAAAGCAAGGGAAGGCATGGAAACCAATAGGGGAGCCCGAACTGCGACCGAGGAATGGCCAGAGCGTCAACCCCACTGTGAGAGAAACACGGGACCCTGAGCCGACCCGAGGGACCTCCTGTTCAATCGGGACGCCATGAGGACCACCTCTGGAGTCCCCCATAGAAAAGTAATCCGATAGGAAACCTCCTGAAGTACCATTCCCCTGCCGCGAGGCCCTCGCGGCCGAGGAAGTCGGCGGCCTAAATGTCCACGCCGGGGACATGCACTGCGGAGCTCACCAGGACTGTTGCCTCTGTCCAAAGGAGGATCCTGGAATCTCGGCCGAGGCCAGCGAACGCCGAGTCCACCGCTGGTGGTAGACATATGCCACAGCTGTGTCATTGTCTGTCTGGATTCGAATTGGCAGGCTGCTGAGAATCCTTACCCAGTGAAGGAAAGACAGAAAGATGATCCGGAACTCGAGGACATTGATCGGCAGAGGGTTCCTGCGCCGACCAACCACCCTGAAAGAACAGGAGACAAAGCCCCGCGCCTCCGCGAGCGGACAGGCGTCCGTCGTCACCACCTGCCAGGGAACTGGAAGGAAGGATATGCTGTGAAGGATCTACTCTGGGATAAGAGAAGTGACCTCGGCCACAAGTCGAGGAACCATTTGACCTGGGAGAAAGCCGGATCGGACGATGCAGGGAGAAGACAGACCTGTCCCCTGCGATAAAATAGCCTGCTGAAGAAGTCTTGAAAGAAACGGGCGAAGGGAAAATTGCTTCCGATGTTGCAACCAAACCTCCTTAGGGTCTTTAAGGCCCATCGGAAAGGAGGGGAGCCGAGAACCCTGGAGCAAGCGAACTTCCTGACAAAGGAGGGATATCCTGTCCTCGGGAAGGAAGACTCTGGTCCGACAAGTGTCGAAGAACATGCCCGGAGATACGAGGCGCTGAACAAGACGGAACTTCTTCCTGTTGACGAGCCACCCGCAACGGTTAGAATGTCGGGAAAGATGGATAGACTTTCGGGAGCCTGAAACCGAAATTCCTGAGCCTCCATGAAAGTGATTACTGAACGAGGGAATATCATCCTGAAGTGTCTCCGACGAAACTTCCTGTTCAGCAAATGGAGATCCGGACTGGGACGAACCTTGTTGTCCTGTGTCAGTACAGAAAGATTCGAAGAGAAGCCTGTGAACCGTTGAACCGTTCCTGTTCTGGGACGGGAACGTTTACCCCAGATTTAAGGAGGGAAACAATGGCCGTAAAGAAACCCGGGACTAGAGCGGGGTCTCTTGGAGGTTGGGATTTGAAGAAAACGATCCCAGGACCGTGAAATGAAGAATTTGTATCTAGAGGATACAAGTGCCCTGGCCCAGCGCCCTCTACTGAGGAGACCCAGACGTCCCTGAGGAACAGGAGACGGTTGCCCAGCCTGAGAAACGGGCTGGGGCCTGGTCGTGGGTCATGCCTAGGTGGAACCTCCAGTCCTGGACCTGGAGAATCCACCTTAGGAGTAGCGGGCACGCCAGAAAAGAGTGAGTCGAAGAATACCTTCTTCTCTTAACGTGCCTGTGGCCTCTGCGAAGAGGAATCTGATGCCGCAAAACTACGAAAAAAGTCAAAAAGACCGAAGTAGCCGCCTAAAGGGAAAGTAGGCGAGGTCTGGAGAAGGGGACTGGTGCCGCCAGTGGCGTCCTTAATAAATTTGGTCCAGCTTGGAACCGAAAGGATGTGAACCTTGAAAAGGCAGGCTCGTAAGGGACTTCTTTGATGACTCTTGAGCCAAACAGTGCGACAGCTGGCAACAACATTACTGGGCGCCTGTGCGGCAGAAGACGCGACGTCCAGGGAACAAAATATTCCCCGGCGTGAGTAATCTGGGTGGCAAGTTCCGCCAGCCGGCCTGATGGAGCTCCAGCTTGAATGCCCCAACGGAGTCGTTTAGCCCCTCGGATACAGACTTCGAAACCCAAATGGAAGCCAAGGCTGGGCATTGGGATGATTCGGCAGTTTTGAAAGCCGACTTCACGAAGGATTCCATGATCCTATCGATGGAATCTTTCAGAGCCGCCCACCGGACAGCGTAAGGACTGTGTTGGTGGCAAGTTTAGCAGCCGACGGATCCACAGGGGGAGAGGTCGTTCTCTAACGCCTCTCATTCCCGTTGGCAATGAGATCCGGAGAAAAGAGATCTGAGACTCCAAGACGCTTGTCTCTTTGCGAACTTCTGGTAGAATTCGCTCTTTCTCTGGACAGAAGCTCCTTGAATTCAGGATGAGGAGCAAATACCTTGGGAGGTAGCTTAGACCGTCTAAACGAAACCGCCTGATCTGCGGGTTTCGTAGAGGAATCTTTGATGCCACAGGTCTGATTGGTCGCTCCAATGAGGCTTTGAACCATATCCCTCATGTTAGCGATTTGGTTCGAAACCGGCCCCAAATTATCCTTCGAAGGCGTATCATAGAAAGCCTCGCCTGACTCAGGGAAGGAGGATCGGGAGGACGCCGACTGCAGAGGAGGACCGAGTGTCGAGAAGAAGACTCAGACTGGCATTCCTGTCTGGACCTTTTGCAGCTAGCCTTGGAGGGCTCGGACGGAGCTTCCAGCGACCTGGTGGCTACTGCGGGGGTCTGCAGGGGTAACCGATCCAGCACGGACACCAGGGTTGAGACACCCGTGTTAGATTGGCCACCGATTGAGACAGAGAGGAGGCCCAGCCTGGGATGGGGTTATCACTCTCGGGCGGATCGGCCGGGGGATCCTGGGCGGTAGGCACAATCGGGTTGCTGCAGGAGTAGGAAGACGAGAATGGCCCCCTTTTTGCCCGAGTGGTTAGGGGGCAGGGGGGTTTGGGGGCAAAGGGGAGTGTCAGTCTGCAGAGCAGAGCTACTCACGGTAGACGAAAAACGGGATCCGGAGGACGCTGTTCGGCTTGATAGGATGGGCCTCCGGTAAGAAGTCGTCTTTTAGGCAGGAGGGTGATGTGGGCTCCTGCCGCAAATTGGACTCGATCTGCGGATGTGACAGGGGTATGGGCTCCTGAGATTGAGGTGCATGTAAAGGAGTCCCAAGATGGCACCGGTGGGCGGAGAGAAGGCGGGCCGCAGTGAAAATGTCGGGCGGGAGAAAAGCCCGCCCGATGAGAGAAGAAAGGGGGGCGGAGTCCGGCACCGGAAGTAGGCCCAGGCAGAAGCCGGGGCCTAAATTAGCGATCGGTGACCGGCATGGAAGGGCCGAAGCGGCAAACAGCGCGCCGCAGAAGGCGACAGGCGAGCGGCCGCCCACAGCGGCGGGAGCAGCGCAGCCGCAGGTTCAAAGCGGCGCGGCGGTCCGGCAAGCCGCCACGCCGAGGGAGGACGCGCGGCGCTGCAAGCGGCCAGAGGGACACAGCTGCAGGGGGCCCAACCAGCGACGCGGCGGCCGGCAAAGCCGCCGCGCCGAAAAGAAGCGAACAGCCGCATACAGCGGCCGGAGCAGGGAAGCCACAGAGGGCCGCGCTGAAGCCGGGGCTGGAAAGCCCACAGGACCCGAGGCGGAAATGTCCCCCCTGAGCAAGGCCACGCAGACAGCGCGCCCGGACAAGAAGCGGCGCGGCGGTCCGCAAAGGCAGCCGCGCCGGAACAGGGGACAGGGAGGCCGCATCAAAGGAAGTGGCGCGGCCGAAAAGAGATGCGACCCGCACCAGAAAACTCCCCAAATAGGAACCCCCTTTTTAGGATCCAGGGAAGCCACAGGGTGGGGAGGGAAAATACTCACCTAAACATCCCACGCCGGTACTAACCTAGAAGGAATGAGACGTCCACGGAGGCGATGGACGTCCTCGTCTCCTCCGACCGACAGGCTCTGGTGGGCGAGTGGGTGGGGGACGGAGCCAGGACCGGACTTCTGAGCACGCTTGTGTGCTAGGATCTTGGTCCTGGAGAGGGATGTATGAGGATACGGGGTGGCAGTACACGCCGTACTCATAGTCCGCATAGTGGGACTACAGGTGTGAGTGTTCACCCTGTATCCCTCCGGAAAAACATGAAAGGTAACGACGCACATTGAGGTAGATAAGGGTCTAATGAAAGACCCGTGTCCACCTCCTACTGACACTAAGCTAAACTGAATATCCTACTTCCTGTCGGTAGGGTGTACACTGCAGAGGAGGAGCTAACTTTTTTTATTTGCATAGTGTCAGCCTCCTAGTGGCAGCAGCATACACCCATGGTTCCTGTGTCCCCCAATGAAAGGCGATAGAGAAATATTGCCGGGCATGTAGGTTTGTTTGGTGGACGATTAATTGCAGGACTTCGGGGCTAATGAAAATTTGAAAAAAATCAATAGGGGTAAAATTGGCGACATCTACTCTTATTCCAGGGGCTGCAGAAAAAGGGGGCATTTGAGGGGAAAAGGAGGTGTCATTATACCACAGCGGTGGGGGGACTGCGGTACTTGGTCCTGCCTCTGAAGCTTCAGCAGTGACTACCGACTGGGGGATCCCCTGGAGGAAGAGTCGTCATCACTGTCTGACAGCTGCTCAGCTTCAGAGGCAGATTCTGTTTCACTGCCGGAGCAAAGCAGGCTGTAAGCTTGCTCCGCGCTGAAAGTTCTGCGGGCCATTTTATTTATTTCCTCCCCTAACCCTAAAAAATAAAAAAATAAAAATTAGAATTTTTTTTATTTTATTTTTTTTTTATAATCCTCTGCTGATGATGCAGGGATTACGGAGAACGGGGGTGGGTAAATGGGATGCTGGCGGATGCAGATATTATGTTTTGATCACTGTCAGAGCAGCACTTGAAATGTAGTCTCTCTCTTCTCTCCAAGAACAACTACAGGGTGGAGCGCGGTAATTTGCTGATTTGGGAATGAAATAAAAAAATTATGATCATTAGAAAAATTTATTTTATATTTTAATTATACTGAACAGTAATGGAATTGTTAAATTACATGGTTTTAAATAGTGTATCTGGCAAATGTCGACCTTCGCTATCCACACACTGCTGCATACGTTTTCTGAAGTTTTCATGAACTCTAACAAGCATGTCCACTGGTATTCTGCCAATTTCAGCTTCAATATTGTTCCTTAGGTCTTCCAAGGTGTTGGGACGGTTGATATACACCTTAGACTTCAGGTAACCCCAAAGGAAAAAATCGCATGGGGCTAAATCTGGTGAGCGTGCTGGCCAGTTCACATCTCCCCTCAAAGAGATAAGCCGTCCAGGAAACATTTGCCTCAAACAATTCATGGTAACCCTCGCTGTGTGTGCAGTGGCACCATCCTGTTGGAACCATGTATCCTCTATTTCCATTGCCTCAAGAGCCGGCTGAAAATAATCCTGTATCATAGACATGTTGGACCACGCACATTTTATACGGGTGAAAATTCAGTTCATCATGAAGAATCCGGTGGAGAGAACGTCTTGAAATGCCAAGAGCAAATGATTGCTTCCGAGCAGAGCGTTTCGGAGATTGCAGTACTGCTGCTCTAACTCTCTCGATGTTTTGTGGTGTTGTAATCCTTCTCTCAGGTCCCCTTCGTACACATGACACATTCCCTGCTGTTCTGAATGCATTCACCCAATTTACAATTGATTGCCGTCCAGGAACACGTCCGCGTGGAGGAACAGCGAATTGTAAACGAAAAGCACGCTGCACTGCAACGATCGAGTGGGCATTTGAAAAATACGCTTCAACACAAAATGACCTCTCCTCACGTGTCCACTGCATGATGGCAACTGAAAGGCAGAGGAATACAAATCTCCCATCAGCCACTGTAAGCCACACCCACTCTCCCCTCTCTTCGACCGACAGTGCCGCCACAGCATGCAGTGCAAAAAAGCAAATTACCGCGCTCCACCCTGTACAAGGAGAGAAGAGAGAGGTACAGCCCAAGTGCTGCCATATTTATTAAATATTAGGAGATTTGATCACTGTGATAGGACATATCACAGTAATCAAAACCCAGCAGCCAATGAGAAAATTCTCACTGGTTGCTGGGTGTCTGCTGGCAGATCATGGCAGGCGCACTGCGCATGCGCCCGACATTTTCTTCCAGCAGAGAAGAAGAAGGGGGGCCGGGAGCTGTGGGCTGGGGACCGGGGGACATCACCTGGACTTCTAGGTATGGTGGGGGGCTCGGGGGACTATTTCTCTCCCCTCTGATGTGCGATCACATCAGAGGGGAGAGAAATGGAAAGCAAAACTTTTTTTTTTTTTTTTTTTTACATACTATATGCAGCGATCGCAAAAATCGTAAAAATAGACCCCAATACACTGGCGGGGGAAGTTAGGTTTTGGCGGGCGCATCTGCACATGCGCCCGCCATTTTGAAGCCCAGAGGAGACGGAGGAGGGTCGGGGACCGGGGGGGGTAACTTTTTCGGTACATAAAGTACAGTGGGGAGCTCAGGGGACCCTATTTCTCTCCCCTCTAATGTGCGATCACATCAGAGGGGAGAGAAAGAAAACGCAAGTCCGGATTACTTTTTTTTTTTGCGATCGCTGGTAAACGGTTAATTACCGGCGATCGCAAAAGCGGGGATCGGTAAAAACCGACCCGAATCATGTTCTCTGGGGTCTCGGCTACCCCCGGTAGCCGAGACCCCGGAGAAAATTGGACTCTGGGGGGGCGCTATTTACTTTTTCCACAGCGCCATTAATTAACGGTGCTGTAGTTTAAGTACCCTTAATGACCGCCGTTAAAAGACGTGTCTGCGGTCGTTAAGGGGTTAAGAGGCAGAGCTGCAGGAGAAGGAGAGAGCAGCGGCCTGACCCCACGATAAAAGCAAGCTGCATAATGGAGCTGAGCTAAAGAGATGGAAAAAAAAACGCAAAGAAAAATCAATAGCAGATAATCATTGTTTAAAAGGTATTGACTAGCAATTCTTTTTGGAGCTCCTGATTGGACTGTGGCTTTCATTTTCTTGACCTTGAGTTACGAAAAAGCAGGCTATTACTGTGATATTGCACATAATCACAAGTATATATACAGACAGAGAAAGCTTTTGTGGTATCACAATGCACAAGTCACGTGAACCTGACAAAGCTGTATAGGCATGAAATATAGAGGCCTTTATGGATTAAAGGAAGAAGAGCTGTATTATTTTCTATTCCTGGAATTGAATATTGCACTAAGCACCTCTGCTGGGTGTCCACCATTGTCATAATAAACTTTGCACAGCTGTTTCCAGGAGGAACAATGGAGTAGTGTTGACAACTTTTAATTTTTTTTTAATTAATAGTTTTCGTTTAGCATGTGGTGGCAGATTGTCGATGAAAGTGTCTGATTCTCTGAAATTTTTGTGCTTCTTAGGAAAGTCAGATGGCCGTAACAAAGTGCACGGACTGGCTGGTGGCTATCCTGATCAGAGTGTGACCGCTTCATGTATTTCTATGCAGCAGTCACACTACAAAGCTCTCCTATACTCAACAGGGCTGCTAGGTGAGTGTGTCCTTCAAGTGGTGTCCAATTCTCTTATTAGTAGTATTGGGGTGGGGAGACGCAGGTCCTAGGGATGTCTTAGAGCAATCCCAATGGCTAAGACAATAGGTGACCATGTGAACCTTGTAACAGACAGTGATCTGAAACACTTTACACCTCAAGCTGAGAGAGGCTCGATGACTGATCACCTCCTAGAAGACAAAACCACCCTCATGGAATGTGAAGTAATCCGAAAGAGTGGAAATTTTTTTAGCATTGTAGGCTTCTAGAACAGCAGACCTGATCTTTTGGAAATTGTTATTTGAGGCAATAGACCCTTCCTTGGCTCATGTGGGAGCACAAAAGGCGTATCATAACGCTGGAAAACACAAACGAAGGCCGTAAAAGCTTTGATTAGATCTGAAGTAGTGCAGAACTTTATTGCCTCCGGAAATGCCACATTCCACAAAAAAAACCCTTGAGGAGATGATGCTAAGGGGATGAGGGAGTGTGAAGAACACATACAACAAGGTTGAGGTCGCAAGATTCCACCAGATGCCTATAAGGTGGGGCACAATGAGTCCCTTTGGGGGAAGGTTTTTAATTTGTTTACAAAAAGTGAGCATATGCTGAAAGAGGGAAAGGACCGGCTGAGGAGTTCTTCCAAACTGGACAGAGAAAAGGAAAGTCTTTGGAAATGAGAAAAATCAGTCATGGCATGTAAATCCCTCTGTTCGCAACAGCAAAAGTAGACCAATCAAGCATGGTGAAAAACTATGGCAGATTTAGGCTTGAGATCCTTCAGCTTGGTCTGGACAATAGTCAGCAAAGCTCGTCGATTTGAGAACCTTGGCTTTCGAAAGACTCTCTCAAATAAAGCTGAGTTTAAAGTGGGGTTAAACAGACCTTGTGAAAGAAAATTGTGTCTAAACAGCAAAAGCACAAAAAGAGGATTCAGAGATCCTCCAAAAATTAGAAAAAAACAGCAGCAAAACACGGCAGAGGTTCTTACCTGCCTAGGCCTCCAAACAAATGCACTAACAGGATGCAGTGGACCCATGTGGTAAAATAGAAACACAGGTGCAGCATAACCGATGACGCAGCCACTCACCAGCTACCAAACTAATGGACGGGGTGGCTGCTTGGCACATAGCTGCACATAAAAACTTGTATGTGGCGCTGTTCACACAATGGAGATGCACAGCATCCAGGCAGGCCTAGTAGTGACACCCTTCTATTAGATCAGGCGGGCCTGCCCAGCGCTATCCAAATGCACCCCATGTGCACAGACACCACAGTTTACAAGCAGAAAATGGGCCCAACTGCACCCCGAAAAAAAGTGCAAAAAACACATAAAAAAAATTATTATGTGAGGTATTAGTTTATATTCTGGCCAAAATACGCAAGCTCATAACCCACGTCAAGGGTCCTCACGCAAGGGTGTCACTACTAGGCCTGCCTGGATGCTGTGCATCTCCATTGTGTGAACAGCGCCACATACAAGTTTTTATGTGCAGCTATGTGCCAAAGAAAATTGTGGTAAGGAAGAAGAGGCCAATGAGTGTCTGCTACTGACTGGATAACGTCACAGTACCATGCCAAGCAAGGCCACTCTGCAGCTATCAGGGTCACCCTGTGCCTTGACCCTGCTTGATTACACAGTAGAGAATAAAGGGAGAGAACAAGGAGTGACTAGTCTACTGCAAACCCACTCTGATCTCTTGACTTGACAAAATAAATTAGGACCTGGTGATTGAGATGGAATGTTAAGATTTCTACACTGAAGTGTCCGCACCAGTATTGTGTGCCTCAAAGTGCAGGAAAGTGATGCTCCACCCATTTGGGAAACCTGCTGGTTTCAAGCCATGGTCAAGGGGCTTCCGCTGCTTCCCTGATGGTTCAGATTACCTACTGCAGTCGAGTAGTCTATTGGCACTTACATTGGGTGGTCCTTAGGAAGAGAAAGACAGTGGAAAAGATCCAGAAAAATGTCAGTTCGAGAATTTTGTTGTTTTTCTATCAAAGAAAAGTATTTTCCTGGCTCCATTGAAGCGATCATATATCACAGGGATTCCATGCAAAATCTCCAGACTCACACAAATGATCAAATCTCTTAAAAGTTCAGAAAAGGCAGACCAAGCAGTCCATTAAAGGACTTGTAAGCAGGAAGGTGTAGTATCCCTGTAATTTTTCTGTTTCTGGAATGAGAACTATGACTTCATGCAGGTAAAGGTAGCCTAATAGAGTCTTCTGATGAGACAAAGGAAAAATCCCTGTTTGAGGGCTGGGAGAAGAATTTGTTTTAAAAACAAATATACCACCTCCCAGACCATCAAAATTTCAGTGAACGCGTGAAGTCCCTCCACAGACTATGAAATGAGTGGGTCGTGGAGGAAAACCTTCAATCCTGTGGATAGACTCCTCAATCAACATTCGGGACTGACAATTCTGATTAAGCAAGAGCTGGGACTATAGGAGAGGCTGACCAGGCTACTTATGAAATGGTTAAAAGATTATTACAGCTAAAACTAATGAACTAGGTAACCGATGAGACGAAGAGCTACCTGGGGATTAATATTCCAGAAAAGTGCATGAGATGTAATATTTGGCGAGTCAATTAGCACATCTCACTAAGTAGCAGCATCAGAAGCATTGAGGGCAAAAATGCTTCTCATACATCCCTTTAACGAGACTTATTTGCATCCACTGCATTTTCTGTTTTGTGGTGTGGGGGGCAGAAGGCTAACCCAGCTTTTAGACAAGCATTGCTGGTATTGAGGGCAAAAGAAGACTTTTCAAGATAGCTGGGATTCATGGTCATTCTTCTCTCTGCAACAATGATGGAAACCCAGAATGGCTGTCCCCAGGATTGACAGGCTACTTTGCGGTGGGTAATTTTGTGCGGCAGCTTATGTTATGCTATGGCCTGATTTGGGACTTTGTCCCTACCACTAGTCCTATATTCTATTTACACTATAACACTGTCTATGATTGTGTTGAACGAGATCTTCAATATTACGGTGGTGGATAGGTATTTTTCCTGGCCTCTGTCCGCGGACAAAATTTCCTACCAATTATTATTATCATTTTTCTATTATTTTCGCACTACTAGTATTTTTTCATTTGTTGTAAATTATACTTTATGGGCACTAATTGATTAATGGATTATTAGGTCTGGTAGACTTACATCTCCTGAGTATGTGCCTCCTGCTACTTTTACAATGTCCCTATAGGTGTCGCCATCTATGTATCACCTCTCTTACACTTGTTGTTCTAGTTTTAATGATTATTAATAAAGTGTTTTTTGATACGGTATTTGTCCGACCTAGTATCAGCTTTTCTTTGTGTTATCATGTTAATTTGATGATCGGGTCTTTAAGTCCTTCTTACTGATGGTACAGACTGCTGATCTACTATTACCATGTTAATTGGCCGTATAAGTTGCTATCTAGTCTGTGAGGAAGGCAGATGGATTCCGTTTCACAACAGTGTGGTCATTAGCCGGCAAAGGTCTGCTGCATATGGTCACACAAACTTCAGATGCAAGTTTCAATGCAGGATAATGTTCATGTCCAGAAAGCAGTCTACCTACTTACACATTTGAGAATCGATAGCTCAGTACTTCCCTTAATACAAACCTATTATACTGAAACCAATGCCATATTTAAAGTTCTTCTGTTACAGAGCAGCAGAAGTGGAGCAGATAAATGTACAGTTAAACAGGTGTGAGCATACCGAAAAAGTTTTCAATCCCATATAGAGCCCCTCACTGGAACATATATATATATATATATATATATATATATATATATATATATATAGATATATATATATAGATAGATATATATAAATATATATATATAAAATCTTAAATGAAAAAAAAAAAAAAAAGAAAAAAAAACATTTTACTAGATGGTTATATCCATCTTATAAAGAATTGGCATATTTGTAAAAAAAAAAAAAAAAAAATTCAGATCATTTTATTGAGAATCCATTTAAAATAGCCAAAGCAGAACAGCGATACATATTGACATGTTTTGACTTAATCACTTGGCTACAGTTAAGACTAAGTTGTAACACGTCAACATGTAACTGTGCTGCTATGATGATTTTTATATGGATTATTAATAAAATTATCTAAAAAATTTTAAGGGAGATAGTTTTTTTTTGTATTCTTGAAGTACATTTGCCTGCACTGGCTGTAACTTTGCAAGCGGTGGTGGAGACATCTACCTGGTGAATTATAATCTGTTGAACGATATATTTGTGATCGATCAGTAGGTGTCCGACTACCGGTATCTCTGCCAATCTTGAAAACTACGCGGCTGCAATGCCGATTCAGCATTTCGTTCACAGTATAGTATCCCTTGCAGCCAACAGCTGGGCAAACAACTGCAGCTGGCCACATGCTCCTAAATGGGGCCACGCTGCACTTTCCTGCACAATGTGTGACCAGTGCAGACAATGTTTTAAAGCAAATGGAAAAGAAATTAAAAAAAAAAAAAAAAAACAGAAAAAAAAACACTTGTATTTTCTGGAGTCCAAAAAGAAAAAGCAAAACAAAATAAAAATAAAAAAAAAGTCACAAACATTGTGCAGTTACACTCACCTCCTTATCCAAATCTGGAAAATGTTTCTGCAGCTTTCTTACACTGGATTCTTGTTTTTCAAATTCATCATCAGAATCAGAACTGTCATCTGCAGCAAACTGCAAGGATAAAGGGAAGAGAAATCATTTCTATATCCCAAGGAAGCACAAACCCTGAACTGCAGAGTCGTCTCAATCATTTGTCATGGTGGATGGCACAGATGAAGAAAGCTAAAAGATTACCGAGAGCAGAAACAAATGGCAATATTAGCATCCTTTTCCAGAATATGTTGTACAGCAGTACACCAATTGGTAGTTACATTAATCAGTTCTATATTATAAGTTATATTACTAAATACTTTATTACGGTCTACATTTTGACACTTTACACTATTCAAGATTGGAATTCTGAAGAAAAACTGGGATTTGTTATGTATCAGATCAGCACAATTTGTATCCCATCAAGAGGTGGGCCGTATACTATGATGCTATAGTGCAACAATACAAAATACTGGAACATTCCAAAGCCGCAGCATATTCTAGTGGGTTGTTGCAGACTGGTCACAAATTTTGACTGCGGTTTTCACCCCCTTGAATGGAAAGTATAGGGGTGACATGGACTTTGTCTAGGGCGCCAACACAGTGCTGTTACTGTGAAGGACACAATGATTGTTTTTTTTTTTTTTTTGCTTATAATTACGCTACACATGTCTATAATTAGTCTGAACAAGGTCATGTCACTGACCACTGCTTACCGAATCAGATTTTTTTTTCTTTGCTACTTGTCTTTCACTGTTATCTTGCTCATTAGCCATTCCTTTGGGACTGTCTTCAAGTTTCCTTTTGCGAGCTTAAACAATAACAATGTTAGTAGCAATAACAACAATAACAGCAGCTACACCTTAGTTCTTTAACCCCTTCACCCCGAAGCCCGATTTCAACTTCCTGACCAGGCCATTTTTTTCAATTCTGACCACTGTCACTTCATGAGGTCATAACTCTGAAACGCTTCAACGGATCCTGGTGATTCTGAGACGGTTTTCTCCTGACATATTGTACTTTATGATAGTGGTAAAATTTCTTCGATTTGACTTGCGTCTATTTGTGAAAAAAATGAAAATTTTGAAAATTTTGCAGTTTTTAAACTTTTAGTTTTTATGCCCTTAAATTAGAGAGTCATATCATACAAAATAGTTAATAAACAACATTACCCACATGTCTGCTTTACATTACCACAATTTGGGAATTTTTTTTTGTTAGGAAGTTATAAGGGTTAAAAATTGACCAGCGATTTCTCATTTTTACAACAAAATTTGCAAAACCATTTTTTTAGGGACCACCTTACACTTGAAATGACTTTGAGGGATCTATATGACAGAAAATGCCCAAAAGTGACACCATTCTAAAAACAGCACCCCTCAAGGTTCTCAAAACCACACTCAAAAAGTTTATTAACCCTTCAGGTACTTCACAGGAATTTCAGGAATGTTTAAAAAAAATTGAACATTTAACTTTTGTTCACAAAATTTTTACTTCAGATCCAATTTGTTTTATTTTACAAAGGGTAAGAGGAGAAATTGGACCCCAAAAGTTGTTGTACAATTAGTCCCGAGTACGCCGATACCCCATATGTGGGGGTAAACCACTGTTTGGGCACACGGCAGAGCTCAGAAGGGAAGGAGCGCCATTTGACTTTTCAATGCAAAATTTGCTGGAATTGATATCGGACACCATGTCGCGTTTGGAGAGCCCCTGTGTGCCTAAACAGTGGAAACCCCCACAATTGACACCATTTTGGAAAGTAGACCTCCTAGGGAACTAATCTAGATGTGTGGTGAGCACTTTGAACCCCCAAGTACTTCACAGAAGTTTATAATGTAGAGCTGTAAAAAAAATATATATTTTTTTTTCACAAAGATGATCTTTTCGCCTTAAATTTTTTATTTTCCCAAGGGTAACAGGACAAATTGGACCACAAAAGTTGTTGTGCAATTTGTCCTGAGTACGCTGATAACCCGTGTGTGGGGGTGAACCACTGTTTGGGCACATGGCAGAGCTCGGAAGGGAAGACCCACTAAGGAACTTATCTAGATGTGTGGTGAGCACTTTTAACCCCAATTGTTTCACTAAAGGTTAGAATGTAGAGCTGTGAAAATTAAAATATAATTTTTTCTTTCCACAAAATGATCTTTTAGCCCGCAATTTTTTTTCCCAAAGGGTAACAGGAGAAATTGGACCGCTAAAGTTGTTGTCCAATTTCTCCTGAGTACATTGATACCCCATGTGTGGGGGGAACCACTGTTTGGGCGCACGGCAGAGCTCGGAAGGGAAGGAGCGCCGTTTGGAATGCAGACTTAGATGGATTGGTCTGCAGGCGTCACGTTGCATTTGCAGAGCCCCTGATGTACCCAAACAGTAGAAACCCCCCACAAGTGACCCCATATTGGAAACTAGACCCCAAGGAACTTATCTAGATGTGTTGTGAGAACTTTGAACCCCCAAGTAAGTGTTTCACTACAGTTAATAACGCAGAGCCGTGAAAATAAAAAAAACTTTTTTTTTTTTCTCCCACAAAAATTATTTTTTAGCCCCTGGTTTTGTATTTTCCAAAGGGTAACAGGAGAAATTGGACCCCAAAATTTGTTGTCCAAATTGTCCTGAGTACGCTGATACTCCATATATGGGGGTAAACCCCTGTTTGGGCGCACGGGAGAGCTCGGAAGGGAAGGAGCACTGTTTTACTTTTTCAACGCAGAATTGGCTGGAATTGAGATTGGACGCCATGTCGCGTTTGGAGAGCCCCTGATGTGCCTAAACAGTGGAAACCCCCCAATTAGAACTGAAACTCTAATCCAAAACACACCCCTAACCCTAATCCCAACCATAACCCTAACCACACACCTAACCCTAATCCCAACCGTAAATGTAATCCAAACCCCAACTCTAGCCCTAACCCTAATGGGAAAATGGAAATAAATACGGTATATTTTTTAAAATTAGCCCTAACCCTAACTTTAGCCCCAATCCTAACCCTAACCAAAAAATGGAAATAAATACATTTTTTTTATTTTATTATTTTTCCCTAACTAAGGGGGTGATGAAGGGGGGTTTGATTTACTTTTATAGCATTTTTTTTGGCGGATTTTTATGATTGGCAGCAGTCACACACTAAAAGACGCTTTTTATTGCAAAAAATAGTTTTTGCATTACCACATTTTGAGAGCTATAATTTATCCATATTTTGGTCCACAGAGTCATGCGAGGTCTTGTTTTTTGTGGGACGAGTTGACGTTTTTATTGGTACCATTTTCGGGCAGATGACTTTTTTGATCGCTTTTTATTCCGAATTTTGTGAGGCAGAATGAACAAAAACCAGTAATTCCTGAATTTCTTTTAGGGGGGGGCGTTTATACCGTTTCACGTGTGGTAAAATTGATAAAGCTGCTTTATTCTACAGGTCAGTACGATTACAGCAATACCTCATAATAAATGATTTTTTTTTATGTTTTGGCGCTTTTACACAATAAAAACTTTTACATAAAAAATAATTGTTTTTGCATCGCTTTATTCTAAAAGCTATAACTTTTTTTATTTTTTTGCTGATGATGCTGTATGGCAGCTTTTATTTGCGGGACAAGATGACGTTTTCAGCGGTACCATGGTTATTTATATCGATCTTTTTGATCGCGTGTTATTCCACTTTTTGTTACCCAGTATGATAATAAAGCGTTTTTTTCCTTGTTTTTTATTTATTTTTTTGCGGTGTTCACTGACGGGGTTAACTAGTGGGACAGTTTTATAGAGCGGGTCGTTATGGACGCGGCGATACCAAATATGTGTACTAGTGCTAGTACGGCGGCACGATCATTCAGCCTCACAGTGAGCGCCGCGGCAATCGCGTTGCAGGTGTCAGCTGTATATGACAGCTGACACCCTGCAGCAATGCCCACGATCAGCGCTAGCGCCGAACGTGGGCATTTAACCCCTCTGATGCCGCTGTCCGTAGTAAGAGGGGCATCGCGCAGGGACGGGGCTCCCTGCGCTCTCCCCCGCGAGCGATCGCGTTGTTCTGGTGTTCCAGAAGGAGTCCCCGGATCCAAGATGGCCACGGGACTCCTTCCGTGTCATGAAGTGAGGTGGCTAGCCGGCGCCTGCTCAGATCAGGCGCCGGAAAGCCTCCTGCACTGCCTGTCAGATCGCTTATTTGACACAGTGCTATGGAAAGTGTCAGATTAGTGATCTGATCTAATAGTGATGTCCCACCCTGGGACAATGTTAGAAAGTCACACAAAAAATAGAATGTGCAGAAAAAAAAAATCTTTCCCAATAAATCTATTTATGTAAATAAAAAAAAACAATAAAAGTACACATTTGGTATCGTTCGCTCTATAAAACTATCCCATTAGTTAACCCCTTCAGTGAACACCGCAAAAATAAATAAATGATTTCTCATTTTTCCAACAAAATTTACAAAAATGTTCTTCCTTTTTCTTTTCTTTTTTTTTTTTTTTTTAAGGGACCACATCACATTTGAAGTGACTTCGAAGGGTCTATATGACAAAGTACCTCAAAGTGTCACCATTCTAAAAACTGCACCCCTCAGGGCACTCAAAACTACAGTCAAGACGTTTATTAACCCTTCAGGTGCTTCACAGGAACTTAAGCAATGTGGATGAAAAAAAACACAACATTTACCGGTAAATTATTTTTCACAAGCACAATTTATTTCAGACCCAAATGTTTTTATTTTCACAAGGGTCACAGTAGACAATGGACCCCAAAATTTGTTGTGCAATTTCTCCCGAGTACGCCATTACCCCATATGTGGGGAAAATCTACTGTTATGGTGCATGACAGAGCTTGGAAGGGAAGGAGCACCATTTGACTTTTTGAATGTAAAATTTGATGGAATAATTAGCGGACATCAAGTTGAGTTTGGAGAGTCCCTGATGTGCCTAAACAGTGGAAACCCCCACTAACAACTGACCCCATTTTGGAAACCACACCACGGAAGGATTCTATCTAGGGGTACAATGAGCATTTTGAACTACACAGAATTTGATTATATTAGGTCGCCATATTGAATATGTCGTCATCAGTGTTGAGCACAAGCGCTCGCTACTCTAGTTTGCATCGGGTGCGCACCAAATATCTCAGGTGCTCGAGTGACATGCTTGACAATCTGCCTTACATGTTTTGTGGCTGTTAGACACCAAAAAAAACAGAAAAAACATGCAGGGAATCCGTGATACTCTGTGCATATCCGAACACCCGATGCAAATTCAAGTAGCGAGCAACATTAGCTATCAATTTTTTATTTTTTTTTATTTTTTTTTACTTTTGAAGAAAAAAAAAAACAATTCCAACCCTAACTGCAAAGAATGGGGATTTTTTTCTTAATTTTTATAAAGGGGATTTGATTTACTCTCTTTTCTTTAATTACAGTGAAAGACCCTAAGGAACCAATAAGAAAAATTCCCTATTGTTGCAAGGTAGCGGCCAGCAGATGTCAGCAGGTGCACTGCGCATGTGATGCGCCCACCAATTTATTTTTCTGAGGAAGAGTACGTTGGGCTGGAGGATGGATCAGGAGGGTCCGGGGTGGTGGAGGTAACGGGCAGCCTCAGGGGGCATCATGTCGCTCTCCTCTGACATGTTTTTTATGTCAGAAGAGAGAGAAATCATTGAAACAGTGAGCACAATTTTTTTCTTTTTGTGATCGCATTCGCTGAATATCGGAAAATCCAGCCATGGTCATGTTCTCAGATTTTCAGATTCATTTTCAGCTATGAGGGAATAAGTACCCTTAGTGGCCACCATTTTAATGCATATTGAAGGTCGCAAAGGAGGTAAAGGAAATCTATGAGCAAGTTTTTGCTTTGTAATCTCAGCGACCAGAATGCAAGATCAGAGACCCCGTTTCCAGAAATGTATCACTTACTAGGCTGTTTTGCCATTTCAATACAATCAGTGTTTCTTTACTGCTGAGAAATCACTACAGGACAACTGGCCTGGTGCGTCCTAGTCCCACCCCTCCTCCAGCACTGATTAGCAGCTCTGTCACTATACAATGCACGCAGAAAGCAGTGGTGTTGGCGGGCTCAACAACGGAGCTCTGCTAGATCAGTAGCAGAGAAAATGGGCCATCGTAACTGCTGCATCCAGTAAACTAAGTGATACAGCGCTGAAATCAGGGCCTCTACCTCATGGTGCTGTCAGATTCCCTTTAGTTCGACTACAATAAATATTCACATCTAAAGACCATTCCTATAGTAAATCATCTACATTAACCACCTATGGCTTGCAGTGAGGCATTTTAGCAATCCAGGGAATGGCTGCTCTTTAATCCGCGACACCAGCGCTAACCTGAAGTGCTTATACTCGACAACTTGAAAAACTACCACCTATTAGTAAACAGCAATCACAAAAGGCAGTATTAAAAAAAAAATTCACTTGGCAAATTGACCTGATAAGCTGTTATAGGAAAATTACAAGTCCCAGACAGAATTAGTAGCAATTAGTAATTTACTCTATTAGAGCAGACAATGCCATGTGACTCTATATCAGGGCATTCATATCTTATTCAAGAAATCAACACATAGGAACAGGTTAAAAAGAAAGCCTTTTGAGGGGATAGTCCCCAGAGGTACTTTTGCTGCACACATTTGTGACCATCACGTTCATATATAAAGCATTTTGAGCTCTGTATAACCCTAGCCACACCATTAATTAGTAACTTTCTGTGTACACTGGGCATAGGCAGAAAGCAGGAGTGGGCAGAGTTCTATAGAGCTCATGATTATGAAGCCCTTAAGTAATAACCCTCTGCAGATAAAAGCAATTTTTATAAAACTACAGCTAGTAACCGAGTAAGTAACATCGCTGTAATCAAGGTCTCTGTCCCTACATTATGTGTCAAAATCCATGTGATTGTTGTTTGTTTTTTTAGATCTATGAAAAGTCAAAAAAGCCTGCTATGCTCTCTTAGGGCTCTTACACAAGTCAGTGTTTTCAGTACATGTGGTGACAGTTTTCACACGTAACAGACACTTACACACACGTAGACCCATTCAAGTGAAGGTGTCTAGTTTCTATGGACCATGTGCAAGATACGCTGACATATCCCTTTTTTTTTTTTTTTTTGTACAGCAGCACGGGACGCAAGTTTGTTTCGCACGTGTGCACTCTGATGACATCCATATGTTATCTGTGTGACACACAGCGGCGAATGGAAATCAGCGGTACTGCTAGCGCCAAGTGCCGAAGATGGCTCACATCACTGTCCTCTGCTCATACTGTAATCAGCGCTAGCAGGGGACAATGTTGGGAGTTGTATTCAACTGTTAACAGCGAAAGCAGGCGGCGGCTGATGGGAGTATTCACCAGACGCCACCTGCGTTGTAAATGAATAAAATATTAACAAAAAAACATGACGTGGGGTTCCCCTGTATTTTTGATAACCAGGCAGGCAAAAAATGCAGAAGTTATACCAAAGAAATCAGACACAGCAGACCACGAATGTAAGACATGTCAAATCAACTCTCGTCTGAGGGACTTTTCATGTGACAAGATAATGATGCAGATTGGAGAAAACGCTGAGCTATATTTTACGATCTGAAGGGTAAATTCCTCAATTGCTTTGATCATCAACTGAACTTTAGGACATACCTGGGGCACAATTGTACAAGAGCTAACAAACACAAAATTGTTTTTGCATATTCGTTTGCTGAGGTCTAATCACTGTATGGCAGACAGAAGAAAATATTGATCAAGAAAGAAAATGAAAAAGGTGGCCATGTGAAATGTTTATGTGAGCAACCTTCTGCTAGTTTCAGCACATGAGTTATACATTGGTGTTCATTTCCCATGTTTTATCCCACCATGACGGCTGTAATAAAGTATAGTGTTTATGATGCAAATGATCTAATAGCAGATGTTAAATAAGGTCTCTCGCCTTTCAGAACTGAAGTGCCTGAAGTGAAATCCCTGGCTATTACACGTGAACATGCCTTCTCCTGTCTAACAGCTCTTAAATGTGGGCAACAGCTGTGAGATGGAATGGCAGAGAGCCCCACAGGTCTGTGTGGAGACTCGCTCTCTGGCATAACGCACTGGGAGTAACATTTATAGAAATCAGCTACAGATCAAGTAAGATCAAATATCTGGAGTCAATATTTGGTATATCAGTGTCATCGGGAAGTTAAAGGATTAAGTGTTTATTCATCTAGAAATCGACATCATTATCACCACTCAAAAACAAGTGTAAACACTTTTTCACACGCAGCCTTGAAGACCAAACATTCTTGTCAAAGGGGAATCTGAACCACAAAAGTCAGACTGGCATCCAAAAGGCAAGCGGCATAAATGTAAAGTGTCCTAAAAACGCCATTCCGGCTTTTAGTTACAGTTTGTGAATGGGATTTCATAAATGCATTAGGCTGCAACATTTGTCGGGTGCCATGTGTGAACAGAGCCCTAAGAATAGTGCAGCACATTAAGCAAATAATGGCAGACTGTCACATTATCTGGCTGCCGGTCTCCCAACCGAATATATATTATATATAGAAAAAAGAAAGCACAGCTGCACTATGGAAAAGTTTAGGCCTCTAGGTGGCTATAATCAGCTCTACTTGCCCATAAATTGTAGGCTAAACCCAGGAGCAGACACGAATGTCCAAAATTGTAAGTTGATAGTCCAAGAGAAGGCTTGTACAGTAGAGCAGGGACCCATCAGAGGCAGGACACCTTGCCGCTGTTGATGGGCATACATGAATTGGCTAATTTATGCGCTAAGAACCTTCATTTCTGTAAGTTTGAAAAAAAAATAATATTTTTGAGTAGTAAAATCTAGATTATATGTTTTTAATGTTTCCTGTGTTTTCACATGGCCTAAACTTATACATAGTGCTGCCGTGCTTTCCTTTTTCTATATGATGCAGTCTAGCAGCTTGCACATGTTCACACTCAGGAGGTGCTGCTCAGTGTGTGTAATATAAATATATATACATATATATACATACACACTCCCCAAGAAGGTCTGACTCTCTACGGTAAGACTGGTCTGTCTACCCAAGTTCTACACATGTGCAAGAGGAGAGCAGAGCTGTGTGTCATTACATACAGTACACTGCTCTATATTCATCCCAGGCATGGATGACTACTGCCCCAGAGTGGTGTATGTGACAATGCAGCGCTATAAGTGTGCATGGAAATGCAGAGTTGTGGCAATACATTCACCGCTCTGCGGTATTCCCCTATGCCTGGGATAAATGCAGAACTTCATACAAAATGACAAATTCTGCCCTCCTCTTGCACTCATAATTAAATCACAGAAGGCGCCAGCAGTGAGGTGTGTTTTCTGGGCTGACACGTCAATCTTACCACATCGCACAGTGAAAGCCGCTTTGCACCTTCGTTGGGGTTTTTCTTTCCCCCTGCATGACGCGGTCTGCTCGTGATCAGGTACCAGTATGCAGGAGAAAAAGTAAAACGCTCTCAGAGAAGGAGCTTTGCCCATGCTCCCATGGCTGTAGTGGAAAATAACTATTAGGTGCCATTAACTTTGCTAGCCAATATCTCCGGAAAGAGAAACAAAAACACTCAATTCAGATGATTGGAACAAATTTTTGACTTGTAGAAATCTCTGTGACGTCTAAATAGGCAAACTCTCTAAAAAGGATCTTCTTCCATCAATATTGCAGTATGAGGGCTTGTTTTTTGTGGAAATAAGTTGTATTTTTGAATAACCATGTGAGACGTGTGTCAGCTCACCAGGGCGGTATAATTGAAGATAAATGTAATTCTACTCACTCCTGAACAATATGTGTACTTGTCAATAGATTGGGTCACGGATTGTAAGCTTGCGAGCAAGGCCCTCACTCCTCTTGGTATCTGTTGATTTATGTGATTCTTGTTATGCTGTAATGTCTTTTATTGTCTGTACAAGTCGCCTCTAAAATGTAAAGTGCTGTGCAACATGTTGGCGCTATAGAAATAAAAATTATTATTATTACTAGATAGTGGCCCGATTCTAACGCATCGGGTATTCTACAATATGCATGTCCACGTAGCATATTGCACAGCCCACGTAGTATATTGCCCAGCCACGTACTATATTGCCCAGCCACGTACTATATTGCCCAGCCACGTACTATATTGCCCAGCCACGTACTATATTGCCCAGCCACGTACTATATTGCCCAGCCACGTACTATATTGCCCAGCCACGTACTATATTGCCCAGCCACGTACTATATTGCCCAGCCACGTACTATATTGCCCAGCCACGTACTATATTGCCCAGCCACGTACTATATTGCCCAGCCACGTACTATATTGCCCAGCCACGTACTATATTGCCCAGCCACGTACTATATTGCCCAGCCACGTACTATATTGCCCAGCCACGTACTATATTGCCCAGCCACGTACTATATTGCCCAGCCACGTACTATATTGCCCAGCCACGTACTATATTGCCCAGCCACGTACTATATTGCCCAGCCACGTACTATATTGCCCAGCCACGTACTATATTGCCCAGCCACGTACTATATTGCCCAGCCACGTACTATATTGCCCAGCCACGTACTATATTGCCCAGCCACGTACTATATTGCCCAGCCACGTACTATATTGCCCAGCCACGTACTATATTGCCCAGCCACGTACTATATTGCCCAGCCACGTACTATATTGCCCAGCCACGTACTATATTGCCCAGCCACGTACTATATTGCCCAGCCACGTACTATATTGCCCAGCCACGTACTATATTGCCCAGCCACGTACTATATTGCCCAGCCACGTACTATATTGCCCAGCCACGTACTATATTGCCCAGCCACGTACTATATTGCCCAGCCACGTACTATATTGCCCAGCCACGTACTATATTGCCCAGCCACGTACTATATTGCCCAGCCACGTACTATATTGCCCAGCCACGTACTATATTGCCCAGCCACGTACTATATTGCCCAGCCACGTACTATATTGCCCAGCCACGTACTATATTGCCCAGCCACATAGTATATTGCCCAGCCACATAGTATATTGCCCAGCCACATAGTATATTGCCCAGCCACATAGTATATTGCCCAGCCACATAGTATATTGCCCAGCCACATAGTATATTGCCCAGCCACATAGTATATTGCCCAGCCACATAGTATATTGCCCAGCCACATAGTATATTGCCCAGCCACATAGTATATTGCCCAGCCACATAGTATATTGCCCAGCCACATAGTATATTGCCCAGCCACATAGTATATTGCCCAGCCACATAGTATATTGCCCAGCCACATAGTATATTGCCCAGCCACATAGTATATTGCCCAGCCACATAGTATACAGCACAGAGCCACGTAGTATACAGCACAGAGCCACGTAGTATACAGCACAGACACATAGTATATTGCCCAGTCACGTAGTATACAGCCCAGCTACATAGTATATTGCCCAGCCACGTAAGTAACAGGTTAAAAAATAAAAAAGAAACATACACTCACCATCCGAAGAGCCCGTTGTAGTTCCGGCGCTTGTGTGCGGTGCACGCGGCAGCTTCCGGTCCCAGGATTGGTATGACCAATGACGTCATGGAAGGTCATGGAAGGTCCTTCTCCCATAGCATCTTTGGAAGAGGAACCTGCGGCTTGCAGTGCCGAGGAGAGGACGCGACGGCGGAGGGTGAGAATAACTTATTTTTATTATTATTTTTAACATTAGATCGTTTTACTATTGATGCTGCATATGCAATGGGGCAGCGGATGCGATGAATATCTGCATCCGCTGCACCCGTTGTGCGGCGCTTACAACGCTAGCGTCGGTAACCTCGGCCCGACGCTAGTGTGAAAGAAGCCTTATACTCGAGTCATGGTGGGTGGCAGGGTCGGCGGGTGAGGGGGAGCTGAGGCATACTTACCTAGTCCCGGCGATCCTGGCGCTCCCCCTGCCGTCCCACGGTCTTCGGGTGCTGTAGCTCTTCCCTTCTTCAGCGGTCACGTGGGACCGCTCATTAGAAAAATGAATATGGACTCCATTCCCATAGGGGTGGAGCCGCATATTCATTTCTCTAATCAGCGTTAACGGTGACCGCTGATAGAGGAAGAGGCTGTGGCACCGAAGACCAGCAGTCCGGGAGAAGGAGCGGGACGCCGGGAGCAGGTAAGTATCGCATATTCACCTGTCCCCATTCCACACGCCGGGCGTCGCTCCATCTTCCCGACGTCTCTCCGCTCTGACTGTGCAGAACAGAGGGCGCGATGACGCATATAGTGTGCGCGGCGCCCTCTGCCTGATCAGTCAGTGCGGAGAGACGCCGGGGCGAGACGCTGGGAGCTGCAAGCAAGAAGGGTGAGTATGGCTTTTTTTTTTTTTTTTTTCTTTTGTATTGCAGCAGCAGCAGCATCAATAGCAGAGCTTTCTATGGTACAGCTATGGGGCAATAATGAACGGTGTAGAGCACTATATGGCACAGCTATGGGACAATAATGAACGGTGCAGTGCACTATATGGCACAGCTATGGGGCAATAATGAACGGTGCAGAGCACTATATGGCACAGCTATGGGACAATAATGAACGGTGCAGAGCACTATATGGCACAGCTATGGGACAATAATGAACGGTGCAGAGCACTATATGGCACACCTATGGGGCAATAATGAACGGTGCAGAGCACTATATGGCACAGCTATGGGACAAAAATGAACGGTGCAGAGCACTATATGGCACAGCTATGGGGCAATAATGAACGGTGCAGAGCACTATATGGTACAGCTATGGGGCAATAATGAACGGTGCAGAGCACTATATGGCACAGCTATGGGGCAATAATGAACGGTGCAGAGCATTGTATATGGGGCACAGCTTTATATGGAGCATCTATGGGGCAATAATGAACTGTATGGAGCATTATATGGGGCTCCTGATTCAATATGGATATTCAAAAACACTTAACCTACTGATGTCTCAATTAATTTTACTTTTATTGGTATCTATTTTTATTTTTGACATTAACCGGTAGCTGCTCCATTTTCCACCCTAGGCTTATACTCGAGTCAATAAGTTTTCCCAGTTTTTTGTGGCAAAATTGGGGGGGGTCGGCTTATACTCGGGTCGGCTTATACTCGAGTATATACGGTATATATTCTTAAGATTGTGAACCACTGTGCTACACCACAGGCGAGCCCGTGCTTTGCACTCACTGTGTAATAAGGTAACGGCGGCCGGTTCAGACTGGCACGCCAATGGGTAAATTCTCATAGAGTAACTAGCAGAAACAGAGCTGTCCAGTACAGTGAATAGGGCCTTGTGGCAAAATGTTTGTTTTGTGTTTTCTTCGTTTCTAAGTAAAATAGTTGCTGACAGTGGGCTGTGTGGAAATTAGTTATTTTTCCATCTGTGACTTCGCTGTATCTTGAACAACACCCTTGGTACATGATTTACAACTGCAATCATTTTTCCAGTGTTCCGAAAAACTTTAAAAAAAATTCTAAGTGCAATTCCACAATGTTTTTTATTTGCCATGCTCAATATATATGGTAAAATTGACCAGGTAATAGGATTCACCAGGTCAGCATGATAACGCAGCTATCAAGCATAAATAAATAAATAAATAAATAAAATTAAAAAATCTACTTCAGTGTTGAAAACAAAATTCAGAAATTTGTCCCCCCCCAAAAAAAAAAAAATGTTTTTTGCTTTTGTCGCTATTTTTTTAGGCATAACGATCTCATTTTCCAGGATTCACACGATGACACACATGGGGGTCTTCAGCAGACCACCCAGTACCTCCCGCCATAACCCGGTCCCTCCTGTTCCATCCCTCAGCCTGGCGTCTTCTTCTTGGGGGAAAAAAATGGCAGGCAAACTACGCATCCAGGCAACAATAGGAGATGTTTCCTATTGGTTCCTTTTGATCACTGTGACCAAAATAATAAAAAAAAAAAAATTGTAAATCAAACCCCCCTTTGTCACCACCTCAGTTAGGTAAAAATCATAAAACTTTTTTTTTCAAGTCCTTTGCAGTTGAGGTTGGTGTGTTAGGGTTAGAATTAGGTTGTTTTCAAAAGTAGAGAAAAAAAAAAAAACACGATATGATGGCTAGTGTTGAGCACAAGTGCTCGCTACTTGAGTTTTCATTGGCTGCCTGGGTATGTACAGAGTATTGCAAATCTCAGCATGATTTTTTGGGGGTGACTAACCACTGTGAAACATGTGGGGCAGGGACTCGGGAATGTCACGTGAACACTCGCGATACTCTGTACATACCCGAGCACCCGATGCAAACTGGAGTAGCGAGCTTTTGCGCTCAACATTAAAGGGACTGTCACCTGAAAGCCGAAAAGCATTAGTGCGCATGCGCAGCCGCACTATGTCCCGGAAGTATTTCGCTATGTTCCGGGACATAGTGCGGTTGCGCATGCGCACTAATGCTTTTCAGCTTTGCCCGCAGTTGGGCAAAGCATACTGCGCATGCGCAAGGCAAGATTGCCTTGCGCACACGTGAACTACGGAGGAAACAGACTCATATTCAAGATAATATTGCGGCCAGCGGGAAAGGAAAGGGTGCATGAAAGGAGAGAAAACACTGCCCATCGGACCGGACAGAGAGCCCGCCAAATTCAGGTGACAGAGTCCCTTTAATGATGACATATTCGATATGACAACCTAATGTAAATCAAATTCTGTGTCATATCTGTGGGCTCAAAATGCTCACTATACCTCTGGGTAAAATCCTTGAGGAGTGTGGTTTTGAAAATGGGGGCTCCTCTGTTTAGGCACATCAGTGGTTTTCCATGGCATCAGCGAATTATTCCATCAAATTTTGCATTCAAATAGTCAAATGGCGCTCTTGCCCTTCTGAGCTCTGCTATGCACCCAAACTGTTGTTTTCCCCCCACATATGGGGTATTGACATGCTCAGGAGAAATTGCGCAACACATTTTGGAGTCGATTACCATTGTGAAAATAAAATTAAAAATGGGTCTAAATTACATTTTTTGTGAAAAAAAAAAGTTAAATGTTCATTTTTTTCCCACATTCCAAAAATTCCTGTGAAGCATCTGAAGGGTTAATAAACTTCTTGAATGTGGTTTTGAGCATCTTGAGAAGTGTAGTTTTTAGAATTGTCACTTTTGGGAATTTTCTGTTATATAGACCCCACAAAGTCATTTCAAATGAGAGACGGACACAAAAAAAAACAAAAACCGGTTTTGTAAAGAATAAGAAATCGGTCAACTTTTAACCCTTATAACAACTTCCTAACAAGAAAATTTTGTTTCAAAAATTGTGCTGATTTAAAGTAGACATGTGGGAAATGTTAACTATTTTGTGTGACAAGACTCTCTGACTTAAGGGCATGAGAATTAAAAGTTTGAAAACTGCAAAATTTTCCAATATTTCCCCAAATTTCTGTTGCGGTCACAAAGAAAACGCAAGTCATATCGAAGAAATTTTACCACTATCATGAAAAAATTAAATCAGTGGGATACATTGAAACGTTCCAGAGTTATAACCTCATAAAGTGACACTGGTAGGAATTGAAAAATTTGGCTTGGTCATTAAGGGGTTACACCAGCACAGCTACAGATGGCTGTGCCTGGCCTCATAGCTCAAATCCAATCCATGTGAATAAAAGTTGCAGTTACAGGTACAGCCACATTTCTATGGTCAGCCCATGAATGTTTAATTTCCAAAGGACTTTCAGGGGTTCTCATAATCGAAATGGTCTCAGATTTATACTAAAACTAACCTTTATCTTCAACTTGACCTGCACCAGCTCCATCGCCATCTCTCAATGCATCAGTGGAATCAATAAGCTAAAAAGGTAGAAAAATTAATTAGTTTATAGAATGAGCACTTTATGTAACAATTCTACCACACAAAAAGCAATCAAGTTTCAGAAGAGTTACTGACAGTTGTGAAAGACAAGCGGCGCCCATTGGACCGGACCGCCCCGCATGCGAGTACCGTATATACTCGAGTATAAGCCGACCCGAGTATAAGCCGACCCCCCTAATTTTGCCACAAAAAACTGGGAAAACTTATTGACTCGAGTATAAACCTAGGGTAGGAAATGCAGCAGCTACCGGTGAATTTCAAAAATAAAAATAGATGCTCATTACCGTTCATTATGGCCCCATAAGATGCTCGATATAAAGCTGTGCCATATATAATGCTCCATACTGTTCATTATTGCCCCATAGATGTGCCATAGAAAGCTCTGCCATATAGTGCTTTGCACCGTTCATTATTGCCCCATAGATGTGCCATATAAAGCTGTGCCATATAGTGCTCTGCGCCGTTCATTATTGCCCCATAGCTGCCATATAGTGCTCTGCGCCGTTCATTACCCCATAGCTGCCATATAGTGCTCTGTACCGTTCATTATTGCCCCATAGCTGTGCCATATAGTGCTCTGCGCCGTTCATTATTGCCCCATAGCTGCCATATAGTGCTCTGCACCGTTCATTATTGCCCCATAGCTGCCATATAGTGCTCTGCGCCGTTCAGTATTGCCCCATAGCTGCCATATAGTGCTCTGCGCCGTTCAGTATTGCCCCATAGCTGCCATATAGTGCTCTGCACCGTTCATTGCCCCATAGCTGTGCCATATAGTGCTCTGCGCCGCTCATTATTGCCCCATAGCTGTGCCATATAGTGCTCTGCACCGTTCATTATTGCCCCATAGCTGCCATACAGTGCTCTGCGCCGTTCAGTATTGCCCCATAGCTGCCATATAGTACTCTGTGCCGTTCATTATTGCCCCATAGCTGTGCCATATAGTGCTCTGCACCGTTCATTATTGCCCCATAGCTGCCATATAGTGCTCTGCGCCGTTCAGTATTGCCCCATAGCTGCCAAATAGTGCTCTGCACCGTTCATTATTGCCCCATAGCTCTGCCATATAGTGCTCTGCGCCGTTCAGTATTGCCTCATAGCTGTGCCATATAGTGCTCTGCGCCGTTCATTATTGCCCCATAGCTGCCATATAGTGCTCTGCACCGTTCATATTTCCCCATAGATGCTCCACATAAATCTCTGCCATTGCTGCTGCTTAAAAAAACGCCATACTCACCTCTCTTGCTTGCAGCTCCTCAGCGTCCGGTCCCGGCGTCTCTCCGCTCTGACTAATCTGTCAGAGCGGAGAGACGCGAAGACATAGCAGCGCCCGGCGGGTGGAACGGGGACAGGTGAATATTACATACTTACCTGCTCCCAGCGTCCGGCTCCCCCTGCTTGTCACACGGTCATCGGTGCCGCAGCCTCTTCCTTTATCAGCGGTCACCGGCACCGCTGATTAGAGAAATGAATATGCGGCTCCACCCCTATGGGAGGTGGAGCCGCATATTCATTTCTCTAATGAGCGGTCCCACGTGACCGCTGACAGGAAGAGCTGCAGCACGGAAGACCGTGTGACAGGCAGGGGGAGCGCCGGGAGCGCTGGGACTAGGTAAGTATACATCAGCGCCCTCTCCCCCTCACCCGCCGACCCCGACCCCACCGCTACCGTGACTCGAGTATAAGCCGAGAGGGGCACTTTCAGCCCAAAATTTTGGGCTGAAAATCTCGGCTTATACTCGAGTATATACGGTATAATAAAAGTTATTTTTCCTCTCTTCCATGTCGGGGACTTATATAGAGCATTATAGAATGCTATACATAAGCCCTGAAAGGTGATGGCCGTATCTCTTATTTTCCAAACCTGGTGACAGGTTCCCTTAAATTTGTTTTTGTTTTTTTTTCATCTGTGGCGAATTAGTAAAACTATCCAAAGTAGACAGTACATTTCTGTGTGACAGACTCAATCAGAAACGTTTATGCATTTTTACTGAGGCAAAATTGCATGAACAAGCCTATATCTAGCAAGAGACAACAGGGGTTCAGCATTAATTTTAACTGGTTTTTTTTTTTTTTTTTACATGAACAAATAAAAAATTTCCTGCCTACCGAATGCACAAAACTTTTCAAAAGACCTGATAGTGAAAGGGTTAGAGACATCCTACGCTTTCCTCCTGTTGGGGTCTGATGTGAGGATTAGGTTAGGAGAACATCAGCATACATTTCTGAGACTGAAAATCAGCTCCGTACATATTGGGACTTTTCGGTGACATGTGCAAGAATTTTTTCAAACCCAATTCAGGTTAAAAGGGACCATATCTGAAATGCTCTATAGACATAGCCTAATGGTGCTCTAGCCATTTAAATACATAAAAAAGGGTTCACACGATTTGTACCAGCTCTGAGAACTGAGGAAACATCTATGACTCTAAAAACATAAGACCGATTGTTATATTTCTTGTCTAGATTTGGGGCTTTTAGCCTGTTTTTTTTATTACCGTATATACTCGAGTATAAGCCGACATTTTCAGCCCACTTTTTTGGGGTTGAAAGTCCCCCTCTCGGCTTATACTCGAGTCATTGTCCCAGGGGTCAGCAAGGGAGGGTGAGCGGGGGCTGTCTAATTATACTCACCTGATCCCGACGCGGTCCCTGCAGGTCCCTGGTTCTCCCGGCGCTGACAGCTTCTTCCTGTACTGAGTGGTCACATGGTACCGCTCATTACACTAATGAATATGCGGCTCCACCTCCCATAAGGGTGGAGCCGCATATTCATTACTGTAATGAGCGGTAACGGTGACCACTCAAAACAGGAAGAAGCTGCGGCGCCGGGGAACCAGGGACTGCACCGCGCCAGGAGCAGGTGAGTATAATGGGGAGGTGAGCGCTGCGCAATATTCACCTGCTCCTCAATCCAGCACCGCTCAGTCTTCAGCGTCTTCTGCAGTGACGCTCAAGTCAGAGGGCGCGGTGATGTGGTTAGTGCGTGCCCTCTGCCAAAACGTCAGTGCAGAAAAGATGTAGATGGAGCGGCACCGGAACGAGGAACAGGTGAATATTGAAAGTGCTGGGGCCTGAGCGATGGAGAGGAGAATATGTGATTCTTTTTTTTTTTTTTTAATCGCAGCAACAGCAAATGGGGCAAATGTCTGTATGGAGCATCTTATGGAGTCATAATCAATGTTTGTGCAGCACTATATGGGGCAAGTGTCTGTATGGAGCATCTTATGGGGCCATAATCAAGGTTTGTGCAACATCATATTGGGCAAATATTATAATTAATATCTTATGGGGCCATTATTAACCTTTATGCAGGATTATATGGGGCATATTTTAATATGGAGTATCTTATGGGGCCATCATAAACTGCATGGAGCATTATATGGGGCTCCTGATTCAATATGGATATTCAAAAACACTTAACCTACTGATGTCTCAATTAATTTGACTTTTATTGGTATTTATTTTTACTTTTGACATTTACCGGTAGCTGCTGCATTTTCCACCCTAGGCTTATACTCAAGTCATTAAGTTTTCCCAGTTTTTTGTGGCAAAATTAGGGGTCTCGGCTTATACTCTGGTCGGCTTATACTCGAGTATATACGGTAGTTAAACTCTCCTTTTAATTTGTGCATTTTTAAGTCCATTTTATGTGTTCTCCTGTTTTTTCTTCTTAATTTGTTATTTTGGGTGGGGTTAAGGGTTTCCAGATGTTTTAAAAAGGCATTTTTTTTTTTTTAACAAATATACTCTTATCTCCCTGGAGCGATTATGCGAGCCTAGATTTTTATAATGCAAAGTTTAATGTTTTGGTGGAACGTAACTTTTCGAACAAAAAAAAAATAAAAAAATTATATTATATATATTTCGTAATATAGATAAACAAGTTTTCATAGAAGGCTAGGTTCACATTGCGTTAATGTGTTAACGCTAACGGACTGCGTTGCACGGCAAAATAACGCCATGCGACGGGTCCGTTAGCGCACCTATTGACAGCAATGTTATTTTTGCCTGTAGCGCATCGCTAGCGCATGCCATTTTCGGCACGCGCTAGCAATGTGCCGTTCTTTTGTGACGGACCTCAGACGCTTGCAGCGTCCGAGGTCCGTCCCTCGCTATCGCAGATCGGGGATCTGCGCTAGCGGGGACTGCGAACGCGGACCCCAGAGAAACATTGCGTTAGCGCAATCCGCTAGTGCTATGAGCTTAACGGATTGCTTTAACGCAATGTGAACCTAGCCTTACATATTTCAGATGGAAGACAATTGTTGCTTTTAAATTTCTTTGGAGATATAGGCGGCAATTCGCTAGAAGCAGACAGACATTTTGCTGTAAGCCCTCCTGACAAGACAATTACAGCTCTCCAAAGATATGACTGCCCTCTAGCTCAGTAGGAAAGATTTTACACATGAACTGAAAAATGAACCGAAACTGAAATACCACAACATAAAAAAAAAAAAAAAAAAGAAAACTGACAAAAAAAAATTCAAATGATGAATTGGGCCCATGGTCTGTATCCTTCCAGAAACTGAACTCATTCGTGCATGGCTGTTCTTTGCGGTTTTACAGCTCAGCCCCATTCACTTCAATGCCGAAGCTCTTAAGGTACCTTCACACATAACGATATTGTTAACGATATCGTTGCTTTTTGTGACGTAGCAATGATATCGTTAATGAAATCGTTCTGTGTGACAGCGACCAACGATCAGGCCCCTGCTGGGAGATCGTTGGTCGCTGAATAAAGTCCAGAACTTTATTTCGTCGCTGGACTCCTGCTGACATCGCTGGATCGGCGTGTGTGACACCGATCCAGCGATGTCTTCACTGGTAACCAGGGTAAACATCGGGTAACTAAGCGCAGGGCCGCGCTTAGTAACCCGATGTTTACCCTGGTTACCATCCTAAAAGTAAAAAAAAACAAACACTACATACTTACCTACCGCTGTCTGTCCTCCAGCGCTGTGCTCTGCACTCCTCCTGTACTGGCTGTGAGCGTCGGTCAGCCGGAAAGCAGAGCGGTGACGTCACCGCTGTGCTTTCCGGCCGCTGTGCTCACAGCCAGTACAGGAGGAGTGCAGAGCACAGCGCTGGAGGACAGACAGCGGTAGGTAAGTATGTACTGTTTGTTTTTTTTTACTTTTAGGATGGTAACCAGGCTAAACATCGGGTTACTAAGCGCGGCCCTGCGCTTAGTTACCCGATGTTTACCCTAGTTACCGGCATCGTTGGTCGCTGGAGAGCGGTCTGTGTGACAGCTCTCCAGCGACCAAACAGCAACGCTGCAGCGATCCGGATCGTTGTCGGTATCGCTGCAGCGTCGCTTAATGTGAAGGGGCCTTTATAGCACACAGACTAAGGGCAACTGGTTCTGGAAGAAAACAGCCACTGTGTATTTAGGACAATTATGCACGTGGATACACATTACTTGTAACGACTCTTCATTGGTCCTAGGAGGGAAGGTTTCTTGAAGCATTTGCGTTTTTTCATCTTTGGTTTCACTCTTATGAGGTACATTTATTGCGGTGGTCTTCACTGTAGGGCATTCGTCTTCACAGCTGTCATTGGGAGATTCAGAAAAACCATTTCTATAAAGAGAAAGCAGCAGTTCAGACAGATTGAACAAACAGTTTTGCCAGAATTCTGGAGTAAAACGTTGTGAATTGTCGTAAAGTGTTTGCACAGCCTCCTAGCTGTGAATTGTCGTAAAGTTTTTGCAGAGCCTCCTAGCTGTGCAAAAATTTAGGAACCTTTGATAGTTGTACATCAGTTCAGGCCAGCGCCATCATATTTTTTGCATTTTTTTTATTAAAGTGGGCAAAGCTTAGCCAGGAGGTAGCACCGCCAATTGTGGCAGTCAAATTATGTGTACATTATTAAAAGTAGCACACAACCCTTCGGGAATTTGGTATGTCTTAGGCTACTTTCACACTAACGTCATACGACGCACATCGCAATGCGTTGTTTTGCAGAAAAAACACATCCTGCAAAGTTGTCTGCAGGATGCGTTTTTTCTCCATAGGCTTGCATTAGCGACGCATTGCAACCGTCGTGTGACAGTTGCGTCGTGTTGTGGCGTACCATCGGCACCAAAAAAACGTTGCATGTAACGTTTTTTGGTGTGTTGTGTCCGCCATTTCCGACCGCGCATGTGTGGCTGGAACTCCGCCCCCTCCTCCTTGGAGCTCACAATGGGGCAGCGGATGTGTTGTAAAACTGCATCCGCTGCCCTCGTTGAGCTGAGCTTTCACAGTATGCGTCGGTACGTCGCCACGACGCATTGCGTCGTGCATCGTACGATGCTAGTGTGAAAGTAGCCTTACTCTAGTACACTCCCCATCTACACTGGCCACAAACAATCAGTCTTGATTAAAAGGGTCCTTTTTACACTACTTGTTTTCACAGTATCTACAGTTTCATTTACACTTCCTAAACTGAGGGTGGTCTCACCGGTGAGCAGTCTCCTGGTTGTTGGTGAGGCTCTGCTGAATCTACACAGTCCTGTTTCTAGCTGCAATAATCTCTAGTTTGGAAATAGAACAGACTTGCTCTGTCATTATTTTAAAAGGAATCTGTCAGCAGGATTTAATCTCCCAAATTGTTCATAAGACCACGTAGCTTTTCCAAACACAAGTCCAGCAATACCTTTACATAGTTAGTTACCTCCTTCACTACGGAGAGCTCTGCATTTGAATGTCCAAAATGAAGCTGTAGATCTGAAGCCTCTGTTACTCTAGCTTTAGGGCTCATACTCACATGCGAGAAACTCGGATGAGTCTCGCACGTCAATACCCGGGCACTCAGAACGGAGCGTGCAGCCGCATAGCAATACATGCAGCTGCACGCTCCGCTCCCGAGTGCCGGGTATTGACGTGCAAGACTCAGAGTTTCTCGCATGCAAGTATGAGCCCTTACTCCCAGTGCAGTCACCCTCTGCCAAACTGATGGACCTCTATGCTGTGCGATTTCAGGCAAAGGAGCAGCCGGAGTAAGCCAATTTGGTACTTAATGACCAAGCCAATTTTTACAATTCTGACCACTGTCACTTTATGAGGTTATAGCTCTAGAACGCTTCAACAGATCCCACTGACTCAGAAACAGTTTTTGTGACATATTGTACTTCATGTCAGTGGTAAAATTTCTTCAATATGACTTGCGTTGATTTATGAAAAACAAGGATATTTGGCAAAATTTTGAACATTTTGCAATTTTCAAACTTTTTAATTTTTGCACCCTTAGATCAGAGAGTGAGTGCTGTCACAAAATAGTTAATATATAACATCCCACATGTCAACTTTACATAAGCACAATTTTGGAAAACAAAAAATTCGTTAGGACGTTATAAGGGTTAAAAGTTTGGGGGGGAAGGGTGTCAATATAACAGAAAATATCCAAAAGTTACACCATTCTAAAAGCTGCACCCCTCAAGGTGCGCAGTACCATAATCAAGAAGTTTATTAACCCTTCAGGTGCTTCACGAGAACTAAAGCAATGTGGTAGGAAAAAATGAACATTTAACTTTTTTCAGAAAATTATTTTGGAACCAATTTTTTTATTTTTTTAAATTTCACAAGGGAATCAGGAGAAAATGGGCCACAAAATTGGTTGTGCAATTTCTCATGAGTACGCCAATAACCCGTATGTGGGGGAAAGCCACTGTTTGGGCGCATGGTAGGACTCAGAAGGGAGGGAGCACCGGTTGACTTTCTGAACGCAAAATTGGCTGGAATCAATGGTGACGCCATATCGCGTTTGGACACACCCTGATGCACCTAAACAGTGAACCCCCGAATTCTAACTCCAACCCTAACCCCAACACACCCCTAACGGTAATCCCAACCCCAAGACACCCCTAACGGTAACCCCAGCCTTAACCCCACATACCCCTAGTGGTAATCCCAACTCTAACCCCCACACACCCCTATCGGTAATCCCAACCCTAATGGAAAAAAGGAAATACATTTTTTTACTTTATTATTTTTACCTAAGGGGTTTGGTTTTTTGATACACCCTAGTGTTGCCGGGTGCCGGCCGATCTCGGCGGGCGCACCGTGCATGTGCTGGGATGAGGGGGGTGTCCGCCGCTGCAGTTGTCCGCCACCGCTGCCACGGTTGTCCGCTGCTACCCTGGGTGATGCTGGAGGCTCCGGCGACATTTGTGAAAAGACCAGAGCCCCCTGGCAGTTCGTCCACGCTTTCCTGTATGACTGACTCGTGGAAAATGGCCGCCGGAATCTCGAGAGATGAGATTTCAGGGTTGAGATCTCATCCCTCGAGATCTTGGTCCCAAGATCTCCATCTGCGCATGCGCCGCCTCCGGGCGGCCATTTTCCCAAAGTCCACCGCACAGGAAAGCATGGACGAACTTCCGGGGGCTCTGACCTTTCACAAAATGTTGGCAGAGCCCCCCCCCGCAGCACCGGAGACAGCCCTGCAGACCCTCTCATCCCAGCCTGCAGCACAGGAGCCCCCCTGCAGCACCGGAGCCCCCCTGCAGACCCTCTCATCCCAGCCTGCAGCAATGCTCCACTCCTGCCTCCAGCAACGACCCTGGGACCCTGATCCACTGCAGCCACAACCCCTGGTAAGCAATAAGACGCATGGATTATAAGAAGCCCCCCCAATTTATTAGGCTACGTTCACATTAGCGTCGCGTCGCTGTTGCGTCGGCGTGCGTCGTTTTTTGACGAAATCGGACGCAAGAAAAATGCAACTTGTAGCGTTTTCTTGCGTCCGACGCTAGCGTCTAAAACGACGCACGTGTCGGAAAACGCGTGCAAAAAGACGCACGCGTCCCCTATGTTAAACATAGGGGCGCGTCGCCGCTGCGTCGCCGACGCAACAGCGACGCGACGCTAATGTGAACGTAGCCTTAAATAAAGTTTTTTCCTATTTTTCTCCTCAAAATTTGAGGTGCGTCTTATAATCCGGAGCGTCTTACAAAGCGAAAAATCAGTGTGTGTATGTATGTATGTATGTATGTATGTATGTATGTATGTATGTATGTATGTATGTATGTATATATATATATATATATATATATACACATACATACACACACAGTATATATACACACATACAGTATAGCTGACAAGCACACACACACACAGCATTTCCTTAAAAGTTGAATTTCGTTAAGAAGCAAGGCTTAAGCAGCCAGTGTTTACTCACTCTTGTCGTGGGTGGACTTTTCGGTGCGTTAAACTGAAACCTGGCTTATTTTTACGGTCTTCAGCTTCAGAATCTGACTCAAGAAAATTAACACCTTTATCCTTCTTAAACAAGGACACATTGTTTAGGCGCTTATATTCAGGTGTCTCAGGAATGCTGGTAACTGTGGAAAAATACATACGTTACAGTTCTCAAAATAAAACAAGAAATGGCTACATACACATTCATTTTATGCAAATAAATTCTTAAAAGATATACTGTAAAAATTAAAAAAAAAAAAAAAAGTGAGGGGCTGCAGCCGCTCGCTTATATTCATGTACCACCTTTAAAGGGAAGGTACCGCGTTTGTAGTTCATTAATAAATCAATGTAATGTAGCCTAAGATGCTGTTATAACCAAGATTTGATTGCATTTGAAAGATATTTTGTGTTTTAAGGTACCGTCACACTCAGCGACGCTGCAGCGATATAGACAATGAGCCGATCGCTGGAGCGTCGCTGTTAGGTCGCTGTAGAGACGTCAAACACAGCAACTCCAGAACGATGCAGGAGCGATCCAGTGACGGAACGGCGACTCACTTATCGTTCTCGCTGGTTGTTAGCTCCATGTAAAACATTGCTGGCATCGTTGCTTTTGATGTCAAACATGACGATACACGCCGACATGACGACCAAATAAAGTTCTGGACTTCTAGCTCCGACCAGCGATGTCAAAGCGGGATCCTGATCGCTGCTGCGTGTCAAACACAACGAGATCGCTATCCAGGACGCTGCAACGTCAAGGATTGTTGTCGTTCTCGTTGCAAAGTTGCTGAGTGTGACGGTACCTTTATAGGAGTTTATAGGCGGCACTGGGGGCTGACATCTTGCGGCACCCCATGGTCATAGGGAGATAAACACCACTGACCCCATCTATTGTAATGTAGCAGTCACTGCTGTGAACTGGGCACTCCTCTGTGGGCTGCACAATTCACAGTAGTGGGAGTGTTCTTCTGCCATTTTCATAGTGCCCTTGGCTGTTGATTTGTCTCCTGTCATTAGAATATGCTAACAGAAGCAGTACTGCTTCCAACAGAAGAGATCCTAGATTGAGAGGAGTAAAATGTGAGAGAAAAGCTGGGTCAGAGTATCAGAGACTACAAAGACTTCAAGGTGGAAGAGTGCATGATCAGCATTATCCCAGCAGGAGCTGTGACTCAGATAAGATAAGGAGCTGAGGGTCTGCAGTGAACTTGTGGAGGGGGGGGGTGAGATACATGTAGTCTGGGTGAGAGAGACATGTGAAGACTGATGGGAGAGAGACAGTAACTGCTGGTGATGGCAGATCACAGGGCAGTCTCCCACAAAATGGCGCTGCCCTGTGATGCTGCTCTTCATTCTGCCCCAGGGATATTAGACCACCCAAAAGGGGAGGGAAATGGTGATGTCAGCAGTTACTGCCCCAATTTTCCAGCTAACAGTATTGCTGGTCAGTCTTACTATAGCTGCTTGAGGTCTAAAACGGAAAATGCTCCCCCTAGTGGTAATTACATATACTTGTAAGAAAATATATAATATTTCTCATATAGGAATGTTTGCAAACAATGCATTAATACATTTTAATTACCATTTTAAGCATACTTTTACAAAAAAGCAAACTACAAGACAACTGGTGGCACCTTCCATTTAAGAACATCTTACCTCCTTTGCCATCTAATGCCGATATTGGAGTGCTAGGTCGGCTTGAGCCTTCATTTTCAGTTGAGAATTGGTCACTTTTTTTATTATCAAAACGGAAGCGGTCAAGGTTAAAGGAGCTCATAGCTTCACAGTAGACACAAATGGGCAATCTAGAAGAAACTGAAATGTAAAGAGATATTTGGAGTCAACATAAAGCACTTTTTTTGGAATGCATTTAACCCCTTCATGACCCAGCCTATTTTGACCTTAAAGACCTTGCCGTTTTTTGTAATTCTGACCAGTGTCCCTTTATGAGGTAATAACTCAGGAACGCTTCAACGGATCCTAGCGGTGCTGAGATTGTTTTTTCGTGACATATTGGGCTTCATGTTAGTGGTAAATTTAGGTCGATAATTTTTGCGTTTATTTGTGAAAAAAATGGAAATTTGGCTAAAATTTTGAAAATTTTGCAATTTTCAAATTTTGAATTTTTATTCTCTTAAACGAGAGTTATGTGACACAAAATAGTTAATAAATAACATTACCCACATGTCTACTTTACATCAGCACAATTTTGGAACCAAATTTCTTTTTTGTTAGGAAGTTATAAGGGTTAAAAGTTGACCAGCGATTTCTCATTTTTACAGCAAAATTTACAAAACCATTTTTTTTTTTAAGGACCACCTCACATTTGAAGTCAGTTTGGGGGGGTCTATATGGCTGAAAATACCCCAAAGTGACCCCATTCTAAAAACTGCACCCCTCAAGGTGCTCAAAACCACATTCAAGAAGTTTATTAACCCTTCAGGTGCTTCACAGCAGCAGAAGCAACATGGAAGGAAAAAATGAACATTTAACTTTTTAGTCACAAAAATGATCCACAGCCAAATCTTCTGCAGATCCGCAGCCAAACCCGCACCGTGTGCACAATGCCTAATTCTAACCCTAATTCTAGTTGTAACCCAAACCCTAAGGCCAGGTTCACATTGCGCTAGCAGCAGCCCGTTCAGCACATACGCTAACAGGCTGCTGCTAGTGCAAGTGCCGATGTTTGCATCGCGCTAGCGCAGATAGAGCATCTGCTAGCTCTGTCTGCGCTAGCATTGACGGACCCGGAAACGCTGCAGCCCGCGTCTCCGGGTCCGTCACTCAATGACGGCACATCTCTAGCGTACGCCCTTTGTGGGCGTGCGCTAGTGATGCATCCGACATTGCTGTCAATGGCAGCCCTAACAGACTACGTAACACCGCGTTTATGCCGCGGTGTAACGTAATCCATCTAACGGACTGCTTTGATGCAGTGTGAACTATCCCTAACCCTAGTGGGGCAAAGAAAAAAAAAATGTTTATTTTATTTTTGTCCCTACCTATGGGGGTGATAAAGAGGGGGTTTATTATTTTTTTTTATTTTGATCGCTGTGATAGAACCTATCACAGCGATCAAAATGTACCTGTAACGAATCTGCCGGCCGATTCAGCGGGCGCACTGCACATGCGCCCGCCATTTTGCGGCACTCGAGCAGATTCTCAGGGACCGCATTCTTAGGCAAGGAGCTGTATTTTGATTGTCACAAGCTCATTAATTTCTTCTTGCTCTGTTAGCACACACATGCAGTGTTCAATACTGAACATTCAAGGGCATGCAATGAAAGATTATGTCCTGACAGCAGTGCCAGAGTCAGGATGTACTTTGTGGGCGGGGTTTGTACGGCACCGATGGATGGTATAAGTATCCAAATTGCCCTTGACAGAGAAAAAAAAAAAAAAAAAAAAAAAAAAGATTCCCCACCCCTGCTCTATAAAGGCTGCTTTCACACATCAGGTTTTTGGTTTCAGGCACAATCCGGCAGTTTCAGGCACAATCTGGATCAGTTTTTTCTGATGCCTGATCTGTTTTTTCCCCATAGAGTTGTATTACTGCCGGATTGTGCCTGAAGGACATGCGTTTCATCCGTTTTGTGCCGGATCCGTCCCTTCAGGCTTTTTTGCCGGATACAAAAAAACGTCTCCTGCAACGTTTTTTGTGTCCGGCGAAAAAGCCTGAAGGGACGTTTCCGGCAATAAACGCATGGAACTGATGTGTGAAAGAACATTTCCGACGACCGAATCCGTTTTTAACACACTGAGCATGCTCAGAAAAAAATCAATATCTATCTATCTACGGTATCTATCTATATAGAGAGATAGAGAGATCCAGCTAAAAAAACAGATCCGGTGCATCAGTTTGCATCCGTTTTTCCACTATTTACACCAGATCAGTTTTTTAGCAAATTTGACGGATTGTGCCTGAAACCAAAAACCTGATGTGTGAAAGCAGCCTAAGGCTATGTGCACACGTTGCGGATTCCATTAAGGAATTTTCCGCAGCGGATTTGTAAAATCCACAGTGAAAAACTGCTGCGTTTTTATTGGTAACATTTTCGGGCATGTGACATTTTTTGATCGCTTTTTATTCCGATTTTTGTGAGGCAGAATGACCAAAAACCAGCTATTCATCAATTTCTTTTGGGGGAGGCGTTTATACCGTTCCGCGTTTGGTAAAATTGGTAAAGCAGTTTTATTCTTCGGGTCAGTACGATTACAGCGACACCTCATTTATATCATTTTTTTATGTTTTGGCGCTTTTATACGATAAAAACAATTTTATAGAAAAAATAATTATTTTTCCATCGCTTTATTCTGAGGACTATAACTTATTTTGTTTCTGATGATGCTGTATGGCGGCTCGTTTTTTGCGGGACAAGATGACGTTTTCAGCAGTACCATGGTTATTTATATCCGTCTTTTTGATCGCGTTATTCCACTTTTTGTTCGGCGGTATGATAAAGCGTTGTTTTATGCCTTTTTTTTTCTTCTTACGGTGTTTACTGAAGGGGTTAACTAGTGGGACAGTTTTATAGGTTGGGTCGTTACGGACGCGGCGATACTAAATATGTGTACTTTTATTGTTTGTTTGTTTTTTATTTAGATAAAGAAATGTATTTATGGGAATAATATATTTTTTTTTTTCATTACTTAGGATTTTTTTTTTTTTTTTACACATTTGGAAAAAATGTTTTTTATTTTTTTACTTTGTCCCAGGAGGGGACATCACAGATCGCTGATCTGACAGTTTGCACAGCACTCTGTCAGATCAGCGATCTGACTTATAGTACTGCAGGCTTACCAAGCGCCCGCTCTGAACAGGCACTTGGTAAGCCACCTCCCTCCCTGCAGGACCCGGATGCCGCGGCCATTTTGGATCAGAGCCTGCTGCAGGGAGGGAGGTAAGATGTGATCATGTTGCTGCGGGGGTCTCAGGGAAGCCCGCATGGAGCCCCGTCCCTGCGCGATGCTTCCCCGTACCGCCGGCACACCGCGATGTTTGATCGCGGTGTGTCGGGGGTTAATGTGCCGGGGGCAGTCCGTGACCGCTCCTGGCACATAGTGCCGGATGTCAGCTGCGATAGGCAGCTGACACCCGGCCGCGCTCCCCCGGTGAGCGCGGCCGATCGCGTATGACGTACTATCCCGTCGGGGGTCATACGGGCCCACCCCACCTCAACGGGATAGTTCGTCAGATGTCAGAAAAGGGTTAAAATGTTGAAATGACGGATCCTGTGCAGATTGTAAAAAATGTCTGTACTGGGCCCGTCGAGGCTATGTGCACCTGTTGTGTATGCTTCTTCTTAGCGGTTTTCTGCTGCAAAAACGCATGCACAACACAACCCAGGTTAACCCCTTTACCCCCAAGGGTGGTTTGCACGTTAATGACCGGGCCAATTTTTACAATTCTGACCACTGTCCCTTTATGAGGTTATAACTCTGGAACGCTTCAATGGATCCTGGTGATTCTGACATTGTTTTCTCGTGACATATTGTACTTCATGACAATGGTAAAAATTATTTGATAGTACCTGCGTTTATTTGTGAAAAAAACGGAAATTTGGCGAAAATTATGAAAATTTCGCAATTTTCCAACTTTGAATTTTTATGCAATTAAATCACAGAGATATGTCACACAAAATACTTAATAAATAACATTTCCCACATGTCTACTTTACATCAGCACAATTTTGGAAACAAAATTTTTTTTTGCTAGGGAGTTATAAGGGTTAAAAGTTGACCAGCAATTTCTCATTTCTACAACACCATTTTATTTTAGGGACCACATCTCATTTGAAGTCATTTTGAGGGGTCTATATGATAGAAAATACCCAAGTGTGACACCATTCTAAAAACTACACCCCTCAAGGTGCTCAAAACCATATTCAAGAAGTTTATTAACCCTTCTGGTGCTTCACAGGAATTTTTTGAATGTTTAAATAAAAATGAACATTTAACTTTTTTTCACAAAAAATTTAATTCAGCTCCAATTTGTTTTATTTTACCAAGGGTAACAGGAGAAAATGGACCCCAAACATTGTTGTACAATTTGTCCTGAGTATGCCAATACCCCACATGTGGGAGTAAACCACTGTTTGGGCGCATGGCAGAGCTCGGAAGCGAAGGAGTGCCATTTGACTTTCAATGCAAAATTGACTGGAATTGAGATGGGACGCCATGTTTCGTTTGGAGAGCCCCTGATGTGGCTAAACATTGAAACCCCCCACAAGTGACACCATTTTGGAAAGTAGACCCCCTAAGGAACTTATCTAGAGGTGTGGTGAGCACTTTGACCCAACAAGTGCTTCACAGAAGTTTATAATGTAGAACCGTAAAAATAAAAAATCATATTTTTTCACAAAAATTATCTTTTCGCCCCCAATTTTTTATTTTCCCAAGGGTAAGAGAAGAAATTGGACCCCAAAAGTTGTTGTACAATTTGTCCTGAGTACGCTGATAGCCCATATGTGGGGGTAAACCACTGTTTGGGCGGATGGGAGAGCTCGGAAGGGAAGGAGCGCCGTTTGACTTTTCAATGCAAAATTGACAGGAATTGAGATGGGACCTCATGTTGCGTTTGAAGAACCACTGATGTGCCTAAACATTGAAACCCCCCACAAGTGACACCATTTTGGAAAGTAGACCCCCTAAGGAACTTATCTAGAGGTGTGGTGAGCACTTTGACCCACCAAGTGCTTCACAGAAGTTTATAATGTAGAACCGTAAAAATAAAAAATCATATTTTTTCACAAAAATTATCTTTTTGCCCCCAATTTTTTATTTTCCCAAGGGTAAGAGAAGAAATTGGACCCCAAAAGTTGTTGTACAATTTGTCCTGAGTACGCTGATACCCCATATGTGGGGGTAAACCACTGTTTGGGCGGATGGGAGAGCTCGGAAGGGAAGGAGCGCCGTTTGACTTTTCAAAGCAAAATTGACAGGAATTGAGATGGGACGCCATGTTGCGTTTGAAGAGCCACTGATGTGCCTAAACATTGAAACCCCCCACAAATGACACCATTTTGGAAAGTAGACCCCCTTAGGAACTTATCTAGATGTGTGCTGAGCGCTTTAGTTTATAATGGAGATCCGTAAAAATAAAACAAAAATTTTTTCCCACAAAAATTATTTTTTAGCCCCCAGTTTTGTATTTTCCCGAGGGTAACAGGAGAAATTCGACCCCACAATTTGTTGTCCAATTTGTCCTGAGTGCGCTGATACCCCATATGTGGGGGGGAACCACTGTTTGGGCGCATGGGAGGGCTCGGAAGGGAAGGAGCTCCATTTGGAATGAGGACTTAGATGGAATGGTCTGCAGGTGTCACATTGCATTTGCAGAGCCCCTAATGTACCTAAACAGTAGAAACCTCCCACAAGTGACACCATTTTGGAAACTAGACCCCCTAAGGAACTCATCTAGATGTGTTGTGATAGCTTTGAACCCCCAAGTGTTTCACTACAGTTTGTAACGCAGAGCCGTGAAAATTAAAAAAAAAAAATCTTTCCCCCCAAAATTATTTTTTAGCCCCCAGTTTTGTATTTTCCCGAGGGTAAGAGGAGAAATTCGACCCCAAAAGTTGTTGTCCAATTTGTCCTGAGTACGCTGATACCCCGTATGTTGGGGGAAACCACCGTTTGAGCGCATGGCAGAGCTCGGAAGGGAAGGAGCGCCATTTGGAATGCAGACTTAGATGGAATGGTCTGCAGACGTCACATTGCGTTTGCAGAACCCCTAATGTACCTAAACAGTAGAAACCCCCAACAAGTGACCCCATATTGGAAACTAGACCCCCCAGGGAACTAATCTAGATGTGTTGTGAGAACTTTGAACCCCCAAGTGTTTCACTACAGTTTATAACGCAGAGCCGTGAAAATAAAAAATCTTTTTTTCCCACAAAAAATATGTTTTAGCCCCGAGTTTTGTATTTTCCCAAGGGTAACAGGAGAAATTGGACCCCAAAAGTTGTTGTCCTATTTGTCCTGAGTACGCTGATACCCCATATGTTGGGGTAAACCCCTGTTTGGGCACACGGGAGAGCTCGGAAGGGAAGAAGCACTGTTTTACTTTTTCAACGCAGAATTGGCTGGAATTGAGATCGGACGCCATGTCGCGTTTGGAGAGCCCCTGATGTGCCTAAACAGTGGAAACCCCCCAATTATAACTGAAACCCTAATCCAAACACATCCCTAACCCTAATCCCAACAGTAACCCTAACCACACCTCTAACCCTGACACACCCCTAACCCTAATTCCAACCCTATTCCCAACCGTAAATGTAATCTAAACCCTAACTGTAACTTTAGCCCCAACCCAAACTGTAGCCCTAGCCCTAACCCTAGCCCTAACCCTAATCCTAACCCTAACCCTAGCCCTAACCCTAACCCTAGCCCTAACCCTAACCCTAGCCCTAACCCTAACCCTAGCCCTAACCCTAGCCCTAACCCTAGCCCTAACCCTAACCCTAGCCCTAAACCTAACCCTAGCCCTAATGGGAAAATGGAAATAAATACATTTTTTAAATTTTTCCCTAACTAAGGGGGTGATGAAGGGGGGTTTGATTTACTTTTATAGCGGGTTTTTTAGCGGATTTTTATGATTGGCAGCCGTCACACACTGAAAGACGCTTTTTATTGCAAAAAATATTTTTTGCGTTACCACATTTTGAGAGCTATAATTTTTCTATATTTTGGTCCACAGAGTCATGTGAGGTCTTGTTTTTTGCGGGACGAGTTGATGTTTTTATTGGTAACATTTTCGGGCACGTGACATTTTTTGATCGCTTTTTATTCCGATTTTTGTGAGGCAGAATGACCAAAAACCAGCTATTCATGAATTTCTTTTGGGGGAGGCGTTTATACCGTTCCGCGTTTGGTAAAATTGATGAAGCAGTTTTATTCTTCGGGTCAGTACGATTACAGCGATACCTCATTTATATCATTTTTTTATGTTTTGGCGCTTTTATACGATAAAAACTATTTTATAGAAAAAATAATTATTTTTGCATCACTTTATTCTCAGGACTATAACTTTTTTATTTTTTTGCTGATGATGCTGTATGGCGGCTCGTTTTTTGCGGGACAAGATGACGTTTTCAGCGGTACCATGGTTAGTTATATCTGTCTTTTTGATCGCGTGTTATTCCACTTTTTGTTCGGCGGTATGATAATAAAGCGTTGTTTTTTGCCTCGTTTTTTTTTTTTTTTCTTACGGTGTTTACTGAAGGGGTTAACTAGTGGGCCAGTTTTATAGGTCGGGCCGTTACGGACGCGGCGATACTAAATATGTGTACTTTTATTGTTTTGTTTTTTTTATTTAGATAAAGAAATGTATTTATGGGAATAATATTTTTTTTTTTTTTCATTATTTTGGAATATTTTTTTTTATTTTTTTTTACACATTTGAAATTTTTTTTTTTTTTACTTTTTTACTTTGTCCCAGGGGGGGACATCACAGATCAGTGATCTGACAGTTTGCACAGCACTCTGTCAGATCACTGATCTGACATGCAGCGCTGCAGCCTTCACAGTGCCTGCTCTGAGCAGGCTCTGTGAAGCCACCTCCCTCCCTGCAGGACCCGGATCCGTGGCCATCTTGGATCCGGGGCTGGAGGGAGCAGGGAGGGAGGTGAGACCCTCGCAGCAACGCGATCACATCGCGTTGCTGCGGGGGGCTCAGGGAAGCCCGCAGGGAGCCCCCTCCCTGCGCGGTGCTTCCCTGTACCGCCGGCACATCGCGATCATCTTTGATCGCGGTGTGCCGGGGGTTAATGTGCCGGGGGCGGTCCGTGACCGCTCCTGGCACATAGTGCCGGATGTCAGCTGCGATAAACAGCTGACACCCGGCCGCGATCGGCGGCGCTCCCCCCGTGAGCGCTGCCGATCGCATATGACGTACTATTGCGTCCTTGGGAAGTAAAGCCCACCCCACATGGACGCAATAGTACGTCTAATGGCAGAAAGGGGTTAATGAACAGACAGAGGGACTTGAGTAAAGAATAAAAGCATCAACAACCCAGAGAACAGCGCAGTAGGGAGGCTAGGTGGATTCTGAATTGTTTCCAGGCTGCCCGGATTTCCATTACCACCCGTGACCGATGCTCCGGACTGCACCTTCAACCAGGAATTAAAGGTAAAGAAATGTGTAGCCCTTGTATCCTCTAGTCTTTTCCCACACCCTCATTCCTGCACTCCACAAACATCCACCATCCCTCAAACTGTTCTGGTAGCCCTGGAGCCCCACTCCACCTGTGGGGAGCCGAACCATCTCAGCTGCAACACCACGGTCCCCAGCTGTCACCTTAAAGGGCCTCTGTCACCCCCTCCAGCCGGTATAAACTAAAAGAGTCACCTTGTGCAGCAGTAATGCTGCATTCTAACAAGGTGGCTCTTTTAGTTTTTGGTGCATTTATTCCCAAAATAAAGCGTTTTATAACTTCTCCAAAATACCTGTCTTTAGACAGGGAGGCAGGTCTTAACCCCCCTGCTTGAAACGCCACACTGCCGTCACTCAAATCTTCTGGGGCGCCGGGCACCGCCCCCTCCATGCTGTTTTCCCATGAAATCCGGCGCCTGCGCTGTTTATTACTGGCTGGTGCAGGCGCAGTCTGCAAGACTGCATCTGAGGTCAGACGGCCAGAGCTCACTGCGCCTGCACCAGCCAGTAATAAACAGCGCAGGCGCCGGATTTCATGGGAAAACAGCACGGAGGGGGCGGTGCCCGGCGCCCCAGAAGATTTGAGTGACGGCAGTGTGGCGTTTCAAGAGAACCTGAAAATTTAATTCTTAGAGGCACTTTAAACTGTGCCTCTAAGAATTAAAGAAAGCCCTGCACAATATTAGATCTCATTAGGCCACACAAAAAAAAAAAACACACACACGGTTATAGATTTCAGAAGACAAGAATATGAAAAAAAAAAAAGTTAAAAAACATCTGCAGTAGACAGGGCTTAATAAAATGTTTGTTATGCAAGCACCCGTTTTGTGAACCTGGATTACTCCTCAAAAAGGTTGTCTGTGGCTGTGATGCATGTCTGCGCATAAAGATCACTGGCACTTAAGTTAAGGGTACCGTCACACTAAGCGATGCTGCAGCGATACCGACAACGATGTCGATCGCTGCAGCGTCGCTGTTTGGTCGCTGGAGAGCTGTCACACAGACAGCTCTCCAGCGACCAACGATGCCGAAGTCCCCGGGTAACCAGGGTAAACATCGGGTTACTAAGCGCAGGGCCGCGCTTAGTAACCCGATATTTACCCTGGCTACCAGCGTAAATGTTAAAAAAACAAACACTACATACTTACCTTCAGCTGTCTGTCCTCCGGCGCTCTGCTTTCCTCTGCACTGTCAGCGCCGGTCAGCCAGAAAACAGAGCGGTGACGTCACCGCTCTGCTTTCCAGCTGGCCGGCGCTGACACAGGATGCAGGAGGAGTGCAGAGAAGCACAGCGCCGGGGACAGACAGCTGAAGGTAAGTATGTAGTGTTTGTCTTTTTAACGTTTACGCTGGTAACCAGGGTAAACATCGGGTTACTAAGCGCGGCCCTGCGCTTAGTAACCCGATGTTTACCCTGGTTACCAGTGAAGACATCGCTGGATCGGCGTCACACACGCCGATCCAGCGATGTCAGCTGGAAGTCCAGCGACGAAATAAAGTTCTGGACTTTCCTCAGCAACCAACGATCTCCCAGCAGGGGCCTGATCGTTGGTCGCTGTCACACATAACGATTTCCTTAACGATATCGTTGCTACGTCACAAAAAGCAACGATATCGTTAACGATATCGTTATGTGTGACGGTACCTTTAGTGATCTGATTGTAATGAACATTTTTCAGTAATCTGTACATGATGACAGTAGTGAACATGTACATTGCATGCACAAGAATAGGAACACATCTACCTCATTGTATTCAGGTTTTTCCATTCAGTCCCATTGTCACAGGTGTATAACACCCAGCCCCCAGCCACGCAGTTGGCCCCTACAGTCATTTAGGACAGAATGCAAAGACAGGACGCTGCCACTCAATGATCGGGGCAGAATTATACAGAGCTCATGCATATGGAGGACATGGCAGCAAGTTCACTAGTCCTCTAGTGATAAAATCAGTTATATCAGCAGGAGATTATCAAAATGTCTGCAACCTGTGAGACATAGCTTTATAATGAACCCCAATTTATGCTGACTGATTAGGTGTCAAAAACTTGATTCTGTTTAACTGCATCTCAATGTGACTAATGGACTGTAGTTCTCAGATTTAAGGCTCTGCTCACACTTGTAATTTCTGACAAAGCCATGACAGCTATCACTGATCTATTTTGAAACAAATACATATAAGTAGGCCTCATTCAGACATCAGTGATTTCTCTCACATGCAAAAAATACAGTTGTATTCAACCCTGCTGTACCGTTCGGGTCTATCTGACCTGAAAAAGTTTGTGAAGCTGCAGATTATTATAAGGAACTGCAAATCGTGATTAAGGGTTCGTGTTTATGGATAGAAGATACCCTGTTTCCCCGAAAGTAGGACCCCCCCGAAAGTAAGACAGTGTGGGGGGTCCTCCAATGTAAGGCCTCCCCCGAATGTAAGGCAGGGTTGGGGGGGCCGCTGTGAAATGTAAGGCCCTTACATTTGGGCCGCCGCTGTCCCCCATTGGGTCCCCAGGCTCCAGAGGTGTCCTCAGGTGCAGCTGGGCGGGTCCAGCGCTCATGGGGTTAACTCGCCGTGTTAACCCCGCAATCCGCCCAGCTCAACAGCTCATTGGCCGCCCCTGCTCCCCACGTCGCCGCCGGCCCCCGGCACAGCGTTCCCTGCAGCACAGGCCTTCCGCACCCACAGCCGCACCGCAGAGGAAAACGTCCAGCATTTAAAAACCAAGTAGGGAAACATGTACTGTATAGGGTATGGGGCTGTGTGCAGTGGGATACGGCACTGTTATGGGGTATGGGGCTGTGTGCAGTGGGATACGGCACTGTTATGGGGTATGGGGCTGTGTGCAGTGGGATACGGCACTGTTATGGTATGCAGGCAGAGGGTATACGGCAATTACCGTACAGTACCGTACCGTAGTGTGTTACTGTTACCGTACTTTGATTTGTTGTCTGCTTTCCAGTTGAACGGTGTAACGTTAAGTACTGTACTGAATTTGAAAATTGTCATTTTTTTTTCCGGCTAATGTAAGACCTCCCCCGAAAGTAAGACAGGGTGGGACTTTTTGGGGTAAAATTAATGTAAGACAGGGTCTTACTTTCGGGGAAACACGGTAGGAGTGTATTTTCTTCTTTTATGTAATAATGATTGTTACATACCGTATTTTTCAGACTATAAGACATGCTTTTTCCCTAAAAAATTTGGGAAGAAAATGGGGGATACGTCTTAGGCTACGTTCAGATTAGCGTTGCGCGCCGCTGCGTCAGCGACGCAACGCACGAAAAAACGCGTGCAAACGCACGCAAAAACGCTGCGTTTTGCGACGCGTGCGTCGTTTTTTGACGAAAATCGGACGCAAGAAAAATGCAACTTGTTGCGTTTTCTTGCGTCCGACGCTAGCGTCAAAAACGACGCACGTGTCGGAAAACGCAACAAGAAAAACGCATGCGTCCCCCATGTTAAACATAGGGGCGCATGACGCGTGCGTCGCCGCTGCGATTCCCGACGCAGCGTCGGGAAACGCTAATCTGAACGTAGCCTTATAGTGCGAACGGAGGCTTACCAGGGGGTTGCAGCAGAGGTATGGCAATGCTGCGGTGGTGGGCGGTGTGGAGCGCACCTGAGCAGGGTCCCTTCTTCAGGATGCCGGCGTCAGAAATGTGGCGGCGCCGTGGCCCGGTGTCCATGGTGAGCAGACTGCATCACTGTTTTCCCTGCGGCCATCTTCCTGAAGCCAGCCGGAGGACGCTCGTGGGCAGATTGAAATCTCGGCGGCACTCTGCTTCAGGAAAATGGCCGCGGAGATCTCAATCTGTGCACGCACGGCCTCCAGCGGCCTTTTTTCTGAAGCCTCCGGCGGGCCACGGCTTCAGGAGGACGGCCGCAATGAAACCGGTGATGCACTCTGCTCACCGTAGACACCGGCGCATTTCTGCCGCCGGCATACTGAAGGAGGGACCCTGCTCAGGTGCACTCCGCACCATCACCATACCTCTGCCTCACCGCCGACACCGGACCCGCAGAATCGCACCCCAGGACTGGCGAACTCAGTCGAGGGGTTCAAGAGAGGCCTGGATGTCTTCCTGGAGCAGAACAATATTGTATCATACAATTATTAGGTTCTGTAGAAGGACGTAGATCTGGGGATTTATTATGATGGAATATAGGCTGAACTGGATGGACAAATGTCTTTTTTCGGCCTTACTAACTATGTTACTATGACTGCAGCATTGCCCAACTTCTGCTGCCGCCGGCTTCCTAAGGGACCCTGCTAAGGCGCACTCCCCACAGCCCCGACCGAACAGCAGCACCACCGACATCGGACCGGACTTATCCTGAGGAAGGGACCATGCCTTCTGTGACCCTGCTGTACCACCTCCGGCTCTCAGGAAAGATACCTTCAGACAATAAGAGAGACCCCCATCTTATTAAAAAAAAAAAAAAGTTCTGTTATTTTCCACCCCAAAATTTGAGGTGCTTCTTATAGTCTGAAAAATACGATATGTACCATTCGCTTTTTTACAGATCTCCCACCATATTTTCAGTCACATAAATGAGTAAGAATATCATTGTGGATTATGTATTGCATGTACTGTATTGACTTCTCCAATTCCAGCAGGTCTGTGCTCGCGATACATTAGCAAATTACTGTAGATGGATTGGTTTTGATTGCAGACCTGTGCAGGTCTGTTTCGCTGTAATACAAGAACTTATTGTTGCTACACTGGTTAGTGTTTGCTGCAATTTTATTATTATTGTTTATTTATATAATACCATTTTACTCCATGCTGATTTTAACCTGTGAAAGTCGTGAGTGTACATTATTTGGAAAGTCGGATAAAAATGTGGCAAAGTTGAATTGTGAAAGGTTGCCTCAGATTGTGAAGAAGATATCCAACTGGAGAAAGTGTCCGAAGATGAGGACCACATAAAATGGAGGGGAATTACGAGAATTCTGAGTCTGATGAGACACTATACCCAGATAACTAGTCCGATGCAAACAACTCCGTCTAAAAACAAAAATGTCATTTGGAACTTGCAGCCTTCTGCCAGGCAGGAAAATGGTCCTCTGCTAATATCAGATTACCTAATAACTAGCCGCTATCAGAGAAGTCTTGGATACCGTATATACTCGAGTATAAGCCGACCCGAGCATAAGCCGACCCCCCTAATCTTGCCAGAAAAAACTGGGAAAAAAAAACTTAGTGACTCGAGTATAAGCCTTGGGTGGAAAATGCAGCAGCTACCGGTAAATTTCAAAAATAAAAATAGGTACCAATAAAAGTAAAATTAATTGAGATATCAGTAGGTTAAGTGCTTTTGAATATCCATATTGAATCAGGAGCCCCATAAGTTGCTCCATACAAAATAGACCCCATATAATGCTCCATACAGTTCATGATGAGCCCCATAAGATGCTCCATACAAAATATGCCCCATATAATGCTCCATAAAGTTTATGATGGACCCCAAAAGATGCTCCATATTAAAATATGCCCCATAAAGTTTATGATGGACCCCATAAGATGCTCCATATTAAAATATGCCCCATATAATGCTGCACAAACGTTAATAATGGCCCCATAAAATGCTCCATAAACACATTTGCCCCATACAGTGCTGCATAAAGGTTAATAAGACCCCCATAAGATGCTCCATAGAGGTATTTGCCCCATATAATGCTGCACAAATGTTGATTATGGCCCCATAAGATGCTCCATAGAGATATTTGCCCCATATGCTGTTGCTGCGATAATTTAAAAAAAAACAAAAAAAAAAACACATTCGCCTCTCATCGCTCAGGCCCCGGCAATATTCAGCTGTCCTCGTTCCACCGCCGGGCACCGCGTCTTCGGAGTCCTCTGCATTGACATTCAGGCAGAGGGCGCGCACTAATAACGTCATCGTGCCCTCTGACCTGAGCGTCACAGCAGAGGACACGGGAGACGGGGCAGCGCCCGGCAGTGGAAAAAGGACAGGTGAGTATCGCGCAATGCTTCTCACCCACCCCATTATACTCACCTGCTCCCAGCGCAGTCCCTGGCAGCTTCCCTGATTGTCTTCTCTGGGCGCTGAACGCTTCTTCCAGCGTTGAGCAGTCACCGGTACCGCTCATTACAGTAATGAATACATGCCTCCACACCTACGGGAGTGGAGTCGCATCCATATTCATTACTGTAATGAATAGTACCACGTGACCGCTCAACGCTGAAAGAAGCTGTCAACGCCCGGAGACCATAGGAGATGCAGGGACCACGCCAGGTTTAGGTGAGTATGTCACAGCTGCCGCTCCCCTCCCCTACTGACCCCCCTGGGACAATGACTCAAGTATAAGTCGAGAGGGGCACTTTCAGTCAAAAAAAAAATGGGCTGAAAATCTCGGCTTATACTCGAGTATATACGGTAAATGGATAGCGTTTCTTCCAAAATTATACAATACTGGTGAAAATGTCACGGTGGATGAACAACTGGTGGCATTCCGAGGTAGGGACCGTTCAAGAATATATACCGAGTAAGCCAGCAAAGTACGACAACAAGATACGGAAACTGACAGCAGCAGTTCATACTGTCAGCTATATGCAGGAAGCCTGGAGAAAAAGCGGGGAAGAATCAGGGTATGAGACTTTCAAATCTGACATATGGACGAAGGCCTCTTTCACAGTTCCGTCTTCATATTTCCGTCAAAATTCGTCGTTTTGTGAAAAAAAAACGGATCCTGCGAATTTGCCAGCAGTTTCCGTCTTTTTCTCAGACTTATAAAAGCGATTATCGCGACGCATGGCCACACATTTCGTCCGTCATGCACTGGATCTGTTGGAATTAGTCGATGGCTAGAATGGAAGCATATGGACACAGGATCCATCATGGTACGTCACATGACGGAATCCAGCGCTGGAATCCGTTTTTTTTTTCTTTTTTTTTTTTTTTTTTAAACTGAGCATGCTCAAAATCAGTATTTAGTAGCCAATTGGCCACACAGCCCCAAATCTATATAATGAAGCAGGGTGGATAAAAATCAATGTTAAAAAAAAAAAAAAAAATCGCTTTTTTTATTTAAATCGGAATTTTTTCAATAAACTGCTTTTTGAGAAAAATATTTTACCATCCAAAGGTTCTTCCATCATGAGATAAAGCTGAGTTGTTTAACTCAGTAGAATAAAGGCTGTATATGTGTAACATTCACAATGCCATGCTCTTCCAGAGGTTTCTGTAGGATTAGTGGGCAGTTTCTCTCCTATATTATCACAGAAGCTCGCTTTACTTGAGGTACCTTCACACAACGATATCGTTAACGATATCGTTGCTTTTTGTGATGTAGCAATGATATCGTTAAGGAAATCGTTCTGTGTGACAGCGACCAACGATCAGGCCCCTGCTGGGAGATCGTTGGTCGCTGAGGAAAGTCCAGAACTTTATTTCGTCGCTGGACTCCCTGCAGACATCGCTGGATCGGCGTGTGTGACACCGATCCAGCGATGTCTTCACTGGTAACCAGGGTAAACATCGGGTTACTAAGCGCAGGGCCGCGCTTCGTAACCCGATGTTTACCCTGGTTACCAGCGTAAAAGTAAAAAAAACAAACACTACATACTTACCTACCGCTGTCTGTCCCCGGCGCTGTTCTTCTCTGCACTCCTCCTGCACTGGCTGTGAGCGTCGGACAGCCGGAAAGCAGAGCGGTGACGTCACCGCTCTGCTTTCCGGCTGCTGTGCTCACAGCCAGTACAGGAGGAGTGCAGAGAAGCAGAGCGCCGGGGACTGACAGCGGTAGGTAAGTATGTAGTGTTTGTTTTTTTTTACTTTTACGCTGGTAACCAGGGTAAATATCGGGTTACTAAGCGCGGCCCTGCGCTTAGTGACCCGATGTTTACCCTGGTTACCCGGGGACCTCGGCATCGTTGGTCGCTGGAGAGCTGTCTGTGTGACAGCTCTCCAGCGACCAAACAGCGACGATGCAGCGATCGACATCGTTGTCGGTATCGCTGCAGCGTCGCTGAGTGTGAAGGTACCTTTACGCAGTTCTCAAAACTGAATTTCACTCCGCAGAGGTCCCAGCCTTTTCTTCACGGCAAAAATGTTACAACATGAACAGAATTGAGAAAAAGACCTTAATCCTATTGTTCTACAAACCTATGAATACAGAATCAACCCCTTCAGTGCCAAGTCCAAGACAATATGTTTCTTATTGTTTGGAGTGGAATAGATCTGCACAACACAAGAAGAATGTGAATCTAAGTGTAAGGAGGAGGAAGGGCAAGCAGACAAGAAAATGAAAGTGAAACTTTGAGCACAATACTGCAGCATAGCCACAGACAGACAAGTCTGGATCTGTTTGTGTGTACGATCTGAGGTTTATTACATTCTTTCCTTATAATGGCAACAGGCCGTAAAAGAGACCCAGTTTGGGAATATTTTAATGAAGCTCCTTCGCCGATCGGTAAGGCAGGCATGCGTGCAAAATGCAAACGATGCAACAAAGAGATGCAAGACCTGGTGGCGCGAATGAGGCAACATCATGAGAAGTGCGGTGATGAAGATGACCAAAGAAACACTTCTGAACAGGCAGGATCTTCAGGTTGGTAAACATTTTTATTGAATCCTATTTCTAAAGACTGAACTGTCATGTGTGAGAAAAATTATATTTCTTATTATTACTGCATGTTACTGTCATTTGGTACAGTTATGAAGAAAAACAAATATTCCTTTTGGGGCAGGGGCAGTGATGTGTTGTGTACAATAAGCAGAAATTGTATAAACAATAAAATAACAGCATTGACTTTTTTGGTTTAGGGGAATTCATGGATTCTGGAAACTATCCACCTCCAAGATCACCATCATCCTGTTCTACAGTTTCAGAGTTATCCATCCAGGATAGTGCTTCATTAGCAGCAGCATCATCATCAGACACCCACAGCCACATATCACCATCACCCAAAAGGAAGAAAAAACCTTTACCTCCTGGAACCACCATAGATAGGTTTGTGATAAGAACTAGCAGATTAGAAAAAGAGTTGATTGATGAAAAAATTGCCCAGTTTATTTATGCAACGAACTCTTCTTTCCGTCTGACTGAGAACCCACATTTCATTAATATGGTTCAGTCACTGAGACCAGGATACAGTCCACCCAGCAGAGCTGATGTTGCAGGGAAACTGCTGGATCAAGTGTATGACAGAGAAATGGAGCAATGTGCAACAGCTCTGGAGGGTAAAATTGTTAACCTAAGTATTGATGGGTGGAGTAATGTCCACAATGATCCTGATACGTCAGGAAATGCACACACAGCAGAATACTTACAAGAAGTGGCAGTAAAAGCTATAACGACATGTGAACAAAAATTCAAATGTCTAGTAATAATAACAATAATCTTTATTTTTATATAGCGCTAACATATTCCGCAGCGCTTTACAGTTTTGCACACAATTATCATCACTGTCCCCGATGGGGCTCACAATCTAGAATCCCTATCAGTATGTCTTTGGAATGTGGGAGGAAACCGGAGTGCCCGGAGGAAACCCACGCAAACACGGAGAGAACATACAAACTCTTTGCAGATGTTGTCCTGGGTGGGATTAGAACCCAGGACCCCAGCGCTGCAAGGCTGCTGTGCTAACCACTGCGCCACCGTGCTGTACGCAGTTTGGTCACTGACAATGCTGCAAACGTATCCAAGATGAGAAGAGATTTAGAAGAGCAGGGAGAGAATACAAAGCTGCTAATAACATATGGTTGCAGTGCTCATTTGCTGCACCTCTTAGCCAAAGACTTAAGTGTTCCAGAAATAAAGGCTAATGTTGTTGAAATTGCTAAATACTTCCGTAATAATCATTTTGCTGCAGCAGCTCTGAAAAGGATGGGTGGAACCAAGCTAACGCTCCCACAAGATGTTAGATGGAACTCTGTGGTGGACTGTTTTGAGCAGTATATCAAAAACTGGCCTATTCTGATGACACTTTGTGAAGAAAATCGAGATAAAATAGATGGCACTGTCACGGCCAAAATCCTCAACATTGGGCTTAAGAGAAATGTTGAACATATGCTGAGCTTCCTGAAACCCATCTCTTAAGCTTTAAACAAAATACAGAAAAATAGCTGTTTTATTGCGGATGCTGTTGAAATTTGGAAGGAACTGAGTGAACACTTAAAAACAGAACTACACATGGACAGAATTAAATTACAAGCAGTAAACAAACGAATGGGACAAGCACTGACTCCAGCTCATTTTTTGGCAAATATTGTCAATATCCAATATCAGGGTCAAAACCTAAGTGCTGAGGAAGAGGAGTTAGCTATGACATGGGTATCCAGCAATCATCCATCTTTAATGCCAACTATAATAAACTTCAGAGCTAAGGGGGAACCATTCAAGAAATATATGTAGGCTGAAGATATTTTAAGGAAGGTCAGACCAGTAAACTGGTGGAAGTTACTTAAGCGCTTGGATTTAGAGACTGTTCAAGTAATGATTTCACTTTTAAACAGCAGTAGCTTCTTCTGCAGGCGTTGAAAGAATATTCTCTTCCTTTGGACTCATTCATTCTAAATTGAGAAATCGGTTGGGACCCAATAAAGCAGGAAAGCTTGTTTTTCTTTTCCAGATTATGAATAGGAAGAAAGAAGAAGATGATGATGATGACAAGTGAGCTACAGAGGACAGCAGGGACAGTAGTATTTAAGTTTTTCATGTGTCGGCTGGGCTGACAGTCTAAGTTTCTTATAATATATATATATTTTGTTTAGCCAAATTAGTTAACAAACATGGATGTTTGTTTAAGCAAATAACTTATGCTGTAATGTTGTTATTGTTTCAGTTGAATAAATCTATTTAAATTGTTATTAAGGTCAGGATTATTTTTCTCCTTCCTAAGTACAACAGAACAGTGGTGTCCAAATATGAATGATTAACCCATTAAACTGGGGAGAAAAAAGTAATATAAAAAGTGATTCTAAAAATCTTCATCTACTTGCATGTTAAAGTAGCAAGAACTAGTTTAGGTAGAAACTGATTTAAATCACTGATTTAAATCAAGCCTTACTGACTAGTGATTTAAATCATCATTTAAATCAGTTAGATTTACCGTATATACTCGAGTATAAGCCGACCCCCCTAATTTTGCCACAAAAAACTGGGAAAACTTATTGACTCGAGTATAAGCCTAGGGTGGAAATGCAGCAACTACCGGTGAATTTCAAAAATAAAAATAGATACCAATAAAAGTAAAATTAATTGAGACATCAGTAGGTTAAGTGTTTTTTTGAATATTTATTGCCCCATACAGTGCTCTGCACTGTTCATATTGCCTTCTTGCTGTGCCCCATACAGTGCTCTGCACTGTTCATATTGCCTTCTTGCTGTGTCCCACAGTGCTCTGCACTGTTCATATTGCCTTCTTGCTGTGCCCCACAGTGCTCTGCACTGTTCATATTGCCTTCTTGCTGTGTCCCACAGTGCTCTGCACTGTTCATATTGCCTTCTTGCTGTGCCCCACAGTGCTCTGCACTGTTCATATTGCCTTCTTGCTGTGTCCCACAGTGCTCTGCACTGTTCATATTGCCTTCTTGCTGTGTCCCACAGTGCTCTGCACTGTTCATATTGCCTTCTTGCTGTGTCCCACAGTGCTCTGCACTGTTCATATTGCCTTCTTGCTGTGTCCCACAGCGCTCTGCACTGTTCATATTGCCTTCTTGCTGTGCCCCACAGTGCTCTGCACTGTTCATATTGCCTTCTTGCTGTGCCCCACAGTGCTCTGCACTGTTCATATTGCCTTCTTGCTGTGCCCCACACAGTGCTCTGCACTGTTCATATTGGCCCATAGCTGTGCCCATAGATGCTCCACATACGTAAATTATGTGCGATGGCCGCTGCTGCAATAAAAAAAAAAAAAAAAAAAAAAACATACTCACCTCTCTACTTGCAGCTCCCAGCGTCCGGTCCCGGCGTCTCTGCGCTCTGACTGATCAGGCAGAGGGCACCGCGCACACCATATGCGTCATCGCGCCCTCTGACCTGAACAGTCAGAGCGCAGATAGACGCCGGGAAGATGGAGCGGCGCCCGGCGGCTGGAACGAGGACAGGTGAATATGCTATACTCACCTAGTCCTGGCGATCCTCGCGCTGTCCCCTCCTGTCACAGCTGTCTTCGGTGCCGCAGATTCTTTCTCTATCAGCGGTCACCGGCACCGCTGATTAGAGGAATGAATAGGCGGCTCCGCCCCTATGGGAGGTGGAGCCGCTTATTCATTTCTGTAATGAGCGGTCCCACGTGACCGCTGAAGAGAGGAAGAAGCTGCAGCGCGGAAGCCCGTGGGAGGGCAGGGACAGCGCGAGGATCGCTGGGACTAGGTAAGTATACCTCAGCGCCCTCTCCCCCTCACCCGCCGACCCTGCCACCCACCTTGACTCGAGTATAAGCCGAGGGGGGCACTTTCAGCCCAAAAATTTGGGCTGAAAATCTCGGCTTATACTCGAGTATATACGGTAAATCAAATCCACCCTGTAATGAATACAGCCCAGCATGGACCAAGACAATCAAGATCTTTCACACATGCTCATAGCCATGTGTTATAAATGTCAAAATGAGAGATCGCATTAACCCCTTCATGACCCAGCCTATTTTGACCTTAAAGACCTTGCCGTTTTTTGCAATTCTGACCAGTGTCCCTTTATGAGGTAATAACTCAGGAACGCTTCAACGGATCCTAGCGGTTCTGAGATTGTTTTTTCGTGACATATTGGGCTTCATGTTAGTGGTAAATTTAGGTCAATAAATTCTGTGTTTAATTGTGATAAAAATGGAAATTTGGCGAAAATTTTGAAAATTTCGCAATTTTCACATTTTGAAATTTTATTCTGTTAAACCAGAGAGTTATGTGACACAAAATAGTTAATAAATAACATTTCCCACACGTCTACTTTACATCAGCACAATTTTGGAAACAAATTTTTTTTTTGCTAGGAAGTTATAAGGGTTAAAATTTGACCAGCGATTTCTCATTTTTACAACGAAATTTACAAAACCATTTTTTTTAGGGACCACCTCACATTTGAAGTCAGTTTGAGGGGTCTATATGGCTGAAAATACCCAAAAGTGACACCATTCTAAAAACTGCACCCCTCAAGGTGCACAAAACCACATTCAAGAAGTTTATTAACCCTTCAGGTGCTTCACAGCAGCAGAAGCAACAAGGAAGGAAAAAATTAACATTTAACTTTTAGTCACAAAAATGATTTTTCAGCAACAATTTTTTTATTTTCCCAATGGTAAAAGGAGAAACTGAACAACGAAAGTTATTGTCCAATTTGTCCTGAGTACGCTGATACCTCATATGTGGGGGTAAACCACTGTTTGGGCGCACGGCAGGGCTTGGAAGGGAAGGAGCGCCATTTGACTTTTTGAATAAATAATTGGCTGCACTCTTTAGCGGACACCATGTCGCGTTTGGAGAGACCCTGTGTGCCTAAACATTGGAGCTCCCCCACAAGTGACCCCATTTTGGAAACTGGACCCCCCAAGGAACTTATCTAGATGCCTAGTGAGCACTTTAAACCCTCAGGTGCTTCACAAATTGATCCGTAAAAATGAAAAAGTACTTTTTTTTCACAAAAAATTTCTTTTCGCCTCAATTTTTTTATTTTCACATGGGCAATAGGATAAAATGGATCCTAAAATTTGTTGAGCAATTTCTCCCGAGTACGCCGATACCTCATATGTGGGGGTAAATCACTGTTTGGGCACACGGCAGGGCTCGGAAGGGAAGGCGCGCCTTTTGACTTTTTGAATGGAAAATTACCTCCAATTGTTAGCGGACACCATGTCGCATTTGGAGAGCCCCTATGTGCCTATGCATTGAAGCTCCCCCACAAGTGACCCCATTTTGGAAACTAGACCCCCAAAGGAACTTATCTAGATGCATACTGAGCACTTTAAACCCCCAGGTGCTTCACAGAAGTTTATAATGCAGAGCCATGAAAATAAAAAATAATTTTTCTTTTCTCAAAAATGATTTTTTAGCCTGGAATTTCCTATTTTGCCAATGGTAATAGGAGAAATTGGACCACAAATGTTGTTGTCCAGTTTCTCCTGAGTACGCTGATACCCCATATGTGGGGGTAAACCACTGTTTAGGCACATGCTGGGGCTCGGAAGTGAAGTAGTGACGTTTTGAAATGCAGACTTTGATGGAATGCTCTGCGGGCGTCACGTTGCGTTTGCAGAGCCCCTGATGTGACTAAACAGTAGAAACCCCCCACAAGTGACCCCATTTTGGAAACTAGACCCCGAAAGGAACTTATCTAGATGTGAGGTGAGCACTTTGAACCCCCAAGTGCTTCACAGAAGTTCATAACAGAGCAGTGAAAATAATAAATACGTTTTCTTTCCTCAAAAATAATTTTTTAGCCCAGAATTTTTTAATTTTCCCAAGGGTAATAGGAGAAACTGGACAACAAATATTGGGGTCAAATTTCTCCTGAGTACGGTGATACCCCACATGTGGGGGTAAACTACTATTTGGGCACTTGCCGGGGCTCGGAAGTGAAGTAGTGACGTTTTGAAATGCAGACTTTGATGGAATGGTCTGCGGACGTCACGTTGCGTTTGCAGAGCCCCTGGTGTGCCTAAACAGTAGAAACCCCCCACAAGTGACCCCATTTTGGAAACTAGACCCCCAAAGAAAGTTATCTAGATATGTGGTGAGCACTTTGAACCCCCAAGTGCTTCACAGACGTTTACAACGCAGAGCCGTGAAAATAAAAAATCATTTTTCTTTCCTCAAAAATGATGTTTTAGCAAGCAATTTTTTATTTTCTCAAGGGTAACAGGAGAAATTGGACCCCAGTAATTGTTGCGCAGTTTGTCCTGAGTATGCTGGTACCCCATATGTGGGGGTAAACCACTGTTTGGGCACACGTCGGTGCTCGGAAGTGAGGGAGCACCATTTGACTTTTTGAATACAAGATTGGCTGTAATCAATGGTGGCGCCATGTTGCGTTTGGAGACCCCCTGATGTGCCTAAACAGTGGAAACCCCTCAATTCTAACTCCAACACACCCCTAAACCTTATCCCAACTGTAGCCGTAACCCTAATCACAACCCTAACCCCAACACACCCCTAACCACAACCCTAATTCCAACCCAACCCTAACCCTAAGGCTATGTGCCAACGTTGCGGATTCGTATGAGATTTTTCAGCACCATTTTTGAAAAATCCACGGGTAAAAGGCACTGCGTTTTACCTGCGGATTTACCGCGGATTGCCAGTGTTTTTTGTGCGGATTTCACCTGTGGATTCCTATTGAGGAACAGGTGTAAAACGTTGCGGAATCCGCACAAAGAATTGACATGCTGCGGAAAATACAACGCAGCGTTTCCGCGCGGTATTTTCTGCACCATGGGCACAGCGGATTTGGTTTTCCATATGTTTACATGGTACTCTAAACCTGATGGAACACTGCTGCGAATCCGCAGCGGCCAATCCGCTGTGAATCCTCAGCCAAATCCGCACCGTGTGCACATAGCCTAATTCTAAAGGTATGTGCACACGCTGCGGAAAATGCTGCGGATCCGCAGCAGTTTCCCATGAGTTTACAGTTCAATGTAAACCTATGGGAAACAAAAATCGCTGTACACATGCTGCGGAAAAACTGCACGGAAACGCAGCGGTTTACATTCCGCAGCAGGTCACTTCTTTCTGCGGATTCCGCAGCGGTTTTACAACTGCTCCAATAGAAAATCGCAGTTGTAAAACCGTAGTGAAATGCGCAGAAAAACCGCGGTAAATCCACAGCGGTTTAGCACTGCGGATTTATCAAATCCTCTGCGGAAAAATCCGCAGAGGACCAGAATACGTGTGCACATCCCGAACCCTAACCCTACCCCTAGTTCTTACCCCAACCTTAGTGAAAAAAAAAAAATTATTTATTTTATTATTGTCCCTACCTATGGGGGTGACAAAGGGGGGGGGTCATTTACTATTTTTTTATTTTGATCACTGAGATATAACCTATCTCAGTGATCAAAATTCACTCTGGAACGAATCTGCCGGCTGTGCAGTGCGCCCGCCATTTTGGAAGATGGCGGCGCCCAGGAAAGAAGACGGACACCGGCAGGCTCGGTAAGTATAAGGGGGGAGATCAGGGCACGGGGGGGGCGTCGGAGCACGGGGGGGGGGGGGCGTCGGAGCACGGATGAGGATCGGTGTGCGTGCGGGTGGATTGGAGCACGGGGGGGGGGATCGCTGTGCGGGGGGGGTTGACTGGAGCACGGGGGGTGTGATTGGAGCACGGGGGAGCGGACAGGAGGACGGGGGAGCGGAGCACAGGACGGAGGGGAGCGCTGCACAGATCGGGGGGCTGGGAGGGCGATCGGTGGGGTGGGTGCACATTAGTGTTTCCAGCCATGGCCGATGATATTGCAGCATCGGCCATGGCTGGATTGTAATATTTCACCAGTTTTTTAGGTGAAATATTACAAATCGCTCTGATTGGCAGTTTCACTTTCAACAGCCAATCAGAGCGATCGTAGCCACGGGGGGGTGAAGCCACCCCCCCTGGGCTAAACTACCACTCCCCCTGTCCCTGCAGATCGGGTGAAATGGGAGTTAACCCTTTCACCCGATCTGCAGGGACGCGATCTTTCTGTGACACAGCATATGCGTCACAGGTCGGATTGGCACCGACTTTCATGACGCATACGCTGTGTCACAGGTCGGGAAGGGGTTAAATTCAATAACGAGGACACTCCAGCAGACATGAATTTATACCAGAGAAATACGAGTACACGTCCAAATTTTGAAAAGAGTATCTATACAAATTTTATTCAACAAAAACAGTCACATACATGATTATACATCACATAATAAATAACACGCACTTCAACAAGGGAAACTATGGAACAACACTGAAAAAAAACCGATGACAGCCCCTGTGGATGTCTGCATCTATTCCATGAATAAAATGCTATTAGTGCATGTCACAAAATGGGGGTTTAAGGAACAGGTAAATGCTATGCTACATGTCATATATCCCATAATTGGAGTACCATCAGGTATCGTGCACTAAATACCAAACCCAGTTCCCCAAATCTTACCCATTATGCAGACTCCCAGGGGTCACCACCGAATCCCCAATGCGCGTTTCGCATCGGCTTCGTCAGGGGGCCGACGCGACGTGTAGATTTCTGACTGAATGGTAGGTAGGAGTGTGTTGGGGTGGGCGAGGATTTGTGAGCGTGAAGGAGAGAATGTTTCGATCAGAGAGGGGAAGCGGTAAGTTATTTAGGTAGGAGATTGAGCAGAGACAGACAAAGACCAGGTCAATGGCGTTACCTTCCTTGTGTGTCTCAGAGGTTGAGAGCTGTGAGAGGTCGAGAGAAGTGGTTAGTGATAGAAGCTGGGACGCAGATGTGGAAGTGGGGCTGTTGATGGGGATGTTGAAGTCTCCCAGGATAAGGGTTGGGAGTTCTGAGGACATGAAGTGCGGCAGCCAGGCAGAGAAATGGTCCAGGCCATTCTAGCAGTTAATTTGCTGCGGTAATCTGGAGAAATTTCACTCTATGCTTTCAGAAGCCCCTCTCACAAGTTGGTCAAGCTGCTCCCACAGCTCAATGAGAGATCTGGGTTGAGATCTGGTGACTGCAATGGCACACCATTATAGATAATAATCTTTTATTTTTACATAGCGCTAACATATTCCGCAGTGCTTTACACACATTATCATCGCTGTCCCTGATGGGGCTCACAATCTAAATTCCCTATCAGTATGTCTTTGGAATGTGGGAGGAAACCGGAGTACCCGGAAGAAACCCACGCAAACACGGAGAGAACATACAAACTCTTTACAGATGTCGTCCTTGGTGGGGTTTGAACCCAGGACACCAGCGCTGCAAGGCTGCTGTGCTAACCACTGCGCCACCATGCTGCCCCACGATAGATAATCAGCTGCCTGGTTCTTCCCTAAATAGTTCTTGCATAATTTGGAGGTGTGCTTCGGGTCATTGTCCTTTTGTAGGATGAAATTGGCTCCAATTAAGCACTGTCCACAGGGTATGGCATGGCGTTGCAAAATGGAGTGATAGCCTTCCTCATTCAAAATCCCTTTTACCTTGTACAAATCTCACACTTTACCAGCACCAAAGCAACCCCAGACCATCATATTACCTCCATCATGCTTGACAGATGGTGTCAGACACTCTTCCAGCATCTTTTCAGTTGTTCTGAGTCTCACAAATGTTCCTCTGTATGATTCAAACACCTCAAACTTGGATTCGTCTGTCCATAACACTTTTTCCCAATCTTCCTCCATCCAATGTCTGTGTTCTTTTGCCAGTATTAATCTTTTCCTTTTATTACACAGTCTCAGATATGGCTTTTTCTTTTGCCACTCTGCCCTGAAGGCCAGCATCCCAGAGTCGCCTCTTCACTGTAGATGTTGACACTGGCGTTTTGCGTGTACCATTTAATGAAGCTGCCAGTTGAGGACCTGTGAGGCGTCGATTCGCAAACTACAGACTCTAATGTACTTGTCTTGTTGCTCAGTTGTGCAGCGGGGCCACCCATTTCTCTTTCTACTCTGGTTAGAGCCTGTTTGTGCTCACCTCTGAAGGGAGTAGTACACACCGTTGTAGGAAATCTTCAGTTTCTTGGCAATTTCTCACATGGAATAGCCTTCATTTCTATGAACAAGAATAGACTATCGAGTTTCACATGAAAGTTCCTTTTTTCTGGCCATTTTGAGAGTTTAATGGAACCAAGAAATGTAATGTTCCAGATTCTCAACTAGATCAAAGGAAGGTCAGGTTTCCAGGTTTTCTAATCAGCCAAACGGTTTTCAGGGGTGCCAACAGACTTGCACAAGGGTTTTCAAGGGTATTCTAACCATCCATTAGCCTTCTAACACAGTTAGCAAACAAAGTACCATAAGAACACTGGAGTGATGGTTGTTGGAAATGGGCCTCTATACACCTATGAAGATATTGCATTACAAACAAGACGTTTGCAGCTAGAATAGTCATTTACCACATTAACAATGTATAGAGTGTATTTCTGAAGCATTTAATGTTAGCTTCATTGGAAAAAACCTGTGCTTTTCTTTAAAAAAATAAGGAAAATTCTAAGTGACCCTAAACTTTGGAACGGTAGTGTATATAATATATTTCATAAGATTATAATACAATATACATTTGTGTGAAAAAGTGTTTGCCCCTTCCTGATTTCCTAATCTTTTGCCTCATTTCAGATCACAAAATAAATGTGAATATTAGACAAAGATAACACAAGTAAGCACAAATGCAGTTTTTAAATGAAGGTCTTTATAATTAAGGGAAAAGGAATCCAAATCTAGAAGGCCCTGTGTGAAAAAGTGATTGCCCCCTAAACCTAATAAATGGTTTGGCCACCCTTAACAGCAACAACTGCAATCAAGCGTTTGCGATAACTGGCAATTAGTCTTTTACAACACTCTGAAGGAATTCTGGCCCACTCATCTTTGCAGAATTGTTGTAATTAAGCCACATTGGGGGGTTTCTGAGCATCAATCGCTTTGCCACGGCATCTCAAATCGTATTAAGGTCAGGACTAGGCCACTACAAAGTCCTAATTTTGTGTTTTTTGTAAGCCAGGTGGATGTGCTGGTTTGTTTTGGATCATTGTCCTGATGCATAACCAGAGTGAGCTTCAGCTAGAGGTCACGAATAGATGGCCGGACATTCTCCTTAAAGGGAACCTGTCACCTGAATTTGGCGGGACCGGTTTTCGGTCATATGGGCGGAGTTTTCAGGTGTTTGATTCACCCTTTCCTTACCCGCTGCCTGCATGCTGGCCGCAATATTGGATTGAAGTTCATTTTCTGTCCTCTGTAGTACACGCCTGCGCAAGGCAGAAGTGGTGCATATGTTTCTATTATACTTTTCCTTTATTTGTTCCACTCCTGATTTTGGCTTACAAATACTGATGTAAAATACTGACCAAATACTGCTAGTGTGACGGCAGCCTTAGGATCGCGGCATGATGTCCATCTTTTGAGAATCTTCTGGTCTAATTAACCTTGTCAGGCAGTTCCTATTTAAAGGGAACCTGTCACCCCCCAAAAAAAAAATCGAAGGTGAGCTAGGCCCACCAGCATCAGGGACTTATCTACAGCATTCCAGAATGCTGTAGATAAGCCCCCGATGTATCCTAAAAGAGCAGAAAAAGAGGTTCGATTATACTCACCCATGGGCGGTCCCGGTATGATGGGCCTCCCATCTTCTTACGATGAGGTCTTCTTCTTGTCTTCACGCTGCGGCTCTGACGCAGGTGTACTTTGTCTGCCCTGTTGAGGGCAGAGCAAAGTACTGCAGTGCGCAGGCGTCAGGAAAGGTCAGAGAGGCCCGGCGCTTGCGCATTGCAGTACTTTGGCAGACAAAGTACACCTGCGCCGCAGCGTGAAGACAAGAAGAGGACGTTATCTGATGAAGATAGGAGGCCCCGGACCGCAGCGGGAACGCCCCTGGGTGAGTATAATATAACCTCTTTTTCTCATCTTTTAGGATACATCGGGGGCTTATCTACAGCATTCCAGAAAGCTGTAGATAAGCCCCTGATGCTGGTGGGCTTAGCTCAACTTCGATTTTGGGGGTGGCAGGTTCCCTTTAAGTGATTTTTTTTTTTAATGAGAACAGGTGCAGTAGTAACAAGGCCCTGTAGGTTTGGATTTCTTTTTTCCTTGATAATAAAGACCTTCATTTAACCCTTTCACCCAAAGCCCATTTTCACCTTCCTGACCAGGACAAATTTTACAATTCTGACCAGCGTCACTTTATATGGTAATAACTCTGGAATGCTTCAATGGATTCCACTGATTTCTCGTGACATATTGTACTTTATGATACTGTTAAACTATGCTCTATATGACTATGCATGGTAAAATATTGAACATTTGGCGAAGATTTTGTAAAATTAGCAGTTTTCATTTTTTATGCCCGTAAATCAGAGTTGTTACACACAATAGTTATATTACATTTCCAACATGTCTAATTTACATGAGCTAACTTTTTGAACCAATTTCCTTTTTTACTTTAAGAAGATGTGTATAAGGCTACGTTCACATTAGCGTTGCGCCGCCGTGCATCGGCGACGCAACGCGCGACGCGCGTTTTGCGACGCGTGCGTCGTTTTCCGACGAAAATCGGACGCACAGAAAATGCTACATGTAGCGTTTTCTTGCGTCCGACGCTAGCGTCGGAAACGACGCACGTGGCGAAAAACGCCACCAAAACGACGCACGCGTCCCCTATGTTAAACATAGGGGCGCGTCGCCGCTGCGTCGCCGCTGCGTCGCCGGCGCAACAGCGACGCACATTGGCGGAACGCCAATGTGAACGTAGCCTTAAAAGATGACCAGCAATTACTCAATTTTCCAACAAAACCTTTTGTTTAGGGACTACATTACATTTGAAGTAACTTTGAGGGGCCTATATAACAGAAAATACCCCAAACTGCACCCCTCAAGGTGTTCCAAACCACATTCAAAAAGCTTATTAACCCTTCAGGTGCTTCATATGAATTAATGGAATGTGGAAGGAAAAAAAAAATTAACTTAACTTTTTTGTTTTTGTTTTTTTCACAAAACAAGACCACATTTTCTTTTCTTTCACAAGGGTAACAGGAAAAAATAGACCCCCAAATTTGTGCGAGTTCTTCTGAGCATGCTTTTGTGGGAAAACCAGTGGAAGGAGCGCCATTTGACTTTTTGAATGTAAAATTTGATGGAATAATTAGTGGACACCATGTCACGTTTGGAGAACCCTGATGGCCTAAACAGTGGAAACAGCTCACAAGTGACACCATTTTGGAAACTATAACACTGAGGATACATGGTAAATAAATCACAATTGGTTGTGCAACTGCTCCTGAATTCACCAATACCTCATATGTGGTCGCAAACTACTTATCAGGCACAGTGCAAAGCTCAGAAGGGAAGAAGCGCCATATTAGAGTTCTGATTTTGCTGGACTGGTTTGAGGATGCCATGTCACATTGGCAGAGCCCATGAGGTACCAGAACACCCACATAAGTGACGCCATTTTACAAACTCCCTTGTTTTTCGGACTATAAAACGCAGCAGCTCATAAGACGAACCCCAAATTTTGGGGTGGAAAATAGCAGAAAAAAGATTTTTATAAGATGAGGTTCCATCTTATTGTCCGAATTTAAGGTATCTTACCTGAGGGCTGGCGGTGGTAGAGCGGGTCACAGGAGGCTTGGTCCTTTCCCTCAGGAAGCTGGCAGCAGCAGAAGTGGGGCAGCGCTGCAGTCCCGGGGAATCCCAGCAGTGCGATTCTGCGGGTCCGGTGTCGGCGGTGAGGCAGAGCATGGAGCAGGTTCCCTTCCTCAGGATGCCGGTGGCAGAAATGTGGCAATGCCGCGGTCCGGTGTCCACGGCGAGCAGAGCTGAGTGCATCACCGGTTTCTTAGCGGCCATCTTCCTGAGGCCGCGTGTGCGCAGATTGAGATCTCAGTTTCAGGAAGTCTCAGGAGATCTCAAGTCCACAGCCTCAGGAAAATGGAGAGCAAGAGGTCAACCGAGATCTCACTGCGCGCACGCGCCGCATCCAGCGGCCCACGGCTTCAGAAAGATGGCTGCAGGGAAACCAATGATGCACTCTGCACCGCCCACACCGAGCCTCAGAATCGCCACACCTCTGCCGCTGCTGGTTCCCTGAGGAAGGGATGCTGCAACCCACTGCCGCAACCTTCCCCCGGTAAGCCTACGTTCGGACTATAATTTCTTCCAAATTTTTTTTTGGGGAAAAGTGCGTCTTATAGTCTGAAAAATACAGTACATCTCTCAATGAATTTATCAAACGGTGCAGTGATTATACTGCCAGACCACAGGTGTGTCACAGAATTTTATGCCACTGGGCAGTGAAGAAAAAAAATTACTACATTTTTAACAAAATTTTGTTTTAGCCCCAGATTTCACATTTTCACACTGGGAATGGGTAAAAATGGCACCAAAATTTGTCCCAGAATTTCTGCTGAATGTAGAAATACCAATATGTGGCTGCATGGTACTGCGTTACCACACAGTGAGATTCGGGAGGAAAGGAGCACAATTTGTCTCCTGGAGCGCAAATTTTGCTAGAATAGATTGTGGACTTCAAATACAGAGCCCCTAAGTGCTAGAAGAAGAGAAGAATCCCCCTCAAGTGACTCCATTTGGTAAATTATACTCCTTTGGGAGTTTATCTACAGGTGTAGTGACGATTTTGACTCTATGGGTGTTTTCCAGATGTTGCCGAGTGAAAATTGCAAACTGCCATTTCAGTGCCCACTACAATGTAGTCACCAGTACGCAGGGCCGTATTTAGAGTTTCTGCTGCCCTAGGCACTTTTAGTGCTGCCTCCCCCTTTGGTGAGTATAACACTATCGGCAGTGACTTTGGCAAAAATCGCTGATGTGAAAGTCGCCTTTTGCAGCAGATCCGACAGTTTTTCCGCATCTGCCGCGTAATGGATCACTTAGGGCAACACTGCGTTCGGCCTCATTCATTCCCTATGGGACTTACAGACATGTGCGGCACTTGCGGTTTTGCCGCCATCCGGCAAATGCGGTACTTGCAGCAATGAGAAAAAACACTACTAGCAGTGTTTTATGTATCATCGTAAGTGCAAAACCGCAATTGCCGCACATGTTCGCAAGTAGCCATCACTACCTGTCCCTGCACCTTGCTAGCTCATCCCTATCCAACCCTCCCTGACCTATAACTACACTATAAAGCTTCAGAAAAGCAATTAACTGACATATTCCTATGATAATGAGGGCTCTAGGCTACGGCGTAGACTGGGACGGGCAGTGTCCGGGTCTCCATCCTCTCTGTGCACACCCTCAGTCCCTGCCTCACTGCCTGTGCACAGACCTCCCTCCACCGGACCCGGTAATCACTGCTCGCAGTAGCATACCGGCAGAGGTGTATCTAGGGTTTCTGGCACCCGGGGAAAGAATTCATTTTGGTGCCCCCCCTCCGCCAAGGACATATGTGATTTGCACACTCAGTCATGTGCCCACGAGCTCCTCTCCCTAATGCTCTCAATGTTCAGTGAAAAACTAAGAGAAGCAGAAGAGAAGCTCGTTGTCACAGGACCATAAGAGTATGTGTCCACGTTCAGGATTGCATCAGGATTTGGTCAGGATTTTTCATCAGTATTTGTAAGCCAAAACCAGGAGTGGAACAATTAGGGTCTGTTTCCACGTGCAGGAAACGCTGCGTGTCTGAAGCTGCATAGAGCCGCAACGTCAAACACGCAGCGTCCAGATGTTACAGCATAGTGGAGGGGATTTAATGAAATCCCGTCTCCACTATGCGTGGTAACTCGCACGCGGCGGCCCTGCGACTCCGGACATGCTGCGCGTCTTTTCAGATCGCAGCATGTCCGTATATCTTGCGGCGACGCTGCGTCGCCGCAAGATATAGCACAGGGCGCTATGGTGGGGAGCGATGATGCCGGATGTGTGCTGTGAACACATCCGGCATCATCGCGTCCCAGAAAGGGGGCGGGGCTTACCGCAGAGCGGCTAAGCCGCTCCGGCGATACCGCCGGCCATCCTGAAAGTGGACACATAGCCTTAGAGGAAAACTATAATAGAAACATATGCACCACTTCTGTATTTATCACCCACTCCTGGTTTTGGCTACAAATACTGATGTAAAATACTGACCAAATCCTGATGCAATCCTGAACGTGGACACATACTCTAAGTCTGAAAATCGCATATGAGTGACGTGTCCATGTGACGACTACTGGAACTTGCAGAGCTGAATCCTGATATCGCAGCTTCTGAATTCTCACAACGCATGCACTGCACACTTTTAGGATTCTCCCTTGCCGGTGGACAGTCATATCAGCACAAGTATGTGATTTGTATACTTCTGACCACATTCCGACTAGATGTGCCCGGCCTCGCTCAGTTCATTTTCATTGACGGAGGTCACGCATGTCTAGTCAGCACGTGATCGCATTAATGTAAATCCCCAGCATGAGAGAATCCTGACAGCGTGCAGTGTGCACTGTGAGAATTCAGAAGTCTGCAGTCACAAAGAATGACTGCAGACTCATCACAAGCCTGAACATCCCCTTTAAAAGGGACTCTGTCACCTGAATTTGGAGGGAACAATTTTCAGCCATAGGGGCAGGGTTTTCGGGTGTTTGATTCACCCTTTCCTTACCCGCTGGCTGCATGCTGGCTGCAATATTGGATTGAAGCTCATTCTCTGTCCTCCATAGTACACGCCTGCACAAGGCAAGATTGCAGATTGTGCAGGTACAGTATGTACTACGGAGGACAGAGAATGAGCTTCAATCCAATATTGCAGCCAGCATGCAGCCAGCGGGTATGGAAAGGGTGAATCAAACACCCGAAAACCCCACCCCTATGGCTGAAAATTTTTCCCTCCAAATTCAGGTGACAGTGTCCCTTTAAATCTCCTAACATATATAAAAACATGAGAGTTAGCATCACAAATAACATTTACATCCAGGTACCTGATAGATGACGTCGCCTCTGGAGCCGTTCTCCTTTTCTTCATCTTGTCCAGATCCCATGATGAGTTTTTTCTCATCCACAGCCGTCTCTGCAGACTTCCATCTTCGCCGCTCTTTTGCAGAAAGTCTCCACATGACGCCCTTAAAGATACAAGTGTCATTATAATGCTCCCAAATAAAAAATTGCCCCTCACTATATTGTCTGCACAAAGTATGACCCCCACACTGTCCCTCTTATGGTACATGCTCTTCACACTGACCTCTCCTTTCTATACCGGTCCCCTCTTCACACTGTCCTCTCACACTGTGTCCCCCTTATAGGGCCCAGTATTTATACTCCATATTTATACTCCATCCTCCCACACTGCGTTCATGCCTCCCCCATCCTCCCACCCTGCGTTCATGGCTCCCCCATCCTTCTCCCCTGCAAGCATGGCTCCCCCATCCTCCCACTCTGCGTTCATGGCTCCCCATCCTTCTCCCCTGCGTTCATGGCTCCCCCATCCTTCTCCCCTGCGTTCATGGCTCCCCCATCCTCCCACTCTGCGTTCATGGCTCCCCATCCTTCTCCCCTGCGTTCATGGCTCCCCCATCCTCCCACCCTGCGTTCATGGCTCCCCCATCCTTCTCCCCTGCGTTCACGGCTCCCCCATCCTTCTCCCCTGTGTGCACGGCTCCCCATCCTTCTCCCCTGTATGCACGGCTCCCCATCCTTCTCCCCTGTATGCACGGCTCCCCATCCTTCTCCCCTGTATGCACGGCTCCCCATCCTTCTCCCCTGTATGCACGGCTCCCCATCCTTCTCCCCTGTATGCACGGCTCCCCATCCTTCTCCCCTGTATGCACGGCTCCCCATCCTTCTCCCCTGTGTGCACGGCTCCCCATCCTTCTCCCCTGTGTGCACGGCTCCCCATCCTTCCCCCCTGTGTGCACGGCTCCCCATCCTTCTCCCCTGTATGCACGGCTCCCCATCCTTCCCCCCTGTGTGCACGGCACCCCACTTTTTTTCCGTCATACTTACCTCTCACCGGCGCGCAGCACAGAACTTCCTGGCATCTCAGCGTCTTCCTTCCTGTCTTCAGCGGTCACATGGTAGCGCTAATTAAGGGTGATGAATATGCGCATATTCATCACCCTTAATGATCGGTACCATGTGACCGCTGAAGACAGGACGCGCTGCAGGCGCTGAGACGCAGTTGCAGCCACCGCTGGAGGAAGGTGAGTATTACGTCTTCAGGGAGGGAGGGAGGGGGGCGGGAAGGAGGGAGGAGGGGGGGGGCGGAAACTTGACCCCGGAGTTTTATATAAAAAAAGAAAAAACCTAGCTCAAGGGCGCCCCCCCGCATCCCGCCGCCCTAGGCACGTGCCCTCAAGTGCCTAGTGGCAAATACGGCCCTGCCAGTACGTTGTTGTGCCCAGCACATGCTTCTGGAGACATGCACCTGTAAATTAGGTGGGCTCTCATCACTACAGAAATGCCAAACATGTGGATGGTAAATGTGGTTTAGACACACTGTGGGCTCAGAAAGGAGGGGGCATTTGGATTTGGGAGCACAAAATTTGCTGAATTTCAACTGGGGTGTGAGGAGCTATAGCGCTTTTACAGACTTTTTGTACTACCAGCTACTTGGAAGCCCCCTATATTTCCATTAACAAATGGACCTGAGTGGGAACTTGTTATTTTTTTTGTTGACTGAGTTGAAGCTTTTGTTAACATTTTACATAATATCCGGCACTCTACACTGAGCACTTACATCGGATTTTACATATAAATCTCAGAATGACATAATTCAGACGAAACCCCTGAGGGGGGGCCCTTAGTATAATGAGGCAGCAGAGTTACTCTAACCTGTCTGGCCTCTCTGCAGCGGTGTACTTTTCAGAAGTGCTAAAAACTGTGGAGGGCCGCGCTGCTATGCATGCCTAAAAAGACAGTCACCGCTGCAACACAGGTCAGATGGCATCCACAATGCCTCTGCCCCATTATAGGGAATCTTCTGGCGGGAGTTCCGTCTCAATCGGAGATTTACGTGAAAACCCCAGTGTAAGCACTAAACCCAGGATAAATGTGCCATGAGCCTTACTGCGATCTTTGGGAGGCAGAATGAACAAAATCAACAGAAGGTGAAGAATTGGTGATATATATTGTTTACGCCATTCCTTGTGCGATATAAGTGATTAGACGACTATTCTTCAGGTTGGTGCGATTCCAGCGATACCAGATTTGTTGAGTTTTTTTTTTTTAAGTTTGGCTGCGTTCACACACTAAAAAACACTATCGCAAAACTAGTTTTTACATCCCCATATTTAGATAGCTGCCAATTCCCTCTTCCCCAAGTAAGCTGAATACGAACTGTAAGACACATTAATTTTTTTTCCCTATTTTCCTTCTGAAAATTTGGGGTGTGTCTTTGGTCCGGTGCCCCCTATAGTCCGAAAAATAAGGCACATCTTTTACATTTTCCCAGGATGGGACATCAGCTCCACAGCTGCAACAAACAGGCTTTCCATGCATGTATTGTGACTGTCACACAGCCGTGACGTATGCAGTTGTGGCGACGGACAGCTGATCAGCCGGAGCAATCCAGGAAGTCGGGTTCCCTCTGCAGCTTATTCGGTAAGCGCTATAGCTTGCCAAATACGCCCTGATCCTATCAAATTCGCTCACCACTAGTTATGAGTGACCGAATCAACAGTTTGGTACCTTCTGAAAAAAAAAAAAAAAAAAAAAAAAAAAAAGCACACTGGTGAGCTTGTGAAACTCAAAAAGGCCTGGACGTTCACAGACAACAACAGTGGTGTATGATTTCAGAATCCTTTCCATGGTGAATTAAAAAAAAGCCTCTTCACAACATCAACCCAAGCACCAGGAAGTAGGTGCTTCAGTATCAAGAGAAGACTTCATGAGAGCAAATACAGAGGGTTCACCAGAAGGTGAAAAGAATACAGCTCAGTTCTGGAAAAGCTTTCTTTGGACAGAAGAAACTAAGATCAAACTGTACATGAATGATGGGATGAAGTATGGAGAAGGCTTGGAACGGCTCATAATTAGGATTGATCGAATAGCTTTGGATAACTCCTTATCCGAACAGCTACAGCGGGAACCCAGATACCTGGAGAGCTTCGATAACACTGGTCAACACAAAAAAAATCATCAGCAAAGGTAATATGTCTATTTTATGGATTTTGATGTGCGGATTCTCAATGTACGTGGTTTTTCCTATGTTATTCCCATTTCTTTGCTTGTCTTACTTAACCCCTTAGCGACCGCCGATACGCCTTTTAACGGCGGCCGCTAAGGGTACTTAAACCACAGCGCCGTTAATTAACGGCGCTGTGGAAAAAGTGAATAGCGCCCCCCAGAGTCGGATTTTCTCCGGGGTCTCGGCTGCCGGGGGTAGCCGAGACCCCGGAGAACATGAATCGGGGGGAGTTTTTTACCCACGCCGCATTTGCGATCGCCGGTAGTTAACCGTTTACCGGCGATCGCAAAAAAAAAACAAAAAAAAAACACGCGATCTCTTTTCAATTTCTCTGTCCTCCGATGTGATCGCACATCGGAGGACAGAGAAAAGGGGTCCCAGGTAGCCCCTCAATACTCACCTATCTCCCCTGGTGCTCCTCGTGGCTCCCGGTGGGCGCCGCCATCTTCAAAATGGCGGGCGCATGCGCAGTGCGCCCGCCGGTACCGGGGGTTTTACCGACCCCTGTTTTGCGATCGCCGGTAATTAACTGTTTACCGGCGACTGCAAAAAAAAAGTCAAAGTGTAATTCTCTGTCCTCTGATGTGATCGCACATCAGAGGACAGAGAAATAGGGGGATTCGGGGACCCTAGCATACTCACCTGTGTCCCTGGGTCCTCCTGCTGCTCCTCCTGGCTGCCGGGGAAAAGAAAATGGCAGGCGCATGCGCAGTGCGCCCGCCATCTGTCTCCATCTGCTGGCCGGCAGGAGAACAGCAGTTGGGGCTAAAATTAGGGCTAGGGTTAGGGCTAGGGTTAGGGCTAGGGGTATAGGGTTAGGGCTAGGGGTAGGGTTAGGGGTAGGGGTAGGGCTAAAATTAGGATTAGGGTTGGGGCTAAATTTAGGGTTAGGCTTTCACACTTACGTCGGTACGGGGCCGTCGCAATGCGTCGGCCCGATATACCGACGCACGTTGTGAAAATTGTACACGTGGGCAGCGGATGTAGTTTTTCAACGCATCCGCTGCCCAATCTATGTCCTGGGGAGGAGGGGGCGGAGTTACGGCCACGCATGCGCGGTCAGAAATGGCGGATGCGACGTACAAAAAAACGTTTCATTGGACTTTTTTTGTGCCGACGGTCCGCCAAAACACAACTGATCCAGTGCTCGACAGACGCGACGTGTGGCCATCTGTCACGATCTGTCGGCAATACAAGTCTATGGGCAAAAAACGCATCCTGCGGGCACATTTGCAGGATCCGTTTCTTGTCCAAAACTACGGATTGCGACGGATGCCAAACGACGCAAGTGTGAAAGTAGCCTTAGGGCTAGGGTTAGGGCTAAAGTTAGGGCTAGGGTTGGGGCTAAAGTTAGGGTTAGAGTTGGGATTAGGGTTAGGGTTTGGATTAGGGTTGGTATTAGGGTTAGGGTTGGCATTAGGGTTACGCTTCGGATTAGGGTTAGGTTTGGGATTAGGGTTAAGGTTAGGGTTGTGATTAGGGGTATATTGGGATTAGGGTTAGGTTTGAGGTTAGGGTTGAGATTAGGATTAGGGGTGTGTTGGATTTAGGGTTTTGATTAGGGTTATGGTTAGGGTTGACATTAGGGCTGTTTTGGGGTAAGGGTTGTGATTATCGTTAGGGTTAGTGATTAGGATTATGGATCAGGTTGGGATTAGGGTTAGGGGTGTGTTGGAGTTGGGTTGGAGCTAGAATTGGGGGGTTTCCACTGTTTAGGTACATCAGGGGGTCTCCAAACACGACAGCCAATTTTGCGCTCAAAAAGTCAAATGGTGCTCCCTCCCTTCTGAGTTCTGCCGAGCGCCCAAACAGTGGGTTACCCCCACATATGGGGCATGAGCGTACTCGGGATAAATTGGACAACAACTTCTGGGGTCCAATTTCTCTTGTTACCCTTGTGAAAATAAAAACTTGGGGGCTAAAAAATCTTTTTTTGTGAAAAAAAATATTTTTTATTTTCACGACTCTGCATTCTAAACTTCTGTGAAGCACTTGGGCATTCAAAGTTCTCACCACACATCTAGATAAGTTCCTTGGGGGGTCTAGTTTCCAAAATGGGGTCACTTGTGGAGGGTTTCTACTGGTTAGGTTCATCAGGGGCTCTGCAAATGCAACATAATGCTCGCAGGCCATTCTATCAAAGTCTGCATTCCAAAACGGCGCTCCTTCCTTCCGAGCTCTGCCGTGCGCCTAAACAGTGGTTTACCCCCACATATGGGGTACCAGCATACTACGGACAAATTGGACAACAACTTTTGGGGTCCAATTTTTCTTGTTACCCTTGTGAAAATAAAAACTTGGGGGCTAAAAAAATCTTTTTTGTGGAAAAAAAAATATTTTTTATTTTCATGACTCTGCATTATAAACTTCTGTGAAGCACTTGGGCATTCAAAGTTCTCACCACACATCTAGATAAGGCTAGGTTCCCATTGCGTTAATGAGACCGTGCTAACGGACAGCGTTGCACGGCGAAATTAACGCCGTGCAACGCGTCCGTTAGCGCGCCCATTAACAGCAATGGGGACGCGCCCATTAACAGCAATGGGGACGCGCATCACTAGCGCGTGCCATTTTCGGCACACGCTAGCGATGTTCCGGTGTTTTGTGGCGCGCCGCGGACGCTGCTTGCAGCGTCCGAGGCGCGCCCGCGGTCCGTTCCCCGCTCTCGCAGATCAGAGATCTGCGAGAGCGGGGACGTTTAACGCGACCCCTTTACAACACATTGCGTTAGCGCAATCCGCTAGCGCTAGGCGCTAAACAGATTGCACTAACGCAATCTGAACCTAGCCTTAGTTCCATGGGGGGTCTAGTTTCCAAAATGGGGTCACTTGTGGGGGATTTCTACTGTTTAGGCACATCAGGCTCTCTCAAACGCGACATGGCGTCCGATCTTAATTCCAGCCAATTCTACATTGAAAAAGTAAAACGGCACTCCTTCTCTTCCAAGCTCTGCGGTGCGCCCAAACAGTGGTTTACCCCCACATATTGGGTATCGACGTACTCAGGAGAAATTGCACAACAACTTTAGTGGTCTAATTTCTCCTGTTACCCTTGTGAAAATAAAAATTTGTGGGCAAAAAGATCATAATTTGTAGAAAAAATGTGATTTTTTTTTTTTTCACGGCTCTACGTTATAAACTTCTGTGAAGCACTTGGGGGTTCAAAGTGCTCACCACACATCTAGATAAGTTCCTTAAGGGGTCTAGTTTCCAAAATGGTGTCACTTGTGGGGGGTTTCCACTGTTTAGGCACATCAGGGGCTCTCCAAACGTGACATGGCGTCCGATCTCAATTCCAGCCAATTCTGCATTGAAAAAGTCAAACGGCGCTCCTTCACTTCTAAGTTCTGCGGTGCGTCCAAAAAGTGGTATACCCCCACATATGGGGTATTGGCGTATTCAGGAGAAATTGCATAACAAAATTTATGGTTACATTTCTGTTTTTACACATGTGAAAATAAAAAAAATGGTTCTGAATTAAGATGTTTGCAAAAAAAAGTTAAATGTTCATTTTTTCCTTCCACATTGTTTCAGTTCCTGTGAAGCATGTAAAGGGTTAATAAACTTCTTGAATGTGGTTTTGAGAACCTGGAGGGGTGTAGTTTTTAGAATGGTGTCACACTTCATTATTTTCTATCATATAGACCCCTCAAAATGACTTCAAATGTGATGTGGTCCCTAAAAAAATTGGTGTTGTAGAAATGAGAAATTGCTGGTCAACTTTTAACCCTTATAACTCCCTAACAAAAAAAAATTTTGTTTCCAAAATTGTGCTGATGTAAAGTAGACATGTGGGAAATGTTATTTATTAACTATTTTTCGTGACATATCTCTTTGATTTAAGGGCATAAAAATACAAAGTTTGAAAATTGCAAAATTTTAAATTTTTTTGCCATATTTCCATTTTTTCATAAATAATCGCAAGTAATATCGAAGAAATGTTACCACTAACATGAAGTACAATATGTCACGAAAAAACGATCTCAGAATCAGCGGGATCCGTTGAAGCGTTCCAGAGTTATAACCTCATAAAGTGACAGTGGTCAGAATTGCAAAAATTGGCTCAGTCATTAAATACCAAATTGGCTCTGTCACTAAGGGGTTAATTGTGAATGTTCCTACAGGGACAACATCAGTAAAGGTTTTAGTGAGTTTTATGGGAAGAAGTATTGACAGTGTAGTCAACCAATGGCTGCTTCTCGGAAAGTCACGTTATGGGGCGGAGCTAACTTATGAGGTCGTAAGATTTGAGTCAGCCAGAAAAGGATGGTGATGGTAGCAAGGACTGGTATGTGAGACTGACAGGAGACAGGCCTCTACAGGGATCCGAGCCCTGCCACAGGGAGACAGAAGGGAAGGCAGCGGACATCCACCATTGTGAGAGGATTCTCACTGCATTTCTGGGAGGGCAAGTTGCCTCAGAGGGAAGAAAACAGCTCAGCCACTGAGGTATAACTGAGTGAGAGTCTCCACAGAGAGAGAACCTGAAAGCAGCCAATATCACACTGAGAAACTGCCTGTCTACAAATGTTCATCTGTAAGGAATAGGCCGACCCATTTACCTCAACTGTATATATAGTTATCTACCAGATTACCTCCAGTAAAATCAGTTTTAAATACAACCTGCCTCTCTTCTGTGGGGAAATACAGTTGTGGCCAAAAGTATTGACACCCCTGCAATTCTGTCAGATAATACGCAGTTTCTTCCTGAAAATGATTGCAACACACAATTCTTTGGTATTTTCATTTAATTTGTCTTAAATGAAAAAACACAAAAGAGAATGAAGCAAAACATTGATCATTTCACACAAAACTCCAAAAATGGGCCAGACAAAAGTATTGGCACCCTCAGCCTAATACTTGGTTGCACAACCTTTAGCCAAAATAACTGCGACCAACCGCTTCCGGTAACCAACAATGAGTTTCTTACAATGCTCTGCTGGAATTTTAGACCATTCTTCTTTGGCAAACTGCTCCAGGTCCCTGATATTTGAACGGTGCCTTCTCCAAACTGCCATTTTTAGATCTCTCCACAAGTGTCCTATGGGATTCAGGTCTGGACTCATTGCTGGCCACCTTAGAAGTGTCCAGTGCTTTCTCTCAAACCATTTTCTAGTGCTTTTTGAAGTGTGTTTTGGGTCATTGTCCTGCTGGAAGACCCATGACCTCTGAGGGAGACCCAGCTTTCCCACACTGGGCCCTACATTATGCTGCAAAATTTGTTGATAGTCTTCAGACTTCATAATGCCATGAACATGGTCAAGCAGTCCAGTGCCAGAGGCAGCAAAGCAACCCCAAAAAAAAAAAAATCAGGGAACCTCTGCCATGTTTGACTGTAGGGACCGTTTTCTTTTCTTTGAATGCCTCTTTTTTTCTCCTGTAAACTCTATGTTGATGCTTTTGCCCAAAAAGCTCTACTTTTGTCTCATCTGACCAGAGAATATTCTTCCAAAACGTTTTAGGCTTTTTCTGGTAAGTTTTGGCAAACTCCAGCCTGGCTTTTTTATGTCTCGGGGTAAGAAGTGGGGTCTTCCAGGGTCTCCTACCATACAGTCCCTTTTCATTCAGACGCCGACAGATAGTACGGGTTGACACTGTTGTACCCTTGGACTGCAGGACAGCTTGAACTTGTTTGGATGTTAGTCGAGGTTCTTTATCCAACATCCGCACAATCTTGCATTGAAATCTCTTGTCAATTTTTATTTTCCGTCCACATCTAGGGAGGTTAGCCACAGTGCCATGGGCTTTAAACGTGTTGATGACACTGCGCACGGTAGACACAGGAACATTCAGGTCTTTGGAGATGGACTTGTAGCCTTGAGATTGCTCATGCTTCCTCACAATTTGGTTTCTCAAGTCCTCAGACAGTTCTTTGGTCTTCTTTCTTTTCTCCATGCTCAATGTGGTACACACAAGGACACAGGACAGAGTCAACTTTAATCCATGTCAACTGGCTGCAAGTGTGATTTAGTTATTGCCAACACCTGTTAGGTGCCACAGGTAAGTTACAGGTGCTGTTAATTACACAAAGTAGAGAAGCATCACATGCCAATATTTTGTCCACCCCCTTTTTTATGTTTGGTGTGGAATTATATCCAATTTGGCTTTAGGACAATTATTTTTGTGTTTTTTCATTTAAGACAACTTAAATGAAGATAATAAATAATTTGTGTTTGCAATCATTTTCAGGAAGAAACTGAGTATTATCTGACAGAATTGCAGGGGTGTCAATACTTTTGGCCACAACTGTACCTACAGTTATATGAAAAGGTTTGGGCACCCCTATTAATCTTAAGCTTAATGTTTTATAAAAATAGTTTTTTTTGCAACAGCTATTTTATTTCAGTTTCATATATCGAATAACTGTTGGACACAGTAATGTTTCTGCCTTGATGAGGTTTATTGTACTAACAGAAAATGTGCAATCTGCATTCAAACAAAATTTGACAGGTGCATAAGTATGGGCACCCTTATCATTTTCTTGTTTTAAATACTCCTACCTACTTTTTACTGACTTACTAAAGCACTTTTCTTTTTGTTTTCTAACCTCATTGAGCTTTGAACTCCATAGCCAGGTGTATGCAATCATGAGAAAAGCTACTTAAAGTGGCCACTTGCAACTTGTTCTCCTGTTTGAATCTCCTCTGAAGAGTGGCATCATGGGCTCCTCAAAACAACTGTCTAATGATCTGAAAACAAAGATTATTCAACATAGTTGTTCAGGGGAAGGATACAACAAGATGTCTCAGATTTAACCTGTCAATTTCCACTGTGAGGAACATAGTAAGGAAATGGAAGAACACAGGTACAGTTCTTGTTAAGGCCAGAAGTGGCAGGCCAAGAAAAACATCAGAAAAACAGAAGAAGAATGGTGAGATCAGTCAAGGACAATCCACAGACCACCTCCAGAGAGCTGCAGCATCAACTTGCTGCAGATGGTGTCACTGTGCATCGGTCAACTATACAACGCACTTTGCACAAGGAGAAGCTGTATGGGAGAGTGATGCGAAAAAAGCAGTTTCTGCAAGCACACCACAAACAGAGTCGGCTGAGCTATGCAAAAGCACATTTGGAGAAGCCAATTTCTTTTTGGAAGAAGGTCCTGTGGACTGATGAAACCAAGATTGAGTTGTTTGGTCATGCAAAAAGGCGTTATGCATGGCGGCCAAAAAACACAGCATTCCAAGAAAAAGACTTGAAACCCACAGTAAAATTTGGTGGAGGTTCCATCATGCTTTGGGGCTGTGTGGCCAATGCCGGCACCGGGAAGCTTGTTAACCCCTTCATGACCCAGCCTATTTTGACCTTAATGACCTGGCCGTTTTTTGCAATTCGGACCAGTGTCCCTTTATTAGGTAATAAATCGGGAACACTTCAACGGATCTCAACGGTTTTTTCGTGACATATTCACGTTAGTTTTCCATGTTAGTGGTAAATTTAGGTCAATAATTTTTGTGTTTATTTGTGGGAAAAAAATGGAAATTTGGCTACAATTTTGAAAATTTCGCAGTTTTCAAATTTTGAATTTAATTCTGTTAAACCAGAGAGTTATGTGACACAAAATAGTTAATAAATAACATTTCCCACATGTCTACTTACATCAGCACAATTCTGTAAACAAAATTTTTTTTTTTGCTAGGAAGTTATAAGGGTTAAAATTTGACCAGCGATTTCTCATTTTTACAACGAAATTTACAAAACCATTTTTTTAGGGACCACCTCACATTTGAAGTCAGTTTGAGGGGTCTGTATGGCTGAAAATACCCAAAAGTGACACCATTCTAAAAACTGCACCCCTCAAGGTACTCAAAACCACCATCATGAAGTTTATTAACACTTCAGGTGCTTCACAGCAGCAGAAGCAACATGGAAGGAAAAATGAACATTTATCTTTTTAGTCACAAAAATGTTTTAGCAACAATTTTTTTATTTTCCCAATGGTAAAAGGAGAAATTGGACCCCAAACGTTATTGTACAATTTGTCCTGAGTACGCCGATACCTCATATGTGGGGGGAACCGCTGTCTGCACGCACGACAGGGTTCGGAAGGGAAGTAGCGCCATTTGACTTTTTCAATGAAAAATTGGCTCCAATCGTTAACGGACACCATGTCGCGTTTGGAGAGCCCCTGTGTGCCTAAACATTGGAGCTCCCACATGTGACCCCATTTTGGAAACTAGACCTCCCCAAGGAGCTTATCTAGATGCATAGTGAGCACTTTAAACCCCCAGGTGCTTCACAAATTGATCCGTAAAAATGAAATTTTTTTTTTTTTTTTTTTTTCAGAAAAAAATTATTTTAGCCTCAATTTGTTCATTTCCACATGGGCAACAGGATAAAATGGATCCTTAAATCAGGGCTCGGAAGGGAAGGAGCGCCATTTGACTTTTTCAATGAAAAATTAGCTCCAATCGTTAACGGACACCATGTCGCGTTTGGAGAGCCCCTGTGTGCCTAAACATTGGAGCTCCCACATGTGACCCCATTTTGGAAACTAGACCTCCCATGGAACTAATCTAGATGGGGGTTTAAAGTGGTTACACCACAAGTGCTAAGTTTACAACGCAGAGCCGTGAAAATAAAAAAAATCATTTTTCTTTCCTCAAAAATGATGTTTTAGCAAGCAATTTTTTATTTTCACAAGGGTAACAGGAGAAGTGGACCCGAATATTTGTTGCCCAGTTTGTCCTGAGTACGCTGATACCCGATATGTGGGGGTAAACCACTGATAGGACACACGTCGGGGCTCGGAAAGGAAGTAGTGACGTTTTGAAATGCAGACTTTGATGGAATGGTCTGCAGGCCTCACGTTGCGTTTGCAGAGCCCCTGATGTGCCTAAACAGTAGAAACCCCCCACAAGTGACCCCATTTTGGAAATTAGACCCCCCAAGGAACTTATCTAGATATGTGGTGAGCACTTTGAACCCCCAGGTGCTTCACAGAAGTTAACAACGCAGAGCCGTGAAAATAACAAATCAATTTTCTTTCCTCAAAAATTTCTTTTAGTAAGCAATTTTTCATTTTCACAAGGGTAACAGGAGAAGTGGACCCGAATATTTGTTCCCATTTTGTCCTGAGTACGCTGGTACCCCATATGTGGGGGTAAACCACTGGGCGCACATCAGGGCTCGGAAGGGAGAGAGCACCATTTGACTTTTTGAACGCAAGATTGACTGGAATCAATGGTGGCGCCATGTTGCGTTTGGAGACCTCTGATGTGCCTAAACAGTGGAAACCCCTCAATTCTACCTCCAACACTAACCCCAACACACCCCTAACCCCAACTGTAGCCATAACCCTAATCACAACCCTAACCCCAACACACCCGTAATCCCAACCCTAACCACAACTTTAACCCCAACACACCCCTAACCCTAACCACAAGCTTAATCTTAACCCTATTTCCAACCCTAGCTGTTGTGAATTCTGCTCTTGGGTTCCCTCCGGTGGTTATGAGTGGTAGTGCTGCTGTCTTTGGATCGCAGCATTTATCAGGTGTGTCCACTTATTGCAATTTGGACTGGGCTATTTAGTCTTGCTTGATCCTTTAGTCTGTGCCAGTTGTCCATTGTTTTTGGAGGATTCACATCCCTGACTGGTCTCTCCTGTTTTGCTGTTCTTTTCAACAAAGATAAGTTCTGGCTTTGTTTTTGCTGTCCACATGCTGTGGGCCTTATAGTTCTGTGCACTTTCCTATTTTGTCTTGTCCAGCTTTGTCTGTGTAAGGATTTTTTGCAGCCAAGCTGTATCTCTGGAGATGCAGATACACCCTCCATGTCTTTAGTCAGATGTGGAGATTTGTATTTTCTGTGGTGGATATTTTCTAGTGTTTTAATACTGACCGCATAGTACTCTGTCCTATTCTTTCTTTTTAGCTAGAAAGGCCTCCTTTGCTAAATCCTGATTTCCCTCTCCTCTCACAGTCAATATTACTGGGGGGCTGTCTATCCTTTGGGGATTTTCTCTGAGGCAAGATAGTTTTCCCGTTTCTATCTTTAGGGGAAGTTATTCCTTAGGCTGTGTCGAGGTGTCTAGGGAGTGTTAGGTACATCCCACGGCTACTTCTAGTTGGGAGGCTAAGTTCAGGGTCTGCGGTCAGTACAGGTACCACCTTCTCCAGAGTACGTCACATGCTGCTCCTAGGCCACCAGATCATAACACCTAGCCCTAATTTCAACCCTAACCCTAAGGCTATGTACCCACGTTGCGGATTCGTATGAGATTTTTCCGCACGATTTTTGAAAAATCCACAGGTAAAAAGGCACTGCGTTTTACCTGCGGATTTACCGTGGATATTCAGTGTTTTTTTGTGCGGATTTCACTTGCGGATTCCTATTGAGGAACAGGTGTAAAACGCTGCGGAATCCACACAAAGAATTGACATGCTGTGGAGAATACAACGCAGCGTTTCCGCGCGGTATTTTCCGCAACATGGGCACAGCGGATTTGGTTTTCCAAAGGTTTACATGGTACTGTAAACCTGATGAAAAACTGCTACGTATCCGCAGCGGCCAATCCGCTGCGGATCTGCAGCCAAATCCGCACCGTGTGCGCATAGCCTAATTCTAACCCTAAACCCTAACCCTAGTTCTAACCGTAACCCTAGTGGAAAAAAAATTATGTATTTTCTTTATTTTATTATTGTCCCTACCTATGGGGGTGATAAAGGGGGGGGGGGAATCATTTACTTTTTTATTTTATTTTTATCACTGTGATTGATAGGTTTTATCACAGTGACCAAAACATACCCGGAACGAATCTGCCGGCCAGCAGATTCGGCGGGTACACTGCGCATGCGCCTGCCATTTTCGAAGATGGCGGCGCCCATGGAGAAGACGGACCGAGCCTCCCGGTGTCCGTAAGTATGGGGGGGAGGGGGGGAGGGGGGAGATTGGAGCACGGGGGAGGGGGTATCTGAGCACGGGGGTTGCTGACAGGACGCGGGAGCAGACAGGACGACGGAGGGGAGCGGAGCACAGGACGGAGGACTGGGGAGGAGATCGGTGGCGGTGGGGGCAGATCAGGGTTTCCAGCCATGGCCGATGATATTGCAGCATCGGCCATGGCTGGATTGTAATATTTCAATATTTCTCCAAGACTTTACACGTGCTGCGCCGATTCTTTGGAATGCACTACCTAGGTTAATACGATTAATCCCCAATCCCCACAGTTTTAAGCGTACCCTAAAAACTCACTTGTTCAGACTGGCCTACCGCCTCACTGCGTTAACCTAACGATCCCTGTGTGGCCTATTTATATAAAAAAAAAAAAACACAGGTTCCTTGCATCACGTTCTAATTCACTTTATGCAGTTAATAGCCCTCTGTGTCTGTACTGCTACATACTTAGGCAGTTAACTGGTTCATGCAGCTTTACATGAACACCCGAGCCTTACACTATGGCCGGTCCGAATAATTAAAGCAATTGTTACCATCCACCTCTCGTGTCTCCCCTTTTCCTCATAGTCTGTAAGCTTGCGAGCAGGGCCCTCATTCCTCCTGGTATCTGTTTTGAACTGTATTTCTGTTATGCTGTAATGTCTATTGTCTGTACAAGTCCCCTCTATAATTTGTAAAGCGCTGCGGAATATGTTGGCGCTATATAAATAAAAATTATTATTATATTATTTCACCAGTTTTCATAGGTGAAATATTACAAATCGCTCTGATTGGCTGTTGAAAGTGAAACTGCCAATCAGAGCGATCGTAGCCATGGGGGGTGGGGGGGGGGGTGAAGCCACCCCTCCCTGGGCTGAAGTACCACTCCCCATGTCCCTGCAGATCTGGTGAAATTGGAGTTAACCCTTTCACCCGATCTGCAGGGACGCAATCCCTCCATGACGCCACATAGGCATCACAGGTTAGATTGGCACCGACTTTCATGACGCCTACGTGGCGTCAAAGGTCGGGAAGGGGTTAAAGTTGAGGGACGCATGGATTCCTCTCAGTATCAGCAGATTCTTGACAATAATGTTCATGAATCAGTGACAAAGTTGAAGTTACGCAGGGGATGGATCTTTCAGCAAGACAATGATCCAAAACACTGTTCCCAATCTACTCAGGCATTCATGCAGAGGAACAATTACACTGTTCTGGAATGGCCATCTCAGTCCCCAGACCTGAATATCATTGAACATCTGTGGGATCATTTGAAGAGGGCTGTCCATGCTCGGCGACCATCAAACTTAACTGAACTGGAATTGTTTTGTAAAGAGTAATGGTCAAAAATACCTTCATCCAGGATCCAGGAACTGATTAAAAGCTACAGGAAGCGACTAGAGGCTGTTATTTTTGCAAAAGGAGGATCTACTAAATATTAATATCACTTTTCTGGTGGGGTGCCCATACTTATGCACCTGTCAAATTTTGTTTGAATGCAGATTGCACATTTTCTGTTAGTACAATAAACCTCATTTCAAGGCAGAAACATTACTGTGTCCAACAGTTATTAGATATATGAAACTGAAATAGCTGTTGCAAGAAAAAACAATTTTTATAAAACATTAAGCTTAAGATTAATAGGGGTGCCCAAACTTTCATATAACTGTATATATAGTCGGTTGGCTCATCGCATTTTTTTTTAATTTGTCACCACCATTGAACTGAATCTACTCTGTTTGATCTGATTTAAAGGGAACCTGTCACCCCGTTTTTTGAGATTGAGCTATAAATACTGTTAAATAGGGCCTGCGCTGTGTGTTACTATAGTGCTCTGCTGCACGGGGCTTCAGGAAAATGGCCGCGGGATACCGCGCGTGCGCATTAGAGATCGCGGCGGCCATTTTCCCAAAGCCGAGACTCGGCTTTGGGAAAATGGCCGGTCTCGGCTTTGGGAAAATGGCCGCCGCGATCTCTAATGCGCACGCGCGGTATCCCGCGACCATTTTCCTGAAGCCCCGTGCAGCAGAGCACTCGATCTGCGCACGCGCGGCCCCAGGAAGATGGCCGCCCCCACCGACGAAAGGGATGACAGCGCAGATCGCGCGCTGCTTGTTCACCACTATGCCACCAACGTAAAGCTGAGGAAGAACCAGCGCTGTGAACACGCCCTCCCGACCTGACCAGCCTGATTGACAGGCGAAAACGGCGACTTTGGTAAGTTATTTCTCAGCATAGGTGGGGAATCGGGGTACACTACATACACTATAGTAACACACAGCGCAGGCCCTATTTAACAGTATTTATAGCTCAATCTCAAAAAACGGGGTGACAGGTTCCCTTTAAGGAGAAAAATGCCCCCACAGTGTATCAATCATCCGAACAGATTCTGCTATGTGTGTGGTTCTTTTACACCAAAAGGCCAAGTACGTTCAATCACTCATGATATTAAAAAGATGTACTTTAAGTGTCCACTTGGTGATAGAGATAAGATCCGGGACCCTCATGTGATATGCTCAAGTTGTTCTAATGGTCTTAGTGACTGGTTCAATATGAGGAAAGTATCTATGCCATTTGCTGTTCCCATGATTTGTAAAGAACCAAAAATCATAGTGATGACTGCTACTTTTGTTTTGTCAAACTGAAGGGCTTTTCTACAAACATAAGATTAATTACCCTGAATTTGAATCTGCGATTAGGGCTGTTCCACATGATGGCACCTTGCTGGTTCCTGAACCACCATAGTCTGAATTGGATGAAAATGAAGAAGAGCATGAAGACTACGGAGCTGAAACTACTGGCAAAGACATGGAGGCCTCAAGTCAAGATGAGTATGTACCTGATGGAGAAGCCAGAACGCTTAACAACATGAATTAAATGACCTCATCAGAGACCTTTCATTGTAAAAAGATAAAGCTGAACTTCTTGCATCTACATTGAAACAGAAGAATCTCCCTCACGATGATGTCAAAGTGTGTGTTATTACCGAAACAGAAGTAACACTTTAAACACAATTTGTCACAGTTGATGGACCAATGGTGTACTGTAACAATGTGAATGGCCTCTTTGAAGAACTGAATCAAGAGTACTTTGTTGCACAATGGAAATATGAAACCATCAATCCCTATTGCTCACTCATGTCATCTAAAGGAAAGGTAAGAAAATCTGTCCGTTGTTTTGGATGCTATACAATATAAGCATCATCAATGGAATATCTGTGGAGATTTTAAAGTAATTGATCTGCTAATGGAAATGCAAGGTATTTTCACTAAATATTGTTGCTTCTTGTGTTTATGGGACAGTAGAAATACAGTAGAGCATTATGTTCATCGTGATTGGGGACAGAGAAACATCTATGCTCCAGGTAGAGAATGTTCAGTATAATCCTTTGTGGACAGTGCCGGTAATGTCGGTAAACCTCCGCAGAATTAATAGCGCTATATATCCAAGTAAAATAAATACTCCTAGCAGACTGTTCCACAATATGTACAGAAGTAATTATAACATAATTCACAGAGAAAAGGTACATTACAACATTGTTTAATATTTTTTCATAATTTGCAATTAAAAAGTCCATAATTTTGTACATATTGTGGAACAATCTCCCATAAGAAATATCTACTCATTTCTAATTACTTTGGCCTTGGTCACAGTCATGTTGAGGAATAACCTCCCTCGTATATAAGGTTTGCACATTCCCATATGGCAGCAGAAAACCACCCTGGAGTGGCCGCGTAGCCCGACGGCGGTGGCCGCGTAGCCGACTGTTAGTTCGGGTTTCACCTGCTTTTTCTAGGCGTCTAATCAATGTACGCAGTTTAGTAATGAGATTCTAACAAGGTTCCTATTAACACGAGTCGGTAATATTTTTTTAGGACTGATTGTGATTGTATATATTTTCAGTTCTGCAAAAAAATTCTATATTTGGAAATTGCGAAACATATTGTAAAGAGAACAGAATAATGAATAAAAGTCACATTCACTTGCTATACACATGAGGCTGTAGAACTACATTGCTCAATGCTGCCATCAATATTATAATGTACGGTGGGTGGGAGGAGAGACCACCCACCACAACAAAGGTTATTCCTATGGACCCCTCATCCGTACATAATGGTGTCAGCCGTCCTCCTGCACGGTCGGGTACATGCTTCTGGATAGTCAGTGATCAGGAGACAATCCCATGGGAGAACACTACGGTCAGCCACACATCTGGCTGCTAACAGAGAACAGTAGATTAGCTCCGGCTACAGAATGCCGGATGCAGGAGGAAATCATCATGGCCGATGCATGCGCTTCTAGTGACGTCATTAGCAGTACAGCTGGAATGGCTGCTCGCTGACACCTGCCAGACAATGGCCCCAGCCTAGGGCCGCTCATTCCACACGGTGTGGGGAACGGGCAGACACGCAGAGCCCCTCACAGCACACGGTGCGCGCGCACGTCCACACAAAGACACCGGCCGGCTTCTCCTCACACACACCCTGTGCCAGAAGCAGGCCGGCGGCTCCACACCGTGACCAGCGGCTCCCCCATTCCCCGGGGCGCTGCTCGTGTCTCAGCACGTCCAGCCCTCACTGCGCGCTCCTCACCTCTTCCTCCTCCGCTTCCCGCGGCTTCTTCACTCTCAGGGCTCCTGCCGGGCGCACGCTGATGACGACACCACGCAGGCCGGGAATAGCGGGACGCAGCGCTGACGTCGGCAGCAACGGTGTACGCGGCAACCTGTGACGTCACTGCGCTCAGCTCTGTGGTTACTATAGCAACCATAGAACGCCTGCGCATCCAGGTAGTAAGAAGTGTTCAATAAAGACGTGGAAAAGTGGCGGGAACAGCAGTACCACAGAACAGTGGGACTGAGCGCTATGGTGCAGCCGTAATGTATGCTGTTACTGACCATTTGTTGCCAGTGCCGTCACATAGTGATAGCTCACAGCCTCAGCAGTCCTGTCAGACACTGTGCACATACAGTGTTCCCGGGCCTGTCCACTACTGGACAACTCCATAGCGCCGCTCTTGTGTAACTGACCTGGACGCGGATGTCACAGCGCTCTGACGGAATATGTCAGCGGCGGCTGACCTCACAGTGTCCCATGACCACACACCGCAGGGATGGCGCTAGGCCGGGCCGGTTTTAGACAAAGTGGGGCCCTAGGCAAAAATTTAAAGTGGGGCCCTAAATGCTAACATTGTAAAATCACACAAACATTTAGTTTACAGTACATGAGCAGGATGCGGATACAGTTGGTGGAGGGGCCTGGAGCCAGTGCTCACACTGTGGCCCCCATATTTAGGGGCCTTATATCAGCCAACAGGTCTGCCACTATTAGCTGTATGCACGGGTGTTGCTAGGGTCAGAAAAGATTGGGGGCCCAAGACAAAGAGTTGCCCCCAACCCCCTCTTAATTTTTTTTAACTCTTCAGATAAGGCCAGTCTCACACGTCCAGATAATTCCGGTACCAGAAAAATCGGTACCGGAATTATCCGTGCCCGTGCGTTTATGTGGCACATCAGTGCGGCACACGTGTGCCGACTGGGTACCACACGGAGCGTGCAGGAGACAGCGCTAGAGATAAGCGCTGTCCCCTGCATCTGGTGCTGAAGCCACCATTCATATCTTCTCTCCAGCAGCGTTCGTTGGAGAGAAGATATGATAAATCCTTTTTTTTTTTTTCTCGTGTTTAAAATAAAGATCCCTGTCCCCACCCCCCTCCCACCCCCTGTGCGCCCGGCCGCTGTTACTAAAATACTCACCCGGCTCCCTTGCAGGGTCCTCTTCGCGCCGCACCTTCTCCTGTATGAGCGGTCACGTGGTGCCGCCCATTACAGTGATGAATATGCAGGTCCACCCCTATTGATTTCAATGTGTCTACGTGTGTCAGTGTCTCCGGTACGTGAGGAAACTGTCACCTCACGTACCGGAGCCACAGACGTGTGAAACCGGCCTAAGGGTGCTAACTCTGAGAACAGATAATGTAGTAGATGTCACCTGCAGTCCTATGTAACACCAGAGATAGCAGTGATAATTCTCTGAGTACAGATAATTTAGTATATATCACATGCAGTCCTACGTAACACCACAGATAGACATAGCATTTCAGAGTAAGACTATGCTCACATGCAGCATTTTTATCACTAGCCAAAACCTTTTCTATTAGCAGTAAAAATGTTGCGTTCAAAACACCTGTTTTCAGCTTGTTTTGTGGTGTTCTTCACACTTTCTTCAGCCTTTTTTTGGAGTGAGGATGCTTGCTTTGTCTACAGTATGTTTAAGACCGCATTCATACGATCAGTATTTCACATCAGTATGTGTAAGCCAAAACCAGGAGGGTGAGAAATACGGAAGTGGTGACGTGTTTCTCAGGGTATGTGCACACGCTGCGGATTTTGCTGTGGATCTGCAGCAGTTTTCCATGCGTTGTACAGCACCATGTAAAAGTATGGAAAACAAAATCCACCATACACATGCTGCGGAAAATACCACCCAGAAACGCTGCGCTGTATTTTCTGCAGCATGTCAATTCTTTGTGCGGATTCTGCAGCGCTTTACACCTGCTCCATAATCTGCAGGTGTAAAAACGCTGTTGAAAACCGCACAAAAACCGCGGTAATTCCGCCATAAATCTGCAGGTAAAACGCAGGGCGTCTTACCTGCAGATTTTTAGGAATCTGCGTGGAAAAATCCATGGCAGATTCCGCAACGTGTGCACATAGCCTCATTGTTCCATTGCTGTTTCTGCATTACAAATACTGAGCATGTGAACGAGACCTAATAGTTTAATTCACCAAAACCACTCAAAAAATTGCAGTGAAAAATGCTGTTGCAATATCTGCAGCTTTTTTATTCTTTCATTGCTTTCTACAGGTGAAAACACACTGAAAGAAGTGACACGCTACAGTTTAAATAGCGCTACAGTTCTGAAATCCAGTCAGAAAAAAACAAGCGCCTGCAGGAGATTTCAGAAATCTATGTTTTGCTGGCACTTTGAAAAGCAGCTTTTCGCCATGTTCATATGCAGAATTTTTGCAGCTTTTTCTTCTGCAAATAAGAAGTTTACAGGATTTTACAGCACAAGCAAAAACTGAGATTTTCAGAAAACTCCTGCACACCCTTTTATTTTCCCTTGACTGAACTTCACAACTGCAGCCTTTTTTAAATCTGCAGCGTGTCTCTTTCAGCAATTTTTTTCACCCATAGAAAGCAATGAAAAAGTTTAAAAAATGCTGCAAATGTCGCAACGTTGTTTTTCGCTGCGTTTTTTGTGAATAACACTAACTTTATTAAACATGTACTGTAGACAAAATGCAAACTGTAAAAAACAAACAGCAAAAGCTCTAAGGGTGTGTGTCCACAATCAGTAAAAGCTGCGGGGCAGCGTCCAACTCGCAGCGGCCAGATGACACAGTATAGTGGATGGGATTTCAAGAAACCCCATCTCTACTATGTGTGCACTATCACCTGCACCTCACCCGCAGAGACAGACATGCGGCGCGTCTCTCCAGACCTCAGCATGCCAATTTATCTGGTGTGGACGCGAGTCTCCGCAAGAGAAATCTCACCCCTGCAATGTATAGGACGTGGTGATTCCACACAGTTCAATGAACACATGCGGAATCACCTGTGTTCAAAACATGGCAGCACTTTGGACGCAGCACATGTCCACTGCGTCCAAGGTGCTGCCATTTCCGGATCCTCTGCACATACCCTAAAAAATAGGTGTTTTGAAAGCAGTGTTTTTACTGCCAAGAGAGCAGGCTTTGGCTGCAAAAAAATGCACCAAAAACCCTGATTCCTAATTACACCTGTACTATATATGTGTATAGTTTACCCTTATTGTTTCACGTGGGAATTCATTTATTTCTATATAATAAATACCCTGATTCAGCAGATAATATTCCTGCCTTGTGTCATCCAGACAGTAGTGACTGCAGGTCGCCCTGTCAGATTACAAGCAGTGACTGGTCAGAGCCTATGCTGATGGCTGCTGTATGTGACTGTGAAACCTGATCCTACAGCAAACAGCACAGAGCTCCAGGACCACATGAGTAAATCACTGCACTGAGGGAGTCTCAAGGGGGGTTTGGGAGAGACGCTCTGGGATTGGTGCTTCACTGCTGCACACCCTCTGGGCACTTCATACAGGGGTTGCAGATGCAGGGGGCCCCCTTTGTAGGTGGGGGCCCCAGGGGTCTGCCTGTGCCAAACGCCAGCCCTGGCGCTAGGCCGGGAGGTAAGTATGGATTTTTTTTGTAGCAGACAACACATTTAAAATTAAAGCTGTGACCTAGAACTGACACTAGAATCCATAGCTCCCAACCTCCCGGGGGCAGTCCCAGATCCAGAGAGCTCTCCCGGGGGCAGTCCCAGATCCAGAGAGCTCTCGCGGGTGGTCCCCCCAGATACAGAGAGCTCTCCCGGGCGGTCCTCCCAGATCCAGAGAGCTCTCCCGGGCGGTCCCCCCAGATCCAGAGAGCTCTCCCGGGCGGTCCTCCCAGATCCAGAGAGCTCTCCCGGGCGGTCTTCCCAGATCCAGAGAGCTCTCTCGGGCGGTCCCACCAGATCCAGAGAGCTCTCCCGGGCGGTCCCCCCAGATCCAGAGAGCTCTCCCCGGCGGTCCCCCCAGATCCAGAGAGCTCTCCCGGGTGGTCCCCCCAGATCCAGAGAGCTCTCCCGGGCGGTCCTCCCAGATCCAGAGAGCTCTCCCGGGCGGTCCCCCCAGATCCAGAGAGCTCTCCTGGGCGGTCCTCCCAGATCCAGAGAGCTCTCCCGGGCGGTCCCCCGCCCTGCCTTCATCAGCGGAGCGCTCACTCGCTGCTCAACGCTGAGTGTCCCCCGAGAAGGCAGAAGTGGTTTATCATCGCTATCTGTCTTCTCTCCTGGTGCTGAGGCTCCTGTAATGCCACATCCACACATCCCGTATTTGTAAGCCACAGGGTGATACAACAGAAGTGGTGATGTGTTTCTATTATACTTTTCCTCTGGTCTGCCTGTGCCAAACGCCGGCCCTGGCGCTAGGCCGGGAGGTAAGTATGGATTTTTTTTGTAGCAGACAACACATTTAAAATTAAAGCTGTGACCTAGAACTGACACTAGAATCCATAGCTCCCAACCTCCCGGGGGCAGTCCCAGATCCAGAGAGCTCTCCCGGGCGGTCCCCCCAGATACAGAGAGCTCTCCCGGGCGGTCCTCCCAGATCCAGAGAGCTCTCCCGGGCGGTCCCCCCAGATCCAGAGAGCTCTCCCGGGCGGTCCTCCCAGATCCAGAGAGCTCTCCCGGGCGGTCGCCCTGCCTCCATCAGCGGAGCGCTCACTCGCTGCTCAACGCTGAGTGTCCCCCGAGAAGGCAGAAGTGGTTTGTCATCGCTATCTGTCTTCTCTCCTGGTGCTGAGGCTCCTGTAATGCCACATCCACACATCCCGTATTTGTAAGCCACAGGGTGATACAACAGAAGTGGTGATGTGTTTCTATTATACTTTTCCTCTCATTGTTCCTCTCCTGGTTTTGACTTACAAATTCTGAGGTAAAATACTGACCAAATTCTGAACGAGTGAACATGGCCTTCCAGTGGTCATCACATGATCGCTGGGACGCTGCCTGACACACAGCTGCTGGTTCCTAGCTCTGCCAGTGTCATCTCTAGATGTTTTCCCTGTGGCTGAGGCTCCTAGAGATGCCTGCACGGTCACTCAGTGGTTGGTTAACAATAAACGCATCTATTTCTCTTAGCACATACAGTATCTATATAAAAACAAAATAATCTAACATAATCAATATTTCTTTTTATATGTTAAGAGAATCTGTAAGTTTTGATAACGCTATTAACCTGCAGGTATAGGGTTAATCTGGAGGTTTTGCACACGTAGGAAATGTGGTGCAGAATTTTCTGCACTAAATCTGCATCTGCAGATTTGATGCAGTTTCTGTGCAGTTTCTGTGCAGTTTCTATGCAGTTTCTGCGCAGTTTCTGTGCAGTTTCTATGCAGATTCTATGCAGTTTCTGTGCAGTTTCTGTGCAGTTTCTGTGCAGTACAATGTAAATCAATGTGAAAAGAAAAAAGCTGTGCACATGGTGCAGAAAAATCTGCGCAGAAACGCTGCAGAACTGCACAAAAGAAGCGACGTGCACTTCTTTGAAATCTGCAGCGTTTCTGCGCAGATTTTTCTGCATCATGTGCACAGCTTTTTTCTTTTCACATTGATTTACATTGTACTGTAAATCACAGTGCAGTTCTGCAGCGTTTCTGCAGCAGAAAAATCTGCTGCAGTTCTGCACCAATTCTGCACTAAATCTGCATCGTGTGCACATACCCTAATAGTTCTATGAATTCACCCTGCTCCCTCACTAAACGCACTTCTCCCTGGAGAAAATGAACGTTATTCCAGAATCTTTCGACGTTAAGTCATGCAGCACAACTGCAGTAAGGGTATGTGCACACGTCAGGATTTTGTGCAGAATTTTCCTGAGGAGAAATTGGCACCACTCCCAGGAAATCCGCATGCTTTTTTTGTGCGTTTTTTGTGCGTTTTTTTATGCGTTTTTTACATGCGTTTTTTACATGCGTTTTTTGTGCGGTTTTTTTGCGTTTTTTACAGCAGATAAAGTTGGTTGAAAAAAAAAAAAACCATGAGGTCATTTCCTGGTCCAACCCCTCTTCACCATTTTGCTTCCTTGTTGAATTCAAGATGCCGCACCATCGTCTAACTCCAGAACAGAACTGCCTACTATTGCATATGGCACTGCTTTTGCTGCACCACTACAGCGAGCTGGTAAGAAAATGTCATTAGATGTGAACACTTTGCGTATTAGGCTGGGTTCACAATGTGTGCAGCAGCCCGTTCAACACATACGTTCACGGTCTGCTGCAACGCAAGTGCTGACTTTGGCACATCACTAGCGCAGATGGAGCATCTGCTAGCTCCATCTGCGCTAGCAGTGACAGACCCGGAAACGCTGCAGTCAGAGTCTCGAGGTCCGACTGTCATTCAAATAACGGCACATGGCTAGTGATGTCAGACATAGGAGTCAATGGCGGTGCTAGCGGACTACGTTTCACAGCGTTATGCAGCGGTGTTACGAAGTCCGTCAAAACGGACTGGGGGAACGCAATGTGAACCCAGCCTTAGGCTGCGGAGATGCCGAGTTTATGACGTTGCGGATTGCCAGCTGTATTACATGTGTTGTACAGTTCCATGTAATAACACATACTTTATTCTCCCATAGGAGCAATCTCGGAGAAGAAGGGATAGCAGACGCCAAAAAAGGATGTGGGTTCATCCCATCATTCATGAACGGGAGGAAAAGAGACACTTCCATGTTCTTTATCGTGATTTAAGGAGGTAAGATATAGTGAGAAATGGTATATTGACAGGTGTGTTTCTTTGTACCTTTTTTTTTATATATACAACATACATTATGTGTGTGTTTAAAATTAAAGTTTTATGTTCCTTTTTATTTTCAGCTTTCCAGATAAATTTTCTCAGTTTTGCCGTCTTTCCATTGAGGCATTTGATCGTCTTCTAATTCTTCTTGGTCCACACCTCGCTTACGAAGATACGGTCATGCGAAGAGCGATCTCTGCAGAAGAAAGGCTGCTCATCACCTTGCGGTAAGGCCTTGCTGCTAGTGCCCCCCTAAATGCTGCCACAAATGCTGCCAGTTTAATCCATAATGCTGCCGCTATGCTGCGAGTGCCCCCATAATGCTGCCAGTTTCCCTCATAATGCTACCGCAATGCTGCGAGTGCACCCTGTTTCCCTCATAATGCTGCCCCAATGCTGCGAGTGCACCCTGTTTCCCTCATAATGCTGCCCCAATGCTGCCTGTGTCCCCATAACGCTAGTGGCCATGATGTGGATGTTTTATCTTGCAACACAATTTGTGTTCGTAGGTTTTCTAAATTATTTTTTTTCCTTTCTTCAGGTTTTTAGCCACAGGAGAGAGCTACACATCCCTGCACCTGTACCGTCATCTGGCAGAAGTTGCAGCCCATCGTGATGCTTTGCCCAACCGAGGAGTCTTGGCTGCAGGTTGCAGCAGGCTTTCAAACTGTGGCCATTTTCCCCAACTGCGTAGGTGCTGTTGAGGGCAAACATGTTAGAGTGCTGAAGCCACCAAGATCAGGATCACGCTTCTTTAATTATAAGAAGTATTTTTCGGTGGTCTTGATGGCGGTGGCTGACGCACATTACAAGTTTGTTGCCATCGACGTCGGTGCTTATGGCAGTTCTGGGGACTCTCGGGTGCTGCAATCATCACAGATTGGACTTCAAATTCTTCGAGATGGTGGCACGCTCCCAGCCCCAAGACCTTTGCCGGGTTCCACACATCCAGTACCCTTTGTGATGGTATCGGATGAGGCATTTCTCTTGAAGCCCCACCTGCTGCGCCCATACCCACGAAGAGCACTGGATGACCGGCGTAGGATTTTTAATTATAGGCTGAGCCGTGCACGAAGATATGTGGAATGTACCTTCGGGATCATGTGTAGTCGGTGGAGGATCTTTCACACTGCCATCCAGTTAGATCCGGAGACCGTGGACACTGTGATAAAGGCATGCTGTGTGTTCCACAACTATCCTCGGGAATACAGCACTGAGGTAGTTGAGGAGCCACAGGTGTCAGAATTAGATGCAGTGGACAACTTTGGTCAAGGAAGGCAATGTAACACGGGTGTGCGTGTGAGAGAAACCTTTGCAGACTACTTCATGAGTCCTGAAGGTGCCGTGCACTGGCAATACTCTTGTGCCGGTGTTGAGCAGCCTGAACTGCAGAGAAGATCTGATGCCTAAACAGAATCAAGGCCCAAGACTGGACGTGAGATATAACAGCAGAGAACATATGACGGCTGAACCCTATCCACTAATGAACCAGTCTGTACGGCACAGATGCTAACACCTGTGAAAATGTGAGGCGTAATCCCTATCTACCGTTGCCAAATCCCTATCTACCAAGGCCCCTTTTTAAATAATCAAATTGTAAGAAAAGAATTGTTAATAAATACAAAATATTATTTAAACAATAATCGTTTCCATGTTGTTATTGTTTACCGTTGCTTAAATCAGATCCCATTTCCGATCTTCATATTTTTATGATAATAAGAAATCTGAGTAGTTAAAATAAATTTTTTTTTAATAAAGTAAAATAAAAATTAATTACATTAAAGAAACTTTTTTTAATATATATGAACTGACATTTTATAACAAAACTTAAAGGGAACCTGTCACCCCAAAAATCACGGGTGAGGTAAGGCCACCGGCATCAGGGGCTTATCTACAGCATTCTGTAATGCTGTAGATAAGCCCCTGATGTTACCTGAAAAAGGAGAAAAAGACATTATATTATACTCACCCAGGGGCGGTCCCGCTGCTGGTCTGGTCGGATGGGCGTCTCCGGTCCGCTGCGGCGCCTCCTATCTTCTTTCCATGATGTCCTCTTCTGATCTTCAGCCACGGCTCTAGCACAGGCGTACTTTGCTCTGCCCTGTTGAGGGCAGACAAAGTACTGCAGTGCGCAGGCGCCGGGCCTCTGACCTTTCCGGCGCCTGCGCACTGCAGTACTATCCTCTTCCCTCAAGAGGGCAGAGCAAAGTACGCCTGCGCCGGAGCCGTGGCTGAAGATCAGAAGAGGACGTCATGGAAAGAAGATAGAAGGCGCCGCAGCGGACCAGAGACGCCAATCTGACCTGACCAGCAGCGAGACCGCCCGTGGGTGAGTATAATATAACGTCTTTTTCAGATAACATCGGGGGCTTATCTACAGCATTACAGAATGCTGTAGATAAGCCCCTGATGCCGGTGGGCTTACCTCACCCGCGATTTTCGGGGTGACAGGTTCCCTTTAAATAACTTTCTAAGATTTTGTCATGAACTCAACGGTTTAACATTCTCTTCACTCCCGTCTCTACTCAAAAAGGATGAGAAATCAAATCTCAAAATTGATGATATTCCGGTTGGTAGCCCATATCATTAAATAAGTCTGGTTGGGAGTAGACACTGCTATTGGGCATACTGGAACGATGGCCAGTTGCACTAGGTACAGGTGTATGGCCACTGTACGCATCTACATGGTTGGCCCTGTATGTTGCCGCCTGTCCATAACGCTGCGATGCAGCAGCTGGTGGTGGTGGTGGTGGTGGAGGCATAATGGGGTTGCTGAAAATGTTGAAAATATCCGTCATAACTAGTGTTGAGCATTCCGATACCGCAAGTATCGGGTATCGGCCGATATTTGCGGTATCGGAATTCCGATACCGAATTCCGATACTTCCCGCGTATCGGATACCGGAATCGGAAGTTCCCAGAATTCAAACTGAACGCAGCAGCCAATGAGGAATGATTGGAAGTGTGGGCACATCCTGTTTAGCATGGTGGGCATGTAAGTACTGGCAAGGCTTGGATTGGCTGCTGAAATGATGTCACTCTGCACTATAAAAAACGCTGCCGCCATTTTGCGCTCACTCTGCTGTGATTTCAGTTAGGGACAGGACGCTGTGTTCTAACTGAGGGCCAGTCGAGCTGGCTAATTGCTTTATTTTCCTTTCCAAAGGCTAATTTAGCAAAACGCTGTGTGTTCTTCACTGTTCACCTTGCTCTTGCCTTGCAGCGCTGTTTTAACAGCGTTCTGCAAGGTCTCTGTGTGTGTGTGTGTGTGCAGCTCACACTGTAGTCTGTGTGCAGCCATATACCCGGTTGTATTCAGCTCAGGGGGGGTTCACACTGCCTCACACAGTTGTCCTTTTTTGCTCTTAGTGCAGCCTGCTGCACATTTTTTCTCAAATTTCCTATTAGTGTTTTTCCACCAGTCTCCAGCTCTATTGTGGAAAAACACTACATAGGATAACCTAGAGGGGGGTTTTTGGGCCTTGCAGCGCCGTTTACGGCTGTCTGCACGGTCTCCGTGTGAGCCCAGCTCGCCCTGTAGTCTGTGTGCAGCCATAGCCGGTTGGATTCAGCTCAGGGTTCGTTACTGGCTCATACCTTGAGAAAAATTTTACTTTTTTTCAAATAGTGCAGCCTGTTTAAAATTTGGAAAAAAAAAATTCCTATTAGTGTCTTTCCACTCGTATCCAGCTAAATAGTGGAAAAACACTATATAGGATAACCTAGAGGAGGGTTTTTTGGCCTTGCAGCGCCGTTTACGGCTGTCTGCACGGTCTCTGTGTGAGCGCAGCTCGCCCTGTAGTCTGTGTGCAGCCATAGCCGGTTGGATTCAGCTCAGGGTGCGTTACTGCCTCATACCTTGAAAAACAATTTCCTTTTTTTCAAATAGTGCAGCCAGTTTAAAATTTGAAAAAAAAAAAATCCTATTAGTGTCTTTCCACTCGTATCCAGCTAAATAGTGGAAAAACACTATATAGGATAACCGAGAGGAGGGTTTTTTGGCCTTGCAGCGCCGTTTACGGCTGTCTACACGGTCTCCGTGTGATTTAAACTAGCTCTGTAGCCCGATCTGCACCAAAAAAAAAGTTAAGTTCACCAAACACAACTTAACACTTGTGTAGGCCACATTTGAAAAATAATAAAGTTTAGTCCACAATTTACAACATTAGTGTTTCTTACACCTGTTAGGAGGAGCATTTCAGGAATAAGCACACTAAGGCCTTAGTACTTTTCTGCTTATCTTTATCTGTCAACCAAGATGAAGAGGGCAGGGAGTAAGGCACGTGGGCGTGGGCGCGGAGCAGGGAGAGGAGCAGGGAGAGGACGTGGTGATTCTGTGCCTGCTGCGGGCGCCGGTGACTCGTCGTCACTCAGTTTCAGCAGGGAACAGTCCTTCATGCGCAGCTTTGTCGGAGAGCGCCGTGCACCGCTGCTGCGTGAAGACCAAATTGAAGCCGTTGTCGGGTGGATGGCAGCTAACGCCTCGGCATCGACTTCAGTTAGTGCCACATCCTCTCAGGCACAGAGCACTGGAGAGCAGCCATCTGTCTCTTCACCACCTGCCAAATTGGCCAGGCAGTCAGAGAGCCCAGGACAGGAGCCGTCTCTACTTCTGTTCTCTGAATCTCTTGGCTTGGAAACAGGGGGCCAGCCAAGCAGCATTGGAGAAATGGAAGAAGAGGCAGTGTGCAGTGATGTCCAAAAGCTTTATCTCTCTGACTCTGAAGAGGCAGGTGGGCCAGTGCCTCCGGTGACCACAGCGCAGTACGCATCTGATGATGAAACTCAGGTGCCGCTTTCTGATGCGTACTGTGCTGCCGAGACTACCCAGGAGGAGCAATTGGTGGCAGATGGTAGTGGAGATGATGAGGTCCTTGACCCATCGTGGCGTGAGGAACAGGAAGGTGGTGGGAGCAGCTCTGAGGAAGAGCTTCCCCTTACGGGCCAAAGAGGGAGAGGGAGGGGGAAGACTGCGGAGCCTGTAGCCTCCACTTTGGCACCCGTTAGGAGCCTGTCTCTTTCCAAAGCCAAAAAGGGCGCTCCCAAGACTTGCAGTGCCTGGTCCTTTTTTGACACAGTTGCAGATGACATTTGTTTTGTCAAATGCAAGCTGTGTCATCAGAAAGTAAAAAGAGGTAAAAGTGTCAGCAACCTCAATACCACAAATATGTGGAAACATGTGCGGAACAGGCACGCGGTGGAGTTACAGAAACACAGTGAAGACGTAGGCCAACCAACAGCGGCAGCTACCACCTCTTCATCTCGTGTTGCCTCTTCCTCCACTGTTGTCCAGAGACCTAGTGTAATTCCACCCACAGCACCACCTTCCCAGTCATCCTCACACTCCCAGTCTACTCTACAGCCATCGGTAGTCCAGGCATGGGAGAAAAGGCGGGCATTCTCGGCCAACCACCCCCGAGCACAGGCTCTGAATGCAGGCATTGCCAAACTGTTGTCCCTGGAAATGCTCTCGTTCAGGCTGGTGGAGACTGACAGCTTCCGTGACTTGATGGCATTGGCAGTCCCACAGTACAAGGTGCCCAGCCGCTTTTACTTCAGCAGGCAGGCTGTCCCTGCCCTGCACAGGCATGTTGAGGCAAACATAAAACATGCGCTACTGAACGCCGTCAGTAGCAAGGTCCACCTCACCACCGATGCGTGGACCAGTCAGCATGGACAGGGGCGATATGTTTCCCTCACTGCCCATTGGGTTAATGTTGTTGAGCCAGGTACAGATCGTGCGAGTGGCGCAGGACGTGTCCTGCCCACTCCAAGGATTGCAGGAATCCAGTCTGTACGCGTCGACTCCTCCTCTTACACCAGTTCCTCTGATTCCTCTCTGCAGGATCCGTCACAGTCCACCTCCACATGGACCCGTGAACGTTTACCTATGACCGACATGAGCACAGCCGTGGCCAAACGTCAGCAGGCCGTCTTGAAACTAGTTTCATTGGGGCATCGAAGCCACACAGCGCAGGAGCTCTGGAATGCCATCAAGCAGGAGAGCGATGTGTGGTTACTGCCAGCGAATCTCCAGCCAGGCATGGTAGTGTGTGACAATGGCCGAAATCTGGTGGCAGCTTTGGCCCTTGGCAACCTCACTCACATCCCATGTCTGGCACATGTGCTCAATTTGGTTGTGCAGAGTTTTCTGAGGGACTATCCGGATCTTGATGCCCTGCTGCACAAGGTCCGCCTAGAGTGTGCTCACTTGCGGCGTTCCAGCTTGGCCAGATCCCGCATTGCTGCTCTGCAGTGCCGATTCCGCCTTCCGTAACACCGCATCATATGTGACCTACCTACCCGGTGGAATTCCACGTTACATATGTTGGAGCGGTTGTGTGAGCAGCAGCAAGCAGTTATGGAGTACCAGCTGCATCAGGCGCAAAGAAGTCGCAGTCAGCGCCGATCAGACTTCACAACCACAGAGTGGGCCACTATGAAGGACGTCTGCCAGGTTTTGCGTCCTTTTGATTATTCCACGCGGATGGCAAGTGCAGATGATGCACTAGTCAGCATGACTGTCCCCCTTATCTGCCTGCTTCAGCAAACTTTGCAAGGGTTAAGGGATGATGTGGTGGAAGAGGTGGAGGATGAGGAGTCACCTTTTCCATCAGCTTCTGGAGAGTCAGCGCCACGTGGTTCCTCACAAAGGGGTACGCAGGGGCCAATTTGTGAGGAGGATGAGGAGGAGTCAATGGACGAGGAAGAGCTCCGTCCAGAGGAGGGAGCGACACAATTGTCCAGTGGTCAGTGTGTACAGCGAGGGTGGGGTGATGACGAGCGGGCAGAGATCATGTCTCAAGCAGGGGACAGCGTTTCTGGGCCAGTTGGCACTCTGCAGCACATGGTGGATTTCATGCTGCAGTGCCTGAGAAACGACCGCCGCATCGACCACATTCTCAACATGCCTGATTATTGGGTGTTCACCCTCCTCGATCCTCGCTACCGGGACAACGTCCAAAACCTCATCCCTGCGTTGACCCAGGAGCGTAAATTGCGGGAGTACCACGGCACACTGGTGAATTCCATCATCTTCTCCTGTCCAACTGAGAGGAGTGCTGCTAGTGCTTTACAAAGCAGCTCAGTGCGTCGAGGCAGTGGGGGAGGCTCTGCCCAAAGAGGGAGCAGAAGCAGTGCCTCTGCCCAAGGCAAGCCCAGTATGGCACAACTCTGGCACACTTTTGTGTGCCCGCCCCAAATGTCTACACCATCACCGGCGGCTCCAGTCAGCAGGAGGCAACGGTTCCGTCAGATGGTGACAGACTACATGGCTTGCCCTCTTACTGTACTCCCAGACGGCTCTTCCCCGTTCAAGTTTTGGGTCTCTAAGCTGGATACATGGCCAGAGCTAAGCCAGTATGCATTGGAGGTGCTGGCTTGCCCTGCGGCTAGTGTCTTATCGGAATGTGTCTTTAGTACCGCAGGTGGTGTACTAACAGACCGTCGCATGCGACTATCCTCCGATAACGTTGACCGGCTTACTTTCCTGAAAATGCACCAGGCCTGGATCTCGCAGGAATTTGCCACTCCTCTGCCTGATTAAGTAATTGGGTGTCATCCAGGTCTCCTGCTGTGTTCATCTTTCTACCACCTGAACTGCTATTCCTGGGCTCCAACACCGCCAGTTGCGGCTCAGAAGTGCAGGCTGCACAGTAAAAACATACGACCCAGTGTTATTGGGTTTCAGTAACGTCAGCTGATCCCCAGCTGTGTAGCCGGCAATGTGTCCTGCGACCGCCATGCTGGCACAACAACCTAAATGTAAGGGAACCTGTCCCCCCCCCCCCCCCGTCGTTTGTTACTGAAAGAGCCATCTTGTGCAGCAGTAATGCTGCACAAGGAAAAGGTAGCTCTTTTTTTTTAGCTCTTTGCACACGCAGAACTTAACACTTATAAAATGTGTTCACTGATACCGTTATACCGTCCCGGAGCTGGGACTTTCCTTCGTAATGTGACGCAGCACAGCCGTCATTCCTACCCCCTTGGTGCCATGCGCTGCCTCCTCAGCGTTGTTTTAAGCTGTCACGGAGCCTGCGCTGTTCTGTTATCCCTTGGGCATGCCCTATTTGCGCTGCCTGTCTTCTGACATAATTTGGTGTCAGGCTGGCTGCGCCTGTGCGGCCGCGCTGCCCGAGATCCCGCCTCGCAGTGTCTTCTGATTGAGTCACACTGCGGGCCTGGGATCCATGGGCATGCGCAGTGCATATCTTCCCCTCGGGCTCTCGCTCATTTCCCTCCGCCTTCTTTAGACTGTGCGCCGTCAGCTGATCCCTAGCATGCCACGGCCGTGACACCGCACAGTCTGAAGAAGAGGGAAGGAGGGGAGTGAGAGTCGAGGTTATGCACTGTGCATGCCCATGGTTCCAAGGCCCGCAGTGGGATTACGTTAGACGAGACTGCGAGGTGGGATCTGGAGCAGCGTGGACGCACAGGCACTGACAGCCTGACACCAAATTATGTCAGAAGACAGGCAGCGCTAATTGGGCATGGCCAAGGGCTAACAGAACAGCGCAGGCTCCGTGACAGCTTAAAACAACGCTGAGGAGGCAGCGCACGGCATCAAGGGGATAGGAATGACAGCTGTGCTGTGTCCCATTACGAAGGAAATTCGCACCTCCGGAACGGTTTAACGGTATAAAGGGACACATTTTTAGTGTTTACTTCGGTGTTTGCAAGGAGCATAATTAAAAGAGCAACCTTTTCCTTTTGCATCCTTAGTGCTGCACAAGATGGCTCTTTCAGCTACAAACGTCTTGGGGGGGGTTAAAGGTTTCCTTTCAACTTGCTCCAATCAGGCTTCGGCCTACACTCTGTTCCTCTGCTCCTCCTGCTGTCCCTGGGCTCTAACACCGCCAGTTGGTGCCTGGAAGTGCTGTGTGCACAGTCAACAGTCGCTCCTCTGTTATTGGGGTTCAGTAACGTCAGCTGATCCCCAGCTGTGTGTGCGGCAATACCTCCAATCTGCTCCTCCTGCTGTCCCTGGGCTCTAACACCGCCAGTTGGTGCCTGGAAGTGCTGTGTGCACAGTCAACAGTCGCTCCTCTGTTATTGGGGTTCAGTAACGTCAGCTGATCCCCAGCTGTGTATCCGGCAACGTGTCATGCGACCGCCACGCTGGCACAACTAAAATGTAAGGGGACCTGTCCACCCCCCCCCCCCCTAGGCGTTTGTTACTGAAACAGCCACCATGTGCAGCACTAATACTGCACAAGGGAAAGGTCGCTCTTGAAATTATGCTCCTTGCAAACGCTGAACTACACACTCATGTAATGTGTCCCCTCACACCGTCCAACCGTCCCGGAGGTGGGACTTTCCTTTGTAATGTGACGCAGCAAAGCCGTCATTGCTACCCCCTTGGCACCGTGCGCTGCCTCCTTAGCGTTGTTTGATTCCGTCATGGACCCTGCGCTGTTATGTTATCCCTTGGCCATGCACAGTTTGCGCTGCCCGTCCTCTGACATCATTTGTTGTCGTCCTGGCTGCGCCTGTGCGTCCACGCTGCCCGAAATCACACCTCGCAGTGTCGTCTAATGTGATCCCACAGTGGGCCTGGTATCCATGGCCATGCGCAGTGCATATACTAGCCTCTCACTCCCCTTCTTCACGCTTCTTCAGACTAGGCGGCGTCAGCTGATCCCTAATAGCATGCCACGGCCGTGACGCCGCACAGTCTGAAGAAGCAGGAAGGAGGTGAGTGAGAGGCGATGATATGCACTGCGCATGCCCATGGATCCCTGGCCCGCAGTGGGACTACATTAGATGACACTGCAAGGTTGGATCTCGGGCAGCTTGGACGCACAGGCACTGCCAGCCTGACACCTACATGATGTCAGAAGACGGGCACCGCTAACTGTGCATGGCCAAGGGATAACATTACAGCGCGGGCTCCGTGACAGAACCAAACAACATTGAGGAGGTGGCGCCCGGCACCAAGGGGGTTGGAATGACGGCTGTGCTGTGTCACATTACAAAGGAAAGTCCCACTTCCGGGATGGTTTGACGGTGTGAGGGGACACATTATATGAGTGTGTACTTCAGCGTTTGCAAGGAGCATAATTTTCGGAGCCACCATTTTCCATGTGCAGTATTACTGCTGTACAAGATGGCTCTTTCAGCAACAAATGCCTGGGGGGGGGGATTAAAGGTTCCCTTTCAACTTGCTCCACTGCAGGCTCCGGCCTACACTCTGCTCCTCTTTGATTCCCTGGGTTTCAACACTGTCAGTTGCCACCTGGAAGTGTTGTCTACACAGAAAAAACACTAGGTGATGTGTCAGTGGGGTTCAGCACCGCCAGCTGTTCCCCTGCTGTGTAGTCGGCAATGTGTCCAGCACAAGCCACGCTGGCACAACAGAACAAAAGCTGCCACCAGTGCAGGCTTCGGCCTACACTCTGCTCCTCTCCTCCTCCTGCTGACCCTGGGCTCAAACACCGCCAGTTTCTGCCCAGAAGTGCTAGCTGCACAGAGAAAAACACCAGCCAATGTGTTAGTGGGGTTCAGCACCGCCAGCTGTTCCCCCGCTGTGTAGCCGGCATCGTGTCCAGCACAAGCCACGCTGGCACAACTGACCAAAAGCTGCCACCAGTGCAGGCTTCGGCCTACACATTGCTCCTCTCCTCCTCCTGCTGACCCTGGGCTCTAACACCGCCAGTTTTTGCCCGGACATGCGAGCTGCACAGAGAAAAACACCAGTCAATGTGTCAGTGGGGTTCAGCACCGCCAGCTGTTCCCCTGCTGTGTAGCTTGCAACGTGACCTGCAAACGCCACGCAGGCACATGAACTGAAATTGAAGGGAGCCTGCCCCCCACCCCCAGGTGTTTCTATGTAAAACAGCCACCTTGTACAGCAGTACTGCTGCATTTGTACAAGGTGGCTGACTTTTTCTCCTTGCCCACGTGGAACTCAACACGTACAAAATGTGTCTCATTGAGACCATTCCACTGTCCCTGAGGTGTGACTTTCCTTTCTAATGATACGCAGCACCACCCTTGTTAGCGCTGCCCGTCTTTTGACATCATTGGTTAGCTGGCTGCGCCTGTGCGTCTGCCCTGCTCGAAACAACGCCCCTCGGTGTCTTATTTTTTTGAACAGCGAGGGTGTGATTGATGGGCATGTGCAGTGCATATGTTTGCCTGTGTTCACTCATCTCCTTCCGCCTTCTTCAGACTGGGTGTCCTCATGGCCGCGGCAGGCGATAAGGGATCAGATGAGGCCGCCCAGTCTGAAACAGGTGTAAGGACATGTGTGAGCGTCAAACATATTTACTGAACAAGGCCACGAATCCCAGCCACGCAGTGTGATTTTTTGAAAACACACTGTGTGTCTGGGATTCATGTCCATCGCTAACCGTAACGGCCGACATTAAATGAGGTCAGAAGACAGGAAGCGCTCACAGCGCATGGCCAAGGGATCCCAATAGCGCAGACTCCTGTACAGCAAATAACAACGCTCAGGAATCTGCGCACAGCAGCTAGGTGTAAATTTTGACACCTGTGCTGCATCTCCTTAAAAAGACTAGTAGTCACGCCTCCACTACTGTTTGACAGTATAATGGGCTAAATAGTGTACGTGTTTTATTCAGCGTGTGCAAGGAGCAAAATTAAATAGAGCAACCTTTGACTTGTGCATCATTAATGCTGTTCAAGGTGTGGCTCTTGTACCTTGCAACACCTGAGGGGGGGGTTAAAGGTAACCTTTGAAATTGGTTCAACTAGGCTTCGGCCTACACTCTGCTCCTCTACTCCTCCTGCTGACCCTGGGCTCAAACACCGCTAGTTTCTGCCCGGAACTGCTAGCTGCACAGAGAAAAACACCAGTCAATGTGTTCGTGGGGTTCAGCACCGCCAGCTGTTCCCCTGCTGTGTAGTTGGCAACGTGTCCTGCAAACGCCACGCAGGCACATGAACTGAAATTGAAGGGAGCCTGCCCCCCACCCCCCCAGGTGTTTCTATGTATAACAGCCACCTTGTACAGCAGTACTGCTGCATTTGTACAAGGTGGCTGACTTTTTCTCCTTGCACACGTGGAACTCAACAAGTACAAAATGTGTCTCATTACAGACCATTACAATGTCCCTGAGGTGTGACTTTCCTTTTTAATGACACGCAGCACCCCCATTGTTAGCGCTGCCCGTCTCCTGACATCATTGGTTGGCTGGCTGTGCCTGTGCGTCCCCCCTGCCCGACACAACGCCCCCCGTTGTCTCATATATTTTGACTGCGAGGGTGTGATTGATGGGCACGAGCAGTGCATATGTTCCCCTGTCTTCACTCCCCTCCTTCCGCCTTCTTCTGACTGCGGCCTCATGGCCGCGGCATGCGATAAGGGATCAGCTGAGGCCGCCCAGTCTGAAGCAGGTGTAAGGACATGTGTGAGCGGCGAACATATTTACTGCACAAGGCCACGAATCCCAGCACCGCAGTGTGACTTTAGGAAAAGCCACTGTGGGTCTGGGATTTATGGCCATCGTTAACCGCAACGGCCAACATGAAATGAGGTCATGAGACGGCCTGCACTAACAGGGTATTGCCAAGGGATAACACGAGCGCAGTTTCCTGTACTGCAAATAACAACGGTAAGGAATTTGCGCACAGCACCTAGGTGTAAATTTGTACACCTGTGCTGCGTCTCCTTAAAAAGACTAGTAGTCACGCCTCCACTACTGTTTGACAGTATAATGGGCTAAATAGTGTACGTGTTTAATTCAGCGTGTGCAAGGAGCAAAATTAAATAGAGCAACCTTTGACTTGTGCATCATTAATGCTGTTCAAGGTGTGGCTCTTGTACCTTGCAACACCTGAGGGGGGGGTTAAAGGTAACCTTTGAAATTGGTTCAACTAGGCTTCGGCCTACACTCTGCTCCTCTACTCCTCCTGCTGACCCTGGGCTCAAACACCGCTAGTTTCTGCCCGGAACTGCTAGCTGCACAGAGAAAAACACCAGTCAATGTGTTAGTGGGGTTCAGCACCGCCAGCTGTTCCCCTGCTGTGTAGTCGGCATCGTGTCCAGCACAAGCCACGCTGGCACAACTGACCAAAAGCTGCCACCAGTGCAGGCTTCGGCCTACACTTTGCTCCTCTCCTCCTCCTGCTGACCCTGGGCTCAAACAACGCCAGTTTCTGCCCGGACATGCTAGCTGCACAGAGAAAAACACCAGCCAATGTGTTAGTGGGGTTCAGCACCGCCAGCTGTTCCCCTGCTGTGTAGCTGGCAATGTGTCCTGCAAACGCCACGCAGGCACATGAACTGAAATTGAAGGGAGCCTGCCCCCCACCCCCCTAGGTGTTTCTATGTATAACAGCCACCTTGTACAGCAGTACTGCTGCATTTGTACAAGGTGGCTGACTTTTTGTCCTTGCCCACGTGGAACTCAAAACGTACAAAATGTGTCTCATTGAGACCATTCCACTGTCCCTGAGGTGTGACTTTCCTTTCTAATGATACGCAGCACCCCCCTTGGTAGCGCTTCCCGTCTTCTGACATCATTGGTTGGCTTGTTGCGCCAGTGCGTCCGCCCTGCCTGAAACAATGCTCCTCATTGTCTTATTTTGACTGCGAGGGTGTGATTGATGGGCACGAGCAGTGCATATCTTCACCTGTCTTAACTCATCTCCTTCCGCCTTCTTCAGACTGTGCAGCCTCATGGCCGCGGCATGCGAGAAGGGATCAGCAGAGGCCGCCCAGTCTGAAGCAGGTGTAAGGATGTGTGTGAGCGGCCAAAATATTTACTGCTCAAGGCCACGAATCACAGCACCGCAGTGTGACTTTATGAAAAGGCACTGTGGGTCTGGGATTTATGGCCATCGTTAACCGCACCGGCCAACATGAAATGAGGTCATAAGACGGGCAGCTCTAACAGGGCATTGCCAAGGGATAACACAAGAGCGCAGACTCCTGTACAGCAAATAACAACGCTCAGGAAGCTGCGCCAAGCACCAAGGCGTTATTTGGGACACCTGTGCTGCGTCTCCTTAAAAAGCCAAGTCACGCATCCACTACAGTTTGACTGTAGAATGGGCTAAATTGTGTACGTCTTTCATTCAGCGTGTGCAAGTAGACAAATTAATAGAGCAACCTTTCACTTGTGCAGCATTAATACTGCACAAGGTGTGTCTCTTGTACTTTGTAACACCTGAGGGGGGGTTAAAGGTTTCCTTTGAAATTGGTTCAAATAGGCTTCGGCCTACACTCTGCTCCTCTCCTCCTCCTCCTGCTTCAACACGGGCTCTAACATCGCTAGTTTTTGACCGCAAGTGCTAGCTGCACAGAGAAAAACACACGCCATTGTGTTAGTGGGGTTCAGCAACGCCAGCTGTTCCCCCACTGTGTAGCCGGCAAAGTGTCCTGCAAACGCAACGCAGACACAAAGCTGCCTCCAGTGCAGGCTTCGGCCTACACTCTGCTCCCCCTGCTTACCCTTAGCTCCAACACCGCTAGTTGGGGCTCTAGGAAGACAATCTTTAATAGGCAACGCATCTGGGTTCCAGCACCGCCAGCTGGTTCTCGGCAGTGTTCTTGTCACAGGTACTCCCTCGTGCCAAGCCTGGTTTCAGCACCGTCAGCTGTTTCCGGGTTGTGTCAAGCTCACTGAGACGCCTATGCTTGCCCCGTCGTGGTGCGGTCGGGTTAGCCAACTCTAGGGTGCCTCCAGTTTAGGAGCTTCCTATGTGGGCTGCGTGAACTGGTAGTCAAGGCTGGTTCTGTAGTGCCAGTAGGCCCAGCTCCCCCTGTAGGACTGTTGGGGTTCGGTAACTGCGGCTGCCTCGCGGCCTAGCTGTTCTCTCCTCTCCTGTGGGCCTTGGGGTCCACCACCTGGTTCCAGCACCGTCAGCTGGTTCCGGGCCGAGCCTTTGGCTTAGGTGCCTCCTCCTGGGTATCCGAGTTCCGCCAACGTCAGGCGGTCCTTGGTAGTGCTTTTAAGCGCGGGCACCTACAGCTTAGTAACCGGGTTCCAGCACCGCCAGCTGGTCCTCGGTCGTGCCATTGGCTCTTGCACACTGGGGCAACGCATCTGGGTTCCAGCACCGCCAGCTGGTTCTCGGCAGTGTTTTTGTCACAGGTACTCCCTCGTGCCAAACCTGGTTTCTGCACCGTCAGCTGTTTCCGGGGTGTGTCAAACTCGCTGAGACGCCTATGTTTGCCCCGTCGTGTTGCAGTCGGGTTAGCCAACTCCAGGGTGCCTCCAGTTTAGGAGCTTCCTATGTGGGCTGCGTGAACTGGTAGTCAAGGCTGGTTCTGTAGTGCCAGTAGGCCCAGCTCCCCCTGTAGGACTGTTGGGGTTCGGTAACTGCGGCTGCCTCGCGGCCTAGCTGTTCTCTCCTCTCCTGTGGGCCTTGGGGTCCACCACCTGGTTCCAGCACCGTCAGCTGGTTCCGGGCCGAGCCTTTGGCTTAGGTGCCTCCTCCTGGGTATCCGAGTTCCGCCAACGTCAGGCGGTCCTTGGTAGTGCTTTTAAGCGCGGGCACCTACAGCTTAGTAACCGTGTTCCAGCACCGCCAGCTGGTCCTCGGTCGTGCCATTGGCTCTTGCACACTGGGGCAACGCATCTGGGTTCCAGCACCGCCAGCTGGTTCTCGGCAGTGTTCTTGTCACAGGTACTCCCTCGTGCCAAGCCTGGTTTCAGCACCGTCAGCTGTTTCCGGGTTGTGTCAAGCTCGCTGAGACGCCTATGCTTGCCCCGTCGTGGTGCGGTCGGGTTAGCCAACTCCAGGGTGCCTCCAGTTTAGGAGCTTCCTATGTGGGCTGCGTGAACTGGTAGTCAAGGCTGGTTCTGTAGTGCCAGTAGGCCCAGCTCCCCCTGTAGGACTGTTGGGGTTCGGTAACTGCGGCTGCCTCGCGGCCTAGCTGTTCTCTCCTCTCCTGTGGGCCTTGGGGTCCACCACCTGGTTCCAGCACCGTCAGCTAGTTCCGGGCCGAGCCTTTGGCTTAGGTGCCTCCTCCTGGGTATCCGAGTTCCGCCAACGTCAGGCGGTCCTTGGTAGTGCTTTTAAGCGCGGGCACCTACAGCTTAGTAACCGTGTTCCAGCACCGCCAGCTGGTCCTCGGTCGTGCCATTGGCTCTTGCACACTGGGGCAACGCATCTGGGTTCCAGCACCGCCAGCTGGTTCTCGGCAGTGTTTTTGTCACAGGTACTCCCTCGTGCCAAACCTGGTTTCAGCACCGTCAGCTGTTTCCGGGTTGTGTCAAGCTCGCTGAGACGCCTATGCTTGCCCCGTCGTGGTGCGGTCGGGTTAGCCAACTCCAGGGTGCCTCCAGTTTAGGAGCTTCCTATGTGGGCTGCGTGAACTGGTAGTCAAGGCTGGTTCTGTAGTGCCAGTAGGCCCAGCTCCCCCTGTAGGACTGTTGGGGTTCGGTAACTGCGGCTGCCTCGCGGCCTAGCTGTTCTCTCCTCTCCTGTGGGCCTTGGGGTCCACCACCTGGTTCCAGCACCGTCAGCTGGTTCCGGGCCGAGCCTTTGGCTTAGGTGCCTCCTCCTGGGTATCCGAGTTCCGCCAACGTCAGGCGGTCCTTGGTAGTGCTTTTAAGCGCGGGCACCTACAGCTTAGTAACCGGGTTCCAGCACCGTCAGCTGGTCCTCGGTCGTGCCATTGGCTCTTGCACACTGGGGCAACGCATCTGGGTTCCAGCACCGCCAGCTGGTTCTCGGCAGTGTTCTTGACACAGGTACTCCCTCGTGCCAAACCTGGTTTCAGCACCGCCAGCTGTTTCCGGGTTGTGTCAAGCTCACTGAGACGCCTATGCTTGCCCCGTCGTGGTGCGGTCGGATTAGCCAACTCCAGGGTGCCTCCAGTTTAGGAGCTTCCTATGTGGGCTGCGTGAACTGGTAGTCAAGGCTGGTTCTGTAGTGCCAGTAGGCCCAGCTCCCCCTGTAGGACTGTTGGGGTTCGGTAACTGCGGCTGCCTCGCGGCCTAGCTGTTCTCTCCTCTCCAGTGGACCTTCAGGTCCACCACCTGGTTCCAGCACCGTCAGCTGGTTCTCGGCAGTGTATTTTGCTCTTGTACCTTCTGCTCCCCATCCTGGTTCCAGTACCGTCAGCTGGTTCCGGGCAGAGCCTTTGGCTTAGGTGCCTCCTTCTGGTTATCCAAGTTCCACCAACGTCAGGTGGTCCTTGGTAGTGCTTTCGGGTACGGGTACCTCCTGCTTAGTAACCGGGTTCCAGTAACGTCAGCTGGTCCTCGGTAGTTCCATTGGCTCTTGGACCTTCGGCTACCCATCCGGGTTCCAGTACCGTCAGCTGGTTCTCGGCAGTGTCTTTTGCTCTTGTACCTTCTGCTCCCCATCCTGGTTCCAGTACCGTCAGCTGGTTCCAGGCAAAGCCTTTGGCTTAGGTGCCTCCTTCTGGGTATCCGAGTTCCGCCAACGTCAGGCGGTCCTTGGTAGTGCTTTTTAGCACGGGTACCTCCTGCTTAGTAACCGGGTTCCAGTAACGTCAGCTGGTCCTCGGTAGTTCCATAGGCTCTTGAACCTTCGGGTAGCCATCCGAGTTCCAGTTCCATCAGCTGGTTCTTGGCATTTTCTCAGCCTTCTTGTACCTTCTGCTACATTTCCAAGTTGAAGACCCTAAAGTCGACGACCCGGAAGACCACCCCGATGACGACGACGACGACCCGGAAGACCACCCCGATGACGACGACGACGACGGCGGAGACGACGACGGCTGAGACGACGACGGCGGAGATGACGACACTGGAGACGACGACCCTGGAGACGACGACATGGAAGACCGAGAAGCAGAAGAACAAGAGGCTGCAGAACAAAGAGCAGAAGAACATTAAGCATAAGACTTAATATCAGAGCAAAAGATATTATCTAAATTATATGCAGAAGAAGACTAAGCAGTGTATGGGGGTGAGTCCGTTCCTCCTCGTGGTGCCCCTGGATAAAGCCTGATGCTGCAGGCCAAACTGAACGCGGACAAATGTAACTTTTGTGACTGGCAGAACGGAAGGTGTAATCTTCCAACTTTTATAGATAACAACTACGGGAATGCCTGTCACAAATGAGAATATGATGAAGAAGTAGAATAGGAAGAATAATAACAGCGGAATAAAAAGAATATGTAGAAAAGGAAGAATAATAATAGTTGAATAAAATGAATATGAAGAATGTAATAAAAAAAAAAAATAGGTAGAAGATGAAGAAGAAGATGAATAAGGTGAAGAAGAAGTTGATGTCAAAGATGCTGATGATGATGAAGATGAAAGTGTGGGAAAAGTAAAAAAAAAAAAGAAAAAAAAAGAAAAAAAAAGAAGGGGAAGGGCGTGGAATAGTGAAACATCAATATCTGACAAAATAAAAAAAAATTTACATACTCAATATCTTTTTCACTCCGAACGTCTTAAAAAAAAAAAAAACATGCTATTCTATTTGATTGGGATAAACCTCTATGACTTTAATGTCTCCGCCACCTCCCCAAATACATCCGGCATTATTCTTAGTTGTTTTCCTTCATGTAGAATGAACCCACAAGGCAAAAAAGGGTTTATTTTAATTCCGATATTTTGGTCCCATTGACTTGCATTGGGATCGGGTATCGGTATCGGCGATATCCGATATTTTTTGAATATCGGCCGATCCTATCCGATACCGATACTTTCCGATATCGGAAGGTATCGCTCAACACTAGTCATAACTTGTGGAGCAGGGGGTAGGGTGGATGTGTCATCAATTGCCATAAACAGACAATTGGCAGCTGTCACGAACATTTGCTGCTTGTCCCGTGGCAGTGTTCTAACGCGGTCTGCCAAAAGTGACCCAAATTTGTCATGCTCATCTTGCTTTGATGAATTATCAAGTAGATTGAGCGTTTTAGTCATTAACTGTTCAATAATTTGAACTTGTTTGGTCTTCTTTTGGACCGTCCTTTTCAATGCCACGGGACGGGCAGAAGCAGCCCCCATCCCCATGTGCCTCGACACACCGCCACCAGAGTTTGCACCAGCGTCCGAGGAAGTTGAAGTAGTGGTATGTGCTGCAATGTCATGTTCTCCAAGGGAATCAGTTATTTCGGGTGACCTTCCGGACAAAGACATGTTCCCCGGAGATTCTTGGCTGTCCATTATGCTGTCTTGTACTTCCTCTCCAATACTGTCCACCGTGGTGTCACCATCGTTAAGGTCCGGAGGTGTTTGGGCACAGACGTTGCTTTCTGTTCTGCAGACCAAAAGAAAAACCAAAGGTTACAAAAATACAAATCATGACGTCAAGCAACACAATTTTTTAATATTATCTACCTCCTCAAACTCCGGCTTCCCAATATGAACTGCAGCTGGTCTCCATATGGCACCCTCTTCCTTGGCGGCGAGCTGCCACTAGGACTCTTGAACGATTTCAGATATCTGTCTGTGACAGACCGCCATCTCGTCTTCACATCGCCCACTGAAAATTAAGATTTTTAAAATAAAACATTCCAAATCAATTTTTCTTACATTTTATAAAAAAAGGAAAGAAATCGATACTTACAAATCTGTGTTTGCTGCTGTGTTGGGAGATTCGGCCACTCTGGAAAGAGAGCGGTTACTATTTTGGGCCAGGCATCACGTTTTGCCCCCTTGTATTTTTCGCTTGACCGGTCCCAGACCTCAGGGTGTTGTTCAATCTACAAAATAAAAGATAACAAGGGAAAAACTAAAATTAATTGTGGGCTAAAATAAATACACGGTTATCTACATTAGCATATTGTATATACAGTAGTATATTCCACAGCCACGTAGTATATTGCCCAGCCACATTGTATATTCCCCAGCCACGTAACATAGTGCCCAGCCATGTAGTATATTGCCCAGCCAAGTAGTAAATTGCCCAGCCAAGTAGTATATTGCCCAGCTACGTAGTATATTGCCCAGCCACGTAACATAGTGCCCAGCTACGTAGTATATTGCCCAGCCACGTAATATAGTGCCCAGCCATGTAGTATATTGCCCAGCCACGTAACATAGTGCCCAGCCACGTAACATAGTGCCCAGCCATGTAGTATATTGCCCAGCCAAGTAGTATATTGCCCAGCTACGTAGTATATTGCCCAGCCACGTAACATAGTGCCCAGCCACGTAGTATATTGCCCAGCCAAGTTGTAAATTGCCCAGCCAAGTAGTATATTGCCCAGCTACGTAGTATATTGCCCAGCCACGTAATATAGTGCCCAGCCATGTAGTATATTGCCCAGCCACGTAACATAGTGCCCAGCCATGTAGTATATTGCCCAGCCACGTAACATAGTGCCCAGCCATGTAGTATATTGCCCAGCCACGTAACATAGTGCCCAGCCATGTAGTATATTGCCCAGCCAAGTAGTAAATTGCCCAGGCAAGTAGTATATTGCCCAGCTACGTAGTATATTGCCCAGCCACGTAACATAGTGCCCAGCTACGTAGTATATTGCCCAGCCACGTAATATAGTGCCCAGCCATGTTATATATTGCCCAGCCACGTAACATAGTGCCCAGCCACGTAACATAGTGCCCAGCCATGTAGTATATTGCCCAGCCAAGTAGTATATTGCCCAGCTACGTAGTATATTGCCCAGCCACGTAACATAGTGCCCAGCTACGTAGTATATTGCCCAGCCACGTAATATAGTGCCCAGCCATGTAGTATATTGCCCAGCCACGTAACATAGTGCCCAGCAACGTAACATAGTGCCCAGCCATGTAGTATATTGCCCAGCCAAGTAGTATATTGCCCAGCTACGTAGTATATTGCCCAGCCACGTAACATAGTGCCCAGCCATGTAGTATATTGCACAGCCATGTAGTATATTCCCCAGCCACGTAGTATATTGCCCAGCCACGTAATATATTGCCCAGTCACATACTATATTAATGAAATAAAGACACCTAGTTTTAGACCATATTTTATTAATGTGGTAATCCAAGGGTTAAAAAAAAAATTGGTTTACAATGGAACAGGTGCAAGTGGCTGCATGTTATGTGGCTGCTCTAAACTCAAGATCATCGTGGGACAATCATTTAATTGGATGCTGCGGAGGGTAGGTATACGTTGTGGTTTGTTTTTTTAATTTTTTCTGACGAGGGAGTCGTGGAATTGGGCGTTTAGGTGAGTATGGGTTTGTTTTTTTATTTTTTATTTTAGGTGGCGATCGCCGGGGACAGGTAATTATAAGGTAACCACTGGCCACCAATGAAGTAGTACATTTTATTATTATTTTTACCACTGGCCACCAATGAAAATAAGTAATCATTTATATATCATTTCCACTGGCCACCAATGATAATTATTATACACTGGCCACCAATGATAATTATTATACACTGGCCACCAATGATAATTATTATACACTGGCCACCAATGATAATTATTATACACTGGCCACCAATGAGAATTATTATACACTGGCCACCAATGATAATTATTATACACTGGCCACCAATGAGAATTATTATACACTGGCCACCAATGATAATTATTATACACTGGCCACCAATGAGAATAATTATACACTGGCCACCAATGATAATTAAGTTTAGGGGTGAATAGGGGTAAATAATTGTGTTTTTTAGGGGGAATGGGCCCGTAACCACTGTTCACCAATGACCGTAATTTTAGGGGACATTTGATGGGGGAAATTGTTGGGACATTAGGGGGAGGGGGCTACAATACAATTAAATACAGTACATAACAGCAGGGACAGTTCGATGGGAAATACTGCTCCCATCGAGCTGAGCCTGCTGCAACGACTTGGAGGGAACAGACATCGCCGGATGAGACTAGTCTCATCGGCCGATGTCCGAACACACGCACACACATATATACACAGACACACACATATATACACATATACACCCACACTTATCATCTGCACCACATCCAGCCTCATCCGATCATACCCCTCCATGTCGGCAGCCATAATACAGGAAGACGGGAATGGTGTGGGAGTTTCCTCTTCCTGGATTATGGGATGCGCATGAATGGCATGATGGGATAGCTTATGGGATGTCACTTCCTGTAGTTTTTCCGGAAATAAACGCTAGAAATCCGCAAATTTTTATATGATTGCGGATTTCTAGCGTTTCAATGCAAGTCTATGGATGCGGGAAATCAGCGATTCAGCAAAAATAATGAACATGTTGCTTTTTTTTCCGCGATTCGTTTTTTTCGCGGAAAAAAACGCTACATTTGCACAATTTTTGCGGAATCCATACAAACGATTGGGAACCATATGTTAGCGTTTTTTTCACGTTTTTATCGCGATTTTACAGCGGTAAAACGCAAAAAAAACGCAAAAAAACCTGAACGTGTGCACATAGCCTAAGCATTCTCCAGCACTTTGACTGACAGCTGGCTCATCAGTGGAGAGCCGGCTGTCAGTCCCGTGGCATGCCTACAGCCATCACTGTGTGCTGTGAGCAGTGACCGTAGCCGCACCAGCACGCCTGTATGACTGAAAGCCGACAGCTCCTGGGAGGAATAAAGTGAATTTCCTCCTAGGTGCTGCACTTTAAGTACAGCAGCTATGCACCTTCATAACACTATTCCCTGCAAATTAACCCTGTATCTGCAGGTAAATAACATCCATTCTGTCACATTTAACCCCTTAGTGACAGAGCCAATTTGGTATTTAATGACCAAGCCAATTTTTACAATTCTAACCACTGTCACCTTATGAGGTTATAACTCGGGAATGCTTCAATGGATCCCGCTGATTCTGGGACAGTTTTTTTCGTGACATATTGTACTTCATGTTAGTGGTAAAATTTCTTCGATATTACTTGCGTTTATTTATTAAAAATAACAGAAATATGGCGAAAATTTAGCAATTTTCAAACTTTGAATTTTTATGCCCTTACATCAGAGAGATATGTCATACAAAATGGTCAATAAATAACATTTTCCATATGTCTGCTTTACATCAGCACAACTTTGGAAATAAAAATTTTTTATTAGGGAGTTATAAGGGTTAAAATTTGACCAGCAATTTCTTATTTTTACAACAAAATTTACAAAACCACTTTTTGTAGGGACCACCTCACATTTGAAGTCATTTCTATATGGCAGAAAATACCCAAAAGTGACACCATTCTAAAAACTGCACCACTCAAGGTGCACAAAACCACATTCAAGAACTTTATTAACCCTTAATCTTTCGTCCCCAATTTTTTATTTTCCCAAGGGTAGCAAGAGAAATTGGACCCCAAAGGTTGTTCTGCAATTTGTCCTGAGTATGTCGATACCCCATATGTGGGGGTAAACCTCTGTTTGGGCGCACAGCGGAGCTCTGAAGGGAAGGAGCGTCATTTCACTTTTTAATCTCTAAATTGTGAGAGCGGATGCCATTTTGGGTTTGTAGATGTGCCTAAAAGCAGAAACCCCCCACAAGTGACCCCATTTTGGAAACTACACCCCTCAAAGATTTTAATCAGGGGTATATTGAGCAATTTGAACCCACATGTACGACACAGAGTTTGATAACATTAGGTCATCATATTGAAAAAAATTTCATTTTTTTCACGAAAATCTTGTTTTAGACCTGAATTTCTCACTTTTTTCAGACATAACACCAAAAAGTGGACCCCACAATTCATTACCCACTTTATTATGAGCGCAGCGATATCCCATATGTAGTCAAAACATTCTGTTTGGACAAATGGCAGGGCTCAGACAGAAAGGGGCACAATGTGACAAATTTGGCTTTATTTGAAATAGATTGTTATACTGGCAGAGCCTGTATGGTTCAAGAGCAACAGAAATCCCCCATAAATGTCTTTTTTTATAAATTGTACCCTCTAATCTATTTATCTAGGGAGGTAATGAGTAGTTTGATTATAAAATTGGTCTTGCTAACAAAACAGTTGTCCCGCATTTGCATATATTGTAGCAGGAAGACTAAACTGTACTGGAATGAAGGGCAAAATGTGGAGGAAAATGCAGCCAACTATGTGGCAAAGCTGAGTTTGTTCCAAAGATGAAAGAACACCATCAGGGCTAAAATGGCAGACACTTTCAGAGACTGGTCGTACAACGTCCGTTTAGCTCCATCAATCCCTATATGAGAAACGAATGTGCCAATAGACGTGGTACACCATTGCAAGCTCCCACCCGCCAAGGTCAGAACCGCTATATGCACAAAACAACCAGTTCTCTATAGAAAGTATTGTCTGGTACCAGAGGTTCGGCAAGAACCATAAAATAAAGCCCATAGTGTATAAGTACGTAATTTCCTCATTTTTAGAAATCCCCCAATAAAATGATCATGCCCGTATCATCAACATAAATATAAGTAATATAAATGGAAGCCAAAGTTTTGTGTAGCAAGACAGTCGTAAAAACAGTCAAAGTTAGATAAATGGTCAAAAATGTTTGTGAGTAAGGCTGGGTTTACATTGCGTTAGTGGGTGTCCGCTAACGGAATCCGTTACATGGCGCAAAAGTCTCAACTAACGCAATGTAACGGATCCGTTAGCGCACCCATTGACCGCAATGTAACTAACTAACGCGATCTAAAGCATCACTAACGTATGTCATTTTCGGCATGCGGTAGAGATGTCCCATTATTTTCTGACGGACGTTGAACGCTGCTTGCTAGCCGGATGGCCAAACGCAATCCCTTTTTGGACATTGCGTTAGCGCATTCCGTTAGCGTATCCGCTAAACGGATTGCACTAACGCAATGTGAACCCAGCCTAATTAAGTTCTATAATTCATTTTCAGATGAACTGACTATTCAAGATCATTTGTGGGGTCCACATTCTAACGCGTATTGACGTGGGTACGTGGACGAGAATTTGTTAGGATAGTAGTTTGGTATGGGATTGATCAAGTCCTAGAATTTTTAGATGACCTGACTTTGCAAGAACATTTGTGGGGTCCACACTCTAGAAAGTACAGACGTGGGTACGTGGATGAGAATTTGTTGGGATAGTAGTTTGGTATGGGATTGATCAAGTTCTGGAATTAATTGTGAAATGGGGTAAAATGGGATCTACTAATTAAAATATTCTTTATCAATTGTTCCAAATTGTTCTACTGGGGCCACTAAGCAGAAAATAAAAATTATTGAAAAAAAAAACCTAATAATTGTAGGTGGTGTGGTAGGTCTCAAAACGGGGAAATACAAAGGCCTGGTTGAGATGGGCATGTGAAGCAATAGAATCGGGAATCACTTCGTCTGCCATGCTTTCTGCAAACTCGGCATCTTTCTTGAGGATACCTTTGGGTGGGAGTGACAGGGACAGGGTGAGGAAAATGGCGTTCTGCAAGTCTCCGGGAATCCTCAGAGTCGAAGGCTTCCCCCTGTGCCATTGACTCAAATATGAGGCTCTCTACAATTTTTTCCTGAAAGCGCAGGCACGTAAGTGGTCCTTGGGACTTTTTATACAGGACAAAGCTGTTATAGGTGGCAGTTTGGATAAGGTAGATTGCCACCTTTTTGTACCAGGCCCTGGTCTTCCTCTTGACCAGGTATGGTTGCAGAACCTGGTCTGACAAGTCTATGCCACCCATATATTTGTTATAGTCTGTGGCGCAGACTGGTTTTTCCTTGTCCCTGGTGGCACCCCTCTCTCTGACCGTCACAGTGTTGTCCGCATGCAGTGTGGTAAGCATGTAGACGTCCTTCCTGCCTTTCCACTTCACTGCAAGAAGTTGGTCGCTTGCAAGTGAGAATGACGCCCCCCTCTCCAAACGTCTGGACACCAACTGTGACGGAAACCCCACTCTGTTTTTCCTCACTGTCCCACAGGCCCCTGTATTTGCAGCATGGAGGGATTTATATAGGGGGATGCTCGTGTAGTAGTTGTCAGTGTACACGTGGTACCCTTGATGGAGAAAGGGCGTCATTAGCTCCCAGACAATTTTGCCTGGGATACCAATTGTTTGGGGGGTTTATTTGGCGGTCCCTACCTTATTTAGCCGGTGCAAAACCGGCTAAATAAGATTAAAATAGATAAATCTCCGGGTCCGGATGGCATACACCCACGAGTACTAGGAGAACTAAGTAATGTAATAGATAAACCATTATTTCTTATTTTTAGGGACTCTATAGCGACGGGGTCTGTTCCGCAGGACTGGCGCATAGCAAATGTGGTGCCAATATTCAAAAAGGGCTCTAAAAGTGAACCTGGAAATTATAGGCCAGTAAGTCTAACCTCTATTGTTCGTAAAATATTTGAAGGGTTTCTGAAGGATGTTATTCTGGATTATCTCAATGAGAATAACTGTTTAACTCCATATCAGCATGTGTTTATGAGAAATCGCTCCTGTCAAACCAATCTAATCAGTTTTTATGAAGAGGTAAGCTATAGGCTGGACCACGGTGAGTCATTGGACGTGGTATATCTCGATTTTTCCAAAGCGTTTGATACCGTGCCGCACAAGAGGTTGGTACACAAAATGAGAATGCTTGGTCTGGGGGAAAATGTGTGTAAATGGGTTAGTAACTGGCTTACTGATAGAAAGCAGAGGGTGGTTATAAATGGTATAGTCTCTATCTGGGTCGCTGTGACCAGTGGGGTACCGCAGGGGTCAGTATTGGGACCTTTTCTCTTCAACATATTCATTAATGATCTGGTAGAAGGTTTACACAGTAAAATATCGATATTTGCAGATGATACAAAACTATGTAAAGCAGTTAATACAAGAGAAGATAGTATTCTGCTACAGATGGATCTGGATAAGTTGGAAACTTGGGCTGAAAGGTGGCAGATGAGGTTTAACAATGATAAATGTAAGGTTATACACATGCGAAGAAGGAATCAATATCACCATTACACACTGAACAGGAAACCACTGGGTAAATCTGATAGGGAGAAGGACTTGGGGATCCTAGTAAATGATAAACTTATCTGGAGCAGCCAGTGCCAGGCTGCAGCTGCCAAGGCAAACAGGATCATGGGGTGCATTAAAAGAGGTCTGGATACACATGATGAGAGCATTATACTGCCTCTGTACAAATCCCTAGTTAGACCACACATGGAGTACTGTGTCCAGTTTTGGGCACCGGTGCTCAGGAAGGATATAATGGAACTAGAGAGAGTACAAAGGAGGGCAACAAAATTAATAAAGGGGATGGGAGAACTACAATACCCAGATAGATTAGCGAAATTAGGATTATTTAGTCTAGAAAAAAGACGACTGAGGGGCGATCTAATAACCATGTATAAGTATATAAGGGGACAATACAAATATCTCGCTGAGGATCTGTTTATACCAAGGAAGGTGACGGGCACAAGGGGGCATTCTTTGCGTCTGGAGGAGAGAAGGTTTTTCCACCAACATAGAAGAGGATTCTTTACTGTTAGGGCAGTAAGAATCTGGAATTGCTTGCCTGAGGAGGTGGTGATGGCGAACTCAGTCGAGGGGTTCAAGAGAGGCCTGGATGTCTTCCTGGAGCAGAACAATATTGTATCATACAATTATTAGGTTCTGTAGAAGGACGTAGATCTGGGGATTTATTATGATGGAATATAGGCTGAACTGGATGGACAAATGTCTTTTTTCGGCCTTACTAACTATGTTACTATGTTACTATGCTACCTTCATAAATTAGGAAGGTAGAAGTGTACTCTGATAAGCTCTCGCAAGTTTTGTATAATTGGAGGGAATAAATTGGCGGAATGACAGATGGCCCTTGTAGCTCATCAAGGACTCGTCGACTGCCACATGTTGCTCTGGGGTATAGGAATTTAGAAATGGAGTTTTTAGGAGGGAAATTAGGGGTCTCAATTTATTTAGCCGATCGTAGTTGGGGTCAGTTCTTGGGGGAGCTTGGGAATTGTCACTGAAGTGGAGGAATCTCATCAGGGCTTTGTAACGGACTCGGGACATGACGGCTGCAAATACAGGGGTGCTGTGGACAGCTTTTGTTGCCCAGTAAGAGCGGAGTGTGTTTTTTTTTTTTTACTAAACCCATATTCAGGGTGAGGCCTAAGAATTTTTTTATTCCGGGGACATTTGTGGGGATCCAGGAACGGGAATGAAAGGCAGTGGGTTTTTGGGAAATATATTGTCGGGCATATAGGTTTGTTTGGTGGACGATTAATTGCAGGACTTTGGGGCTAATGAAAATTTGGAAAAAATCAATGGAGGTAAAATTGGCAACATCTGCTCTTATTCCAGGTACTGCAGAAAAAGGGGGAATTTGAGGGGAAAATGAGGTGTCATTATACCACAGTGGTGGGGGGACTGCGAACTTGGTCCTGCCTCTGAAGCTTCAGCAGTGACGACCGACTCTGCTACCATCGGGCTGGGGGATCCCATGGAGGAAGAGTCATCGTCACTGTCTGACAGCTGCTCAGCTTCAGAGGCAGATTCTGTTTCACTGCCGGAGCTGCCGGAGCAAAGCAGGCTGTAAGCTTGCTCCGCACTGAAAGTTCTGCGGGCCATTTTATTTATTTCTTTTGCTAACCCTAATATGTGTAACCCTAACCCTAATGTGTAACCCTAACCCTAATATGCGTAATCATAGAACAATCGCGGCAGCACTCACCGGTCCTGTAGTCAGAAGTTCCTTTTTTTCAAATATAGACAAACATCTTCACGGCTCAGGGGAACAGGGCAGTGACAACGGTCGTTTCGCGCTTGAAACAGTGCTGTTTCAAGCGTGAAACGGCCGTCGTCTCCTCCTGCACACTCCTCTCACTCCCCTGTTCCCCCGAGCCGTGAAGATGTTTGTCTATATTTGAATAAAGGAACTTCTGACTACAGGACCGGTGACTGCTGCCGCGTTTGTTCTATGATTTACCATGACTTGATCTCTCATTTTCACGCGAGCACCTCCATTTACCTATTGGATTACCACTTACTGAAAGTCTCCATTCAGCGTCTCTTTGGATTCTGCACCGGTGCAGCTCACTTTTTTTCTTTTTGTTTTACCTAATATGTGTAACCCTAACCCTAAAGAATTATAAAAAAAAAAATTATTAGAAAGAAAAATTATATAAAAAATTTTTTGAGTCACTGACAGGGCAGCACTTCAACTGTAGTCCCTCTCTCCTCTCCCGGAACAACTACAAGGAGAGACGAGAGAGGTACAGCCCAAGTGCTGCCATGTTTATCAAACATTAGGGGTTTTCATCACTGTTATAGGACATATTACAGTAATCAAAACCCAGCAGCCAATGAGAAAATTCTCACTGGTTGCCGGGTGTCCGCTGGCAGATCTTGGCTGGCGCACTGCGCATGCGCCCGCCATTTTCTTCTAGCCAAGGAGAAGAAGGGGGGCCAGGGGCTGGGGAACGGGGGACAGCGTCTACGGGGAAATAGGTACTGTGGGGGGCTCGGGGTACCCTATTTCTCTCCCCTCTGATGTGTGATCACATCAGAGGGGAGTGAAATTAAATGCAACACCTGATTTATTTTTTTTGCAACCGCCGGTAAACGGTTAATTACCGGCGATCGCAAAAGCGGGGTCGGTAAAAACCAACTCGAATCATGTTCTCTGGGGTCTCGGCTACCCCCAGCAGCTGAGACCCCGGAGAAAATTGGATTCTGGGGGGCGCTATACACTTTTTCCACAGCGCCGTTAACTAACTAACCCTTAATGACCGCCGTTAAAAGGCGGTCGATAAGGGGTTAAATAACAAAAAACATATTAACATGTATCTACATAACCATAAATAACCTTCAGGTACCCTGGTTAAGACTCTCCTCTCTGCCCTTAGTCCAGGGCACATTGTCACAAAGTTCCAACGTGCCTTGTTCTGAGGGCAGAGAGAAAAGCTGTGAAGACAGCCTGAGGGCAGAAAGGAGCGCCGAGGAAACGGCCTGAGAGCAGATAGGAATGCTGAAGAGTTGGCCTGAGAAAAACGAAGAACACTGAGGAAATAGCCTAAAGGTACCTTCACACTAAACGATATCGCTAGCGATCCGTGACGTTGCAGCGTTCTCGCTAGCTAGAGAGCAGAAAGGAATTCTAAGGAAATGGCCTGAGATCAGATAAGAATGCTAAAGAAGCAGCCTGAGGACAAAGAAACGCTGAGAAGGCAGCCTGAAGACTAAGGGTACCGTCACACTATACGATTTACCTACGATCACGACCAGCAATATGACCTGGCCGTGATCGTAGGTAAATCGTAGTGTGGTCGCTGGAGAGCTGTCACACAGACAGCTCTCCAGCGACCAACGATGCCGAGGTCCCCGGGTAACCAGGGTAAACATCGGGTTACTAAGCGCAGGACCGCGCTTAGTAACCCGATGTTTACCCTGGTTACCAGCGTAAAAAAAAACAAACAGCACTTACTTACATTCTGGTGTCCGTCAGGTCCCTTGCCATCTCTGCTTCCCGCACTCAGTGACTGCCGGCCGTAAAGTGAAAGTGAAAGCACACGTCACCGCTGTGCTCTGCTTTCACTTTACAGCCGGCAGTCACAGTGCGGGAAGCAGACGGCAAGGGACCTGACGGACACCAGAATGTAAGTATGTGCTGTTTGTTTTTTTTTAGTTTTACGCTTGTAACCAGGGTAAACATCGGGTTACTAAGCGCGGCCCTGCGCTTAGTTACCCGATGTTTACCCTGGTTACAAGCGAACGCATCGCTAGATCGCATCGCTAGATCGGTGTCACACACACCAATCTAGCGATGACAGCGGGAGATCCAGCGATGAAAGAAAGTTCTAAACGATCTGCTACGACGTACGATTCTCAGCAGGATCCCTGATCGCTGCTGCGTGTCAGACACAGCGATATCGTAACGATATCGCTGGAACGTCACGAATCGTACCGTCGTAGCGATCGAAATGGCAGTGTGTGACGGTACCCTAAGAGGTGTTGGCCAGAGTGTGGACTGATAGGAACAAGATCTTAGGTTTGAAATGTGATAAACACCAGGACAGAAAGTTGATGGAGCTCATTATAGTCGTACTCTGTTTTGCATTCGACGACAAATCCATACCCAGCTGCTTGCCATTGTTCTGCTCTACGGAACAACAAATAGGTTTAGTAGTAGTGTGACCACAGCTTTTAAGGGTTTATCCACCACTTTCTAAACATTTTTTAAAGTGACCAGGTGAGAATGAAATGATAAATGGGTGTGCGTGTGATGAAGAAAGTGGTCTAAAAATGTTGGAGTGGCGCGCCTCAATTCCTGTCCCTTTGTCTTTTCAAAAGTTGGGCTGTGTACATCACCCATAGACTTTAAAGAGATATTCCCATACCATACATGTTGATTTCCAGTAGTTTAAGGTGATAGGGCTTTGTTTCCATTTTTTTGCTACAGTAATTTGGAGTTGCAAAAACATTCAGAATCTCGCTGAAACATAAAGCTTTTTTTTAACCCCTTAGTGACAGGGCCAAATTTTTGAAATTCGACCAATGTCACTTTATGTGTTAATAACTGTGGAATACTTCAACAAATCCCAGTGATTTTGAGACTGTTTTTTGGTGGCACATTATAATTTATGATAATGGTAAATTTAGGTTGATATGTTTTCTGTTTATTTATAAAAAAATATCAGAAATTTTGCAAAAATGTAAAAAAAAAATGCAATTTTCAAACTTTGAATGAGTAGCCCTTTAATCCAGATAGTCATACCACAGAAAAATGTTAATAAATAAAATTCCCCACATGTCTTCTTTCATCAGGACCATTTGTAAAATGTTATTTTATTTTGTTAGGTTTTTAGGAAGTTTAAGAATGTAGCAGTAATTTTTTATTTTTTCAAAGAAATTTACGAAATATATTTTTTTGAGGGACTTATCTAGGTTTGAAGTGATGTTGAGGGTTCTATATATTGGAAAACCTCCAGAAGTGATACCATTATAAAAACAGCTCCCCCTGACATATTGAAAACTTCTGTCAGGTAGTTTATTAACCCTGCAGGTGATTTTCAGAAATCAATGCAAAGTGACATGACAGAATGAAAAAGTGTATTTTTACCACCTAAATGTCGCTAACTTCTGAACAGGCTGCTATAGCCGGCAGACTCTAAGGCCGTTATTTGGCCATTAATTGCCATGGCAAACATCAGGACCACACAATCAAGATATCAGGGTGCCGATGGGGTCAAAAAGGGAGCCTCCACACTCTGGTAACCATTCATATGATGTAGTAATTATTGACAGCAGCATATAAGGGGTTAAACGACCATAGTCGGTGCCAACACTGATGGTGGCTGATACAGCATTTTGTCAGCTATAGTGGACAGCTGACAGCTGCTGGATTGTCACCTGTATGGGGATGCTGATCTCTTATATCTTACGTCAGTGAAAAGAAGGTCATTAAGGGATTAAATTGCTTCTCTCACTTGTGTTGATACATGGCACTGAAATTACTGTGCCCTAATGTGTTAACTTATTTATCATTCATCTGAGTGTTTTATTTCATTCAGCTCTATGAACATGAACTTTCATCTGACTTTGACGCTGTCCAATCATAAAAAGTAAGGGTCCATAATGAGGGAAAAGTCGACGCCCACAGTTCTGACCTAAATTGATGTCATGCATTGATGTTGGGAACTGTGCCAGCTTGATCCTTAGCTGTCCTCGGTCCTCATCTGCTCCCGCTATGCTGCTCACTCTGATGCTGGTGGCTGCCACCTCTCTCAGCATTTTACTAACAGGAAGTTTTGGAAGTGAGACATGTTTATGTGGGACAGTCAAAGTCTCGATTTGGCCCTTATCAGTATTGCACAACCTTGTCTTCCACAGGAGATTACTGTTCAGCTAATCACTGGTTGCACTGGTGACTCTCCTCAGTAAGTCATTGGCTGCAGAGGTGAGACGTACAGTGGGGGAAAAAAGTATTTAGTCAGCCACCAAATGTGCAAGTTCTCCCACTTAAAAAGATGAGAGAGGCCTGTAATTGACATCATAAGTACACTGTGTGCTGAATTATTAGGCAAGTTGTGTTTTGATCACATGATACTTTTTATACATGTCCTACTCCAAGCTGTTCAGGCTTGAGAGCCAACTACCAATTAAGTAAATCAGGTGAAGTGCATCTTCTCTTTATTGAGGAGGGGTGTTGTCTAATGAAATCAAAACCCTATATAAGGTGTGCTTAATTATTAGGCAACTTCCTTTCCTTTGGCAAAATGGGTTAGAAGAGAGATTTGACGGGCTCTGAAAAGTCCAAAATTGTGAGATGTCTTGCAGAGGGATGCAGAAATCTTGAAATTGCCAAACTTTTGAAGCGTGATCACCGAACAATCAAGCGTCATAGCCAACAGGGTCTCAAGAAGCATGTTGGGCAAAAAAAAGCGCAAAATAACTGCCCATGAATTGAGGAAAATCAAGCGTGAAGCTGCCAAGATGCCATTTGCCACCAGTTTTCCATATTTCAGAGCTGCAACGTTACTGGTGTAACAAAAAGCACAAGGTATGCAATACCCAGGGACATGGCCAAGGTAAGGAAGGCTGAAAAACGACCACCTTTGAACAAGAATAAATAAAACGTCAAGACTGGGCCAAGAAATATCTTAAAGGGACACTGTCACCTGAATTTGGAGGGAACAATCTTCAGCCATGGAGGCGGGGTTTTTGGGTGTTTGATTCACCCTTTCCTTACCCGCTGGCTGCATGCTGGCTGCAATGTTGGATTGAAGTTCATTCTCTGTCCTCCATAGTACATGCCTGCACATGGCAATCTTGCCTTGCACGGGCGTGTACTATGGAGGACAGAGAATGAACTTCAATCCAATATTGCAGCCAGCATGCAGCCAGCGGATAAGGAAAGGGTGAATCAAACACCCAAAAACCCCGCCTCCATGGCTGTTATGAATTCTGTGGCAGAGCTCCCTCCTGTGGTCACAAGTGGTACTTCGGCTGATTCTCTCTGGGAGCTTCCGTTTGTGGAGGAAAGTGGTACTGCGGCTTCTGAGTTTCCTCCCTCAGGTGATCTGGTGAGGTCGTTAGGTGCTTCTCTACTTAACTCCACCTAATGCTTTGATCCATGCTTCCTGTCAATGTTCCAGTGTTGGACTTGTTTTTCCCTGGATCATTCCTGTGGCCTGCTGCTCTGCATAGCTAAGTTCTTCTTTGCTATTTGTTTGCCATTTTTTCTGTCCAGCTTGTCTAATTGTTTTGCTGGAAGCTCTGGGACGCAAAGGGTGTACCTCCGTGCCGTTAGTTCGGTACGGAGGGTCTTTTTGCCCCCTTTGCGTGGTTTTCTTTAGGGTTTTGTGTAGACCGCAAAGTTATCTTTCCTATCCTCGCTCTGTTAAGAAAGTCGGGCCTCACTTTGCTGAATCTGTTTCATCCCTACGTTTGTCTTTTCATCTTAACTCACAGTCATTATATGTGGGGGGCTGCCTTTTCCTTTGGGGTATTTCTCTTAGGCAAGGTAGGCTTATTTTCTATCTTCAGGCTAGTTAGTTTCTCAGGCTGTGCCGAGTTGCATAGGTAGAGTTAGGCGCAATCCACGGCTGCCTCTATTGTTGTTTGGAGAGGATTAGGGATTGCGGTCTGCAGAGTTCCCACGTCTCAGAGCTCGTTCTATTATTTTGGGTTATTGTCAGATCACTGTATGTGCTCTGACCGCTATGTCCATTGTGATACTGAATTGCCTATCACAACAGTACAGGAAGCCAAAAGTGCTAATGATTCTCAATAGAGGGAAAAAAGAAGTTCTGAGACCATTTTTTTTTCTTTGCACTGTGTTTTGCCTTTTTTTTCCCCTAGACATTTGGGTGGTTCAGGACACAGGTGTAGCAATGGACATTAAAGGTCTGTCTTCATGTGTGGATCAGCTCACGGCAAGAGTTCAAAATATTCAAGATTTTGTGGTTCAGAATTCTTTGTTAGAACCGAGAATTCCTATTCCAGATTTGTTTTTTGGAGATAGAACTAAATTTCTGAGTTTCAAAAATAATTGTAAACTATTTCTGGCTTTGAAACCTCGCTCCTCTGGTGACCCAGTTCAACAGGTTAGGATCGTCATTTCTTTTTTGCGTGGCGACCCTCAGGACTGGGCATTTTCTCTTGCGTCAGGAGATCCTGCATTAAGTAATATCGATGCGTTTTTCCTGGCGCTTGGATTGCTGTACGATGAGCCTAATTCAGTGGATCAGGCAGAAAAAAAATTTGCTGGCTCTTTGTCAGGCTCAGGATGAGATAGAGGTATATTGCCAGAAATGTAGAAAGTGGTCCGTGCTCACTCAATGGAATGAATCTGCGCTGGCAGCTATATTCAGAAAGGGTCTCTCTGAAGCCCTTAAGGATGTCATGGTGGGATTTCCTATGCCTGCTGGTTTGAATGAGTCTATGTCTTTGGCCATTCAGATCGGTCGACGCTTGCGTGAGCGTAAATCTGTGCACCATTTGGCGGTATTACCTGAGATTAAACCTGAGCCTATGCAGTGCGATAGGACTATGACCAGAGTTGAACGGCAAGAACACAGACGTCTGAATGGGCTGTGTTTCTACTGTGGTGATTCCACTCATGCTATCTCTGATTGTCCTAAGCGCACTAAGCGGTTCGCTACGTCTGCCACCATTGGTACAGTACAGTCAAAATTTCTTCTGTCCGTTACCTTGATCTGCTCTTTGTCATCGTATTCTGTCATGGCGTTTGTGGATTCAGGCGCTGCCCTGAATTTGATGGACTTGGAATATGCTAAGCGTTGTGGGTTTTTCTTGGAGCCCTTGCAGTGTCCTATTCCTTTGAAAGGAATTGATGCTACACCTTTGGCCAAGAATAAGCCTCAGTACTGGACCCAGCTGACCATGTGCATGGCTCCTGGACATCAGGAGGTTATTCGCTTTCTGGTGTTGCATAATCTGCATGATGTGGTCGTGTTGGGGTTGCCATGGCTACAAGCCCATAATCCAGTATTGGATTGGAAATCCATGTCGGTGTCCAGCTGGGGTTGTCAGGGGGTACATGGTGATGTTCCATTTCTGTCAATTTCGTCATCCACCCCTTCTGAGGTTCCAGACTTCTTGTCTGATTACCGGGATGTATTTGATGAGCCCAAGTCCGATGCCCTACCTCCGCATAGGGATTGTGATTGTGCTATCAATTTGATTCCTGGTAGTAAATTCCCAAAAGGTCGACTGTTTAATTTATCCGTGCCTGAGCACACCGCTATGCGCAGTTATGTGAAGGAATCCCTGGAGAAGGGGCATATTCGCCCGTCATCGTCGCCATTAGGAGCAGGGTTCTTTTTTGTAGCCAAGAAGGATGGTTCGCTGAGACCTTGTATAGATTACCGCCTTCTTAATAAGATCACTTTTAAATTTCAGTACCCCTTGCCATTGTTGTCTGATTTGTTTGCTCGGATTAAGGGGGCTAGTTGGTTCACCAAGATAGATCTTCGTGGTGCGTATAATCTGGTGCGAATCAGGCGAGGCGATGAATGGAAAACTGCATTTAATACGCCCGAGGGTCATTTTGAGTATCTAGTGATGCCATTCGGACTTGCCAATGCTCCATCAGTGTTTCAGTCCTTTATGCATGACATCTTCCGAGAGTACCTGGATAAATTCCTGATTGTGTACTTGGATGACATTTTGATCTTCTCAGATGATTGGGAGTCTCATGTGAAGCAGGTCAGAACGGTTTTTCAGGTCCTGCGTGCTAATTCTTTGTTTGTGAAGGGATCAAAGTGTCTCTTTGGTGTGCAGAAGGTTTCATTTTTGGGGTTCATCTTTTCCCCTTCTACTATCGAGATGGATCCTGTTAAGGTCCAAGCCATCCATGATTGGACTCAGCCGACATCTCTGAAAAGTCTGCAAAAGTTCCTGGGCTTTGCTAATTTTTATCGTCGCTTCATCTGCAATTTTTCTAGTATTGCCAAACCATTGACCGATTTGACCAAGAAGGGTGCTGATTTGGTCAATTGGTCTTCTGCTGCTGTGGAAGCTTTTCAAGAGTTGAAGCGTCGTTTTTCTTCTGCCCCTGTGTTGTGTCAACCAGATGTTTCTCTTCCGTTCCAGGTCGAGGTTGATGCTTCTGAGATCGGAGCAGGGGCTGTTTTGTCGCAGAGAGGTTCTGATTGCTCAGTGATGAAACCATGCGCTTTTTTTTTCCAGGAAGTTTTCGCCTGCTGAGCGAAATTATGATGTGGGCAACCGAGAGTTGCTGGCCATGAAGTGGGCATTCGAGGAGTGGCGTCATTGGCTTGAAGGAGCTAAGCATCGCTTGGTGGTATTGACTGATCATAAGAACTTGACTCATCTCGAGTCTGCTAAGCGTTTGAATCCTAGACAGGCTCGTTGGTCGCTGTTTTTTGCCCGTTTTGACTTTGTGATTTCGTACCTTCCGGGCTCTAAAAATGTGAAGGCAGATGCTCTGTCTAGGAGTTTTGTGCCCGACTCTCCGGGTTTATCTGAGCCGGCGGGTATCCTCAAGGAAGGAGTAATTGTGTCTGCCATCTCCCCTGATTTGCGGCGGGTGCTGCAAAAATTTCAGGCTAATAAACCTGATCGTTGTCCAGCGGAGAAACTGTTTGTCCCTGATAGGTCGACGAATAAAGTTATCTCTGAGGTTCATTGTTCGGTGTTGGCTAGTCATCCTGGAATCTTTGGTACCAGAGAGTTAGTGGCTAAATCCTTTTGGTGGCCATCTCTGTCGTGGGATGTGCGTACTTTTGTGCAGTCCTGTGGGATTTGTGCTCGGGCTAAGCCCTGCTGTTCTCGTGCCAGTGGGTTGCTTTTGCCCTTGCCGGTCCCGAAGAGGCCTTGGACACATATCTCTATGGATTTTATTTCAGATCTTCCCGTTTCTCAAAAGATGTCAGTCATTTGGGTGGTCTGTGATCGCTTTTCTAAGATGGTCCATCTGGTACCCTTGTCTAAATTGCCTTCGTCCTCTGATTTGGTGCCATTGTTCTTCCAGCATGTGGTTCGTTTGCATGGCATTCCAGAGAATATCGTTTCTGATAGAGGTTCCCAGTTTGTTTTGAGGTTTTGGCGAGCCTTTTGTGGTAGGATGGGCATTGACTTGTCTTTTTCCTCGGCTTTCCATCCTCAGACTAATGGCCAGACCGAACGAACCAATCAGACCTTGGAAACCTATCTGAGATGCTTTGTTTCTGCCGATCAGGATGACTGGGTGTCCTTTTTGCCTTTGGCTGAGTTCGCCCTTAATAATCGGGCCAGCTCGGCTACCTTGGTTTCGCCATTTTTCTGCAATTCTGGGTTCCATCCTCGTTTCTCTTCAGGACAGGTTGAGTCTTCTGACTGTCCTGGTGTGGATACTGTGGTGGACAGGTTGCAGCAGATTTGGACTCATGTAGTGGACAATTTGACCTTGTCCCAGGAGAAGGCTCAACGTTTCGCTAATCGCAAACGCCGTGTGGGTCCCCGACTTCGTGTTGGGGATCTGGTTTGGTTATCTTCTCGTCATATTCCTATGAAGGTTTCCTCTCCTAAGTTTAAACCTCGTTTCATTGGTCCGTATAGGATTTCTGAGGTTCTTAATCCTGTGTCTTTTCGTCTGACCCTCCCAGATTCTTTTTCCATACATAATGTATTCCATAGGTCATTGTTGCGGAGATACGTGGCACCTATGGTTCCATATGTTGACCCTCCTGCCCCGGTTTTGGTGGAGGGGGAATTGGAGTATATTGTGGAGAAGATTTTGGATTCTCGTGTTTCAAGACGGAAACTCCAGTATCTGGTTAAATGGAAGGGTTATGCTCAGGAAGATAATTCCTGGGTTTTTGCCTCTGATGTCCATGCTCCCGATCTTGTTCGTGCCTTTCATGTGGCTCATCCTGGTCGGCCTGGGGGCTCTGGTGAGGGTTCGGTGACCCCTCCTCAAGGGGGGGGTACTGTTGTGAATTCTGTGGCAGAGCTCCCTCCTGTGGTCACAAGTGGTACTTCGGCTGATTCTCTCTGGGAGCTTCCGTTTGTGGAGGAAAGTGGTACTGCGGCTTCTGAGTTTCCTCCCTCAGGTGATCTGGTGAGGTCGTTAGGTGCTTCTCTACTTAACTCCACCTAATGCTTTGATCCATGCTTCCTGTCAATGTTCCAGTGTTGGACTTGTTTTTCCCTGGATCATTCCTGTGGCCTGCTGCTCTGCATAGCTAAGTTCTTCTTTGCTATTTGTTTGCTATTTTTTCTGTCCAGCTTGTCTAATTGTTTTGCTGGAAGCTCTGGGACGCAAAGGGTGTACCTCCGTGCCGTTAGTTCGGTACTCAGGGTCTTTTTGCCCCCTTTGCGTGGTTTTCTTTAGGGTTTTGTGTAGACCGCAAAGTTATCTTTCCTATCCTCGCTCTGTTAAGAAAGTCGGGCCTCACTTTGCTGAATCTGTTTCATCCCTACGTTTGTCTTTTCATCTTAACTCACAGTCATTATATGTGGGGGGCTGCCTTTTCCTTTGGGGTATTTCTCTGAGGCAAGGTAGGCTTATTTTCTATCTTCAGGCTAGTTAGTTTCTCAGGCTGTGCCGAGTTGCATAGGTAGAGTTAGGCGCAATCCACGGCTGCCTCTATTGTTGTTTGGGGAGGATTAGGGATTGCGGTCTGCAGAGTTCCCACGTCTCAGAGCTCGTTCTATTATTTTGGGTTATTGTCAGATCACTGTATGTGCTCTGACCGCTATGTCCATTGTGATACTGAATTGCCTATCACAACACATAGCTGAAGATTGTTCCCTCCAAATTCGGGTGACAGTGTCCCTTTAAGACTGACTTTTCAAAGGTTTTATGGACTGATGAAATGAGAGTGACTCTTGATGGGCCAGAGGGTGGATCAGTTAGGCTAGGTTCACATTGCGTCAAGTACATGGTGTTAAACGGATTCGTTAAACGCATGTACAGAAAAGGAGCCAAAATTTGTGTAAAATCGTCGTCACGGTAACGCTTCAGACGCGTGTGAAAATAATTTAAAGTCTTAAGTTGTATCCTGATGTTTTGCTGAAATGTGTGTGGCTTTTATTGTTTGTTTTATTTCCCACAACCTTATGTCGTGTAAAAAGTTACCTTCATGTTATTATGTTGTGTTAAAAGTTAAAGTCATACAAGAATCTTAAATTTTAAACAGTTTACTAAATGTTTATGGATTTTTTCCAACAAACTGTTGGTAGACAGGTTTAACATATGATATCCCGTAGGGATGAAAAAAAAACTAAAATAGAAATTGGGTGTTACAAAAAAAAAAAAAACAACAAAACTTGCAACGCAGTAATTGCACCTGGCAGTGAACAGTACTATAGACTTTGGTACTGCACGGGCGTATTGTCTGCCCAACTGTATAATGGACTGCTACATTGTCTATGATGTTCCATGCTCGTTTCACCCCGGCCTCTATATTGAGGGTTGTAGGCCGGCATGTCCATTCTTCTTGTTCCCGATGGAGCGGGTTCCTGGGGGCCCACAAAATTCCTCAAGAAGGTCGTTCAGTCTTTGCCTAAACATAAGGTTTCTATGGGATATTTTGAGCGACAGGCACATAGGACAAAAAAAATAGCTTCCACTCATTAGCAGAGTATACAGACTCACGGGATTGCAGGTCGGTAATTTCCCGTCTCAGGTCTTTGAGTTCACTGCGACACATGTCCTCTACCCGTTGGAGTCCATCGACGATAATGGCATCAGCTTCATCTTTTTGTGATGCTCGCTTGCGTCCTAGCTGTGATTGCTACCGTGCACTCACACCAGCAGCAACAGTGCTTCTCTCCACAGATCGTGGCTCGCTGATGCCAGACACATCTTCAGGTTGGGTTGGTTCCACTGGAGAAGGCTCCAGTTCCTCTGCCGGTCTAGGCGCAGCGGTACTGCATATCGTGCTGTAACCCAAAAAAAAAAAAATAATTATTTTCCTTTCAACAATTTTGTCTCGCACACAGACCTATTTGTACTTACGAGCGCTGAGACAATGTTTTTTGAAGAAAGAGCAGTTGGTCGTAATGCACATACGGGGTCACCCGTTTGCCACCTGATCCGCTTGGTGCATTTTGACTGTTGCGGTAGTCACGGACAAAGCGATCGCGTATGGATTTCCAACGGGTATGGACAGCATCGGCTTTAAATAAAAATTAAAAAAAAAACAATAAGTTATATAAATAGTAGATAGATAGTTTGAAGATATATTAATATTAATAGTAGAAAAATTGTTGATAGTTTGTTACGATAGTTGATATATAGATAGTAGATAGATAGTTGTTAGATAGTAGTTATTAGATAGATAATAGAGAAATAGTTTAGAAATAGTGTAATGATAGTTGAGAATTGAGAGATAGATAGCAGACAACAAGTCACCAATGTAACGTCACCAATATTTACCAATTTTTTTCTTTGAGGTTGTTGACTTCTCGATGTATCGGGGATCGAAGTGACAGATAATTTGATCCCACAACTTGCGGTTCTTCACGATGTCATGGTGGGAGCTGTCGCTCTGGTCCCATATGGAGGGGTTGGCTTCCACAAGGTTGATCAGTGTCTCGTTGTGAATAGTCAATGGCTCTTCGTCAACGACAATCCTTTTTTTTTTGGTCGCTGACTTGGACTATGTAAACACAAAACGTTATGTTGAAAGGGTCAATTTCACTGGATGGCCATATTCATAGAGATAGATAGATAGATAGATAGATAGATAGATAGATACATAGATACATAGATACATAGATATAGCGATAGATAGATACATAGATATAGAGAGATAGATACATAAATATAGAGATAGATAGATACATAGATATAGAGAGATAGATACATAGATATAGCGATAGATAGATACATAGATAGAGCGATAGATAGATACATAGAGCGATAGATAGTGGATAGATAGTTTATAGATATAGTAGATAGAAAGTGAATAGATAGATTGTTGATAAATATTGGATAGAAAATTTCTAGTTTTATATTTACCACTGGCAGTTGTGGCGACGACAGACGGCTAAGAACCTTCTTTCTCTTGTGTCCTCCGTGTGCCACAACCTATTGTATATGTAAAATGAAAAAAAAAATTACATTAATTGGATCAATAAATTTATGCCTGAAAAATTAAAAATGTGTGCCATGTACCTTTGTGGTTTTTGCCTGTTTTTTTGGGGGGGGGGTCTAGCAGCCTCGGGCTCAGAAGACTCCTATTTACAATAAAAACATGATTTTTATAAACGTGCTTAGCTCAATACAATGGAGTTTCACACAACATTATTGTGGTTTTTTAAAGTGCAAGCCTACCGATTGCGAAGAAAGCACCGCAGACACGCTGCTGCTGCTGCTGACATCAGTATCCGACATCTGCGTGCAACAAAGCAATACATTTTTAGTACACACACATCCGACGGACATTACAGACTTCCATGTTGTATACAGAGATATATAATATATAGAAATGTACTTACATTTCCTGTGATCTCTTGCAAGACTCTGTCACGTGCAGTAGGCCTCAGGAGAAATGTGTGGGTGGGATATTCCTCCTTTGGCCGAAATCACATTTCCTGTCACATGACCACATGGACCACCCTCAAACGCTATTAAAACGTGTGGTTCTATTTGGAAATTTTTCATGATTTGCGTCTGACTGCGTTTGCCATAGCCTTCTATGGCAGAATGAACGCTTCCGTTAGTATTGCGTTAGCTTGGCCAGACCCGAAAACGCTGCAAGCCGCATTTCAAGGTCCGTCAGAAAAAAACGTTATGTGACAAACGCATACCAATTTTGGCATGCGTCACGATGCGTCAGACAAGTCTATGGGCGCGTTAGTATGTGCGTTATATTGCGTTTTCAGTACTTAAAAACGTGTCCGCTAGACGGACTCACCTAGCGCAATGTGAACCTAGCCTAAAGGGCAGAGAACTCCATTCTGACGCCAGCAAAGTGGAGGTGGGGTACTGGTATGGGCGGCTATCATCAAAGATGAACGTGTGGGACCTTTTCGGGTTGAGGATGGAGTGAAGCTCAACTCCCAGACCTACTGCCAGTTTCTGGAAGACAACTTCTTTACACAGTGGTACAGAAAGAAGTCGGTATCGTTCAAGAAAAACATGATTTTCATGCAGGGCAATGCTCCATCACATGCCTCCAACTACTCCACAGCGTGGCTGGCCAGTAAAGGTCTCAAAGAAGAGAAAATAATGACATGGCCCCCTTGTTCACCTGATCTGAACCCCATAGAGAACCTGTGGTCCCTCATAAAATGTGAGATCTACAGGGAGGGAAAACAGTCCACCTCTCGGAACAGTGTCTGGGAGGCTGTGGTGGCTGCTGCACGCAATGTTGATCGTAAACAGATCAAGCAACTGACAGAATCTATGGATGGAAGGCTGTTGAGTGTCATCATAAAGAAAGGTGGCTATATTGGTCACTATTTTGGGGGGGGGGTTGTTTTTGCATGACATGTTTATTTCTAAATTTTGTGCAGTGATATTGGTTTACCTGGTGAAAATAAACAAGTGAGATGGGAATATATTTGGTTTTTATTAAGTTGCCTAATAATTCTGCACAGTGATAGTTAGAACATCCATCTATGAGACCTATTGTCTCTGGAATAGGGGCTGCAAATGAACATTTATGTGAATGGCTGGATTCATTGCTCCAACCATTAGTTCAACGTACACCGGGACATATCAAGGATTTCAGAGACATTCGTAATGCCTTATCAAACAGAAACTCGCAGCAACTTATACCTGGTTAAGTCTAGGTGTTATATCGCTATATACATGTAAACCACATGATGTTGCATTGAAATCATTAAATTTTCACTTGACCAGATATAGCAATTATTCCCAAGATTTAATTAATTACATTCTGCAGGTTATATTTTTCTTATTAACTCACAATTTTTTTTCCTTTGATCAACGTTAATTATTTACAATGCACGGGGGTGGCCATGGGTGCCAAATTTTCAACTTCGTTGGCAAACTTGGTCATGGCTTTTTGGGAATATCAGTTGTTGTTTTCTGATTCTAATCCTTTTATTTCTGCTATTGTCTGGTATGCCAGATACATTGATGACACACTCATTATATGGAGTGCTGATGTTTCTGCCATTCCAGATTTTGTTCATTACATTAATTCCATTGATTTGAATCTAAAGTTTAGTCATGTTTCTGATAAACATCAAATTTCATTTCTTGATTTAAAGCTATGTGGTGTTCATAACTGCAAGATTTCTAAACAAACTTATTCCAAACCTATGAGTGGCAATACAATTCTCCATGCCAAAAGTAGTCACCCCAAACATACCATCAGTACGATACCTGTTGGTGAGTTCACCAGAATCAAGTGTAATTGTAATGATTTGCAAAATCTAACCACAGAATTAAAGCAGTCTTGCAAAAAATTTAAAAAAAGGGAATATCCAAATTGGATGTTAAATAGAGCTTTAAATAGAGTGGCAACTAAAAATCATGAAGATTTACTAATTTCTTCTCATAATTCTGATATTTCAGCTAAGAATTCTGTTGCTCATAGACCCTTTTTATGTCTACAATATAGTTCCCAATTCTATTCAATCAGGAACATTATCAAAAAATTTCTTCCAATCTTATATGAAGATCCCACACTTACATCGATATTGCAAAATAGGTGTAATGTAGTGGCAAGGAAGCGACCGACCATAGGCAGTATTTTATCTCCTAGCATGTTTATATCTCGTACCTCTCAGGAGACATGGTTGAGTACGAAAGGTAGTTATAAATGTGGAACAACAAATTGTAAAACATGTAAACCAGCTATTAACACTAAATTGTTTTATAATCATGATAATGCCCCAAAATTTTACATTAAGAGTTTTATTAATTACAACACCAAATCGGTTGTATATAAAATTGATTGCACTATTTGTAAATTAGCCTATGTAGGCTGTACAACTAGAAAATTAAAAACTCGTATTGCTGAACATTTAAATGATATTTCTAATAGTACTAATTTCTCTCGCAGTATATCTTCGGTAGCTAAACATTTCGTTCAGCGGCATGCTTGTAACATTTCTTCCTTGCAAGTTTGTGGGAAAAGTGAATAATTCATTACGTGGTGGAGATTTCAGACATCAGCTGCTAAGCCGTGAAGCGTACTGGATTTATTACCTTGGCACCAGATTCCCAGACAGACTGAATAGACGTAATGAAATCATGTTTCATTATCAATGAATATGTTGTGTTTTATTGTGCACATTACTTTGTATTTTAATTGTCTATTTATTGTTTGTTCTTAAGGTACCGTCACATTAAGCGACGCTGCAGCGATCTAGACAACGATGCCGATCGCTGCAGCGTCGCTGTTTGGTCTCTGGAGAGCTGTCACACAGACAGCTCTCTAGCGACCAACGATCCCGAAGTCCCCGGGCAACCAGGGTAAACATCGGGTTACTAAGCGCAGGGCCGCGCTTAGTAATCCGATGTTTACCCTGGTTACCATTGTAAAAGTAAAAAAACAAACACTACATACTTACATTCCTGTCGCGTCCCCCGGCCTCAGCTTCCCTGCACTGTGTAAGCGCGCTGTCCAGAAAGCAGAGCGGTGACGTCACCGCTGTGCTTTGCTTTACGGCCGGCCGGCGCTGACACTGGGGGACTCAGGGAAGCTGACGCTGAGGAACGTGACAGGAATGTAAGTATGTAGTGTTTTTTTTTTACTTTTACAATGGTAACCAGGGTAAACATCGGGTTACTAAGCGCAGCCCTGCGCTTAGTAACCCGATGTTTACCCTGGTTACCAGTGAAGACATCGCTGAATCGGCGTCACACACGCCGATTCAGCGATGTCAGCGGGTGATCCAGCGACAAAATAAAGTCCTGGACTTTCCCCAGCGACCAACGATCTCCCAGCAGGGGCCTGATCGTTGGTCGCTGTCACGCATAACGATTTCGTTAACGATATCGTTGCTACGTCACAAAAAGCAATGATATCGTTAACGATATCGTTATGTGTGACGGTACCTTTAGACATTGTTAGAGGACCTTACATGTCATGTGATTTCAAGTCAGAGACAGATTGATTTAGTTCACATTTAAATATTGGTCATTTGTATTGAGTAGCAGCTTTGATAAAGATCGTTCTTACGATCGAAACGTGTTGCTTGCTGTCCCTGTGTGCACACATGGTGCGGTCTTGAAGCATGTCTATTGTCATGTTTCAATCATTGTAATGAAGATTTTTACCCAAGGAGATGGAACAAAGAACTCTTTTTTTTCACAGTAATAGTTACTCGCACAAACAGATATCCTCCTAAGATAGCCAAATCTAAAAAAAAACACTCCAACTTCCAAAAATATTAAGCTTTGATATTTGAGTCTTTTGGGTTGATTGAGAACATAAACCCAAAAATCGGCCTAAATAGAGAGCGGCACTTCCATAAGTGCATAATACATCAGAAAAAGACAACCGGAAGCTTAAATACCAATAAAAATATCAATATTTTATTATAACAAAGAAGTTAAAACCTTGACAAGTCTCATAGTAACCAGTGGTGGGACATGTGACAGAATAATACTGTCTGCATACAGGAATATACCACAGAATAAAGTAATACACGCAAAAAATGCCTAAGATAATTGCCACTAAAATATACAGAAAAATAGTAATAAAGCACCTACAAAATAATAAATGTATTATAAAACACAGCCCACGTATAGTGATGTATAGTTGTGCATATATAGATATATCTGTAAAAGCTGGAGAATTAATGTGCCTAAATGGCCACAGAGAGCATGCAATATATATATATATACAGAACCACTGACTACAATATGGAAAGAGGTGGGCAAGTATGTAAACAGTTGTCCTAAATGTCTGTTACAAAGAGTGTTATAAAGTCTAGATGGACAAAATATATATAGAGGGAAGGGTTAACATCACGTACTACAATCTATAGACATAGTGCCTTGCAGGTAGAAAGCCCTATTCCCTCATATTAGGACATACAGCGCATTGTATCGCTATTAAGAAGGTGCATATAGTGCATGTACAAGGCAAAGCGAGATAGTGAGGTGATAGGTATATTTACCTGAAGATGCAGCCCAGTATGCGGACCCCGACACGCGTTTCACGGTATGCTTCGTCCAGGGGGATAGTCACAGCACATAGTGGCTATTGCTCAGTTTATATAGTGAATGTAATCAGTGGTGGCAGCGGTTTGTAATGGCGCTTGTTTCAACACGCCGGCTCCTACGTCACTGCCGGTCGGCATCACATGCGGCCTGTCCAATCCCCTGCCTGACGCGTCAAGGCAGGGGGCGGAGTCAGCCGCATACAGACGCGTCTCCACAGTAACACGAAACCAGAAGTATTCACAAGCTCACCGCAGGGAAGTAAGTATAGGAGGGATACTGACAGATCTGCCGCGCCTACATATAATGAGTCTAGGGGGTGAGAAATGTAAAGAAGATGCATCCCTAAATGTAGTGCAGGATAACATGCAATGCAAGGAGGACGTTATATACATAGTGATAAGTGCCTTAAAAGGGACACTATTGTCCAGTGTCTATTTATGGGGATCGCTGATATTTCAATAACAGTGCAGGATAACATACAAAACAAAGAGGACATTATGTGCAAGATTGAGAACATAGTTGTTGATCAATAATAAAAAATAATCCTCTAAAATACAACTTGCCTAATAATTGTGTGCACAGTGTAGACCACAACTATGAGAGTCAAAATGAAAAAACACATCGATTTGTCTGATTTGGCAAGATTTACTTTGCAAATTATGGTGGAAAATAAGTGTTTGGTCATTAGCAAAAGTTCATTTCAGTATTTTGTTATATATCCTTTGTTGGTAATGACAGAAGTCAAACGTTTTCTGTAAGTCTTCACAAGGTTGGCACACACTGTTGGTGGTATGTTGTCCTATTCCTCCATGCAGATTTCCTCTAGAGCAGTGATGTTATGGGCCTGTCGCTGGGCAAGATTTTCTATGGGGTTGAAATCTGGAGACTGACTAGGCCACTCCAGGACCTTCATATGCGTCTTACAAAGACACTCCTTTGTTGCCCTGGTGGTGTGCTTGGGATCATTATCATGCTGAAAGACCCATTCACGTGTCATCTTCAACCGTCTATAATATCCAGTGATACCGAGGAATGCTCTCACCTGTTTTGTAGGAAGATATGGGGGCAACTTTTGAATGGCTTCGATTTTATTTTGGGTTTGATAATCTCACGGCCAATCACGTATCCCAAATACCGGGGTTCATCAAGACCTATCACACATTTTTGGGGGTTCGCCATCAAGGCTGCGGCCCTGGGCGAATCCACTACCGCTTGCACCTGGGACAAGTGGGTATGCCAGATGCCACTATAGATGATATCATCTAAGTACACAGACACATACTTCTGATATGGTTCTAACACTATATGTCCATCAGCAGGGCCGGCGTCAGCACCCAGCGTACCCGGGCAAGTGCCGGGGGCCCTGGCGAGACAGGAGGGCCCATTCAGGGCCGGTGTTAGGGGCAGGCAGCTGCCAGTGCCTCGGGCCCCGCTTCCCCAGGCAGGGGGGGCCCGCCTGTCGCAAGCGCCAACTCCCCCGCCGCCGCTTTGAACTTTACCGGCGTAAAGTTCAAAGCAAATGATGGAGTAGAGAGCGTCACCTGATGCTCCCTCTCCCATCATTCCCCACTCTGCCTCTGACACTGCCGCTGTGGGTGCGCGATGATGTCATTGCGCACTCACTGTGTGTCAGGCAGTGCAGCGGCAGCCGCCGAGACCGGAGCAGGGAGGGAGCAGCGCAGCGCGGGAACGTTGAGAGGTGAGGAGTGTTTTTTTTTTTTAACTATAAGTGAGTACTGGACTATGGGGCCATTCTTGGGGGGAGGGGGGCTGTGCTGTATACTACATGTCTGTGCTATATACTACACAGATGTTCTATATACTACATGGCTGTGCTATATACTACGTGGGCCGTGTTATATACTACGTGGGCTGTTATGTGCTACGTGGGCTGTGCTATATACTACATGGCTGTTCTATATACTATATACTATGTGGGCCGTGTTATATACTATGTGGCTGTGCTATATACTATATGGGCTGTTATATGCTATGTGGGCTGTGCTATATACTACATGGCTGTTCTATATACTACATGGGCTGTGTTATATAATATGAGGTAGTGCTATATACTATATGGGCTGTTATATGCTATGTGGGCTGTGCTCTATACTACATGGCTGTTCTATATACTACATGGACTGTGTTATATAATATGTGGCAGTGCTATATACTATATGGGCTGTTATATGCTACGTGGCTGTGCTATATACTACGTGGGCTGTGTTATATGCGATCATGAATCGTGGTATGTGTTAAAGGGGGGGCCCACTGAGACTCTTTCGCCCGGGGCCCTCAAAAACCTGGAGCCGGCCCTGTCCATCAGCCTCTGAAATGTGGCTGAGGCCCCATGTAAACCAAAAGGCAAGGCAACATAGTGATAGAGAACCTGTGATGTAAGAAAGATGGTATTTTCTTTGGCTTAATCTGTCAGAAGCACCTGCCAGTAACCCTTGGCTAGATCGAGAGTCGTGAAATACTGGAAATGTCCCATTCTCTCAACCAGCTCATCCACCTGAGAAATTGGATAAAAGTCAATTTTTGACACCTCATTCAATTTCCAAAAATAGTTACAGAACAGTAAGAATCCGTCCAGCTTTGGAATCGGCACAATGGGACTTGCCCACTCACTCCTGGTCTCCTCAATGACTTCTAACTGGAGTATTTTCTTTACCTCTTCCGAGATGACTTGCCTCCAGAGCTCTGGCACATGGTACGGTTTCATTCACACCCTTAACTGAGACTTGGTGACAATATCATGCCGGATCACACATTTACGACCTGGCAGTTTTGAGAATACGTGCGTATTTTGTTAAACTAATTTCCGAGCCTCTCGTTGCTGCTGTGCAGACAGATTTTTGCTAATGCCGGTGGGACCATAGGAGATACGACCAGAGTTGGGTCTTTAACCATACATTCCTGATGTTTCCATGCCTTTAGCCCCCAAGAGTGGTTTGCACATTTGGAACTAATCTGTTTCCTGTAAAGTTTATTAGTGCATGGAGGTGTGGTACAATTTGAAGCAATCCTTCGTACACAGGCCAAGTTTTTCGGAGCAGGTGCCGCATTAAGTGGTGTCCTTGCGTATTCCTCTTTTGTAACACACTCTGCACCTTTTTTGCAGCTTACCTATTCTTCCAATTGGCGGGACCACCCCCAGAAAATGCTTACCTGGTACCATACGAGCACCTTCAGTTCCGGAAGTACTGTGGCCCACTCCTTCCGGAGTGCCAAATATCAGGACCTTAACCACTACCTCCTGGAACTGAAGGTACGATGTATCGGTGTGGCCAGCTTTTTGTACCAAACCCTGGCATTGCTCAAAGCATTGTACGGTTGGAGAAGTTGATGGGAGAGATCAATGCCCTGTTACGTATCGAGTTCCCGCTGCTGCACAGGGGGAATCTCGAACCATGTCTGCTGCGGTCTCCCATTCTCCAGCCGCAGTGGAACCTGCTCAGCGAAGACGTCGGTCCCAGCATCTGACTCAGCCTGATACTGTGCAAATGGTTACTGCTGCCTTTCCAGGCTCTGCCTTTGTAGCCAGCACTGGTCAGCAGCGAGCAGGCTTTTCTGGGACTAAGTCCTGCTTTTCACGCACTGAGCATGCCCATGGGAGGACCTCTCATTGCAGGTCGGCGATCACACACCCAAGTCCTGTAGCAGCTGTTATTGGTTCACCAGGAAGGTCCTGAATAGCTGCAACTATAAAAGGTTTGGATGGCCACACGGCCATGCGCTAGTATCAAATGTATTTGGCTTATGCCAGTGGATACTATACCACTCTATTCATATGTGGTGTGAGGCTGTAGCTTTGGGACTGTACACTCAGGCAGGCAGCTAGCGTCAGTGGGGGCAATTAGCCTTGGCTTAGTATCTGGTTCCTTCATGTGTGCGGTTAGCACAGAAGAGTTCCAGAGCAAGCACAACCCTAGTTAAGGAAATAGTTTTATGTACGGCGCAGCTCTGTGAGGCAACAGAGATCGCTTCCAGTTCACACGAGGTGAAGCTCAACCCACGTGTGAGCTCAGAGTTTATCCGCCGTTACTTAGCAGCAGATATTTCTGCACGGTGGACCCCGGGCTGCGAACGCACCTTGTAGCTACCTATCTATACTCGGTGCGTTCCGCTAGCCCTAACACGTTCCCCCATGTTTTTTTGAATTCCAGTACACAGGTTGGTTTGTTGACCTGTGTAGAGGTACCCCGTACAGTGCTGAGGGTGCTGCCATCACCGTTTATGGTGGTCAAGAGAAGGACATCCCTCTAGTACTTGACCACCAGCAGGTGGTCGCTACATTTGGGCTCTGCTTCCACCTTTTCTAAGTATCTACCCAAGTAGCATCTTCGGGAGGCCGCTCTGATTTTTGCGGACAGTACCGCAGGCTGCGGTACCTCTCGCAGAGGGATTTGTAGAGTGGGATGCTGGTGCACCAAATCCCACACAATATTCCCACTCCCAGGACAGGAGGACACTCGGGATTCAATCCGGATGGCCTTTCCTTCATAAACTCTAAAGCTGTGGGTGTACCCTGAGGTACTCTCACACAGTTTGCAGAGTTTTTATTCCATACCTGGCCCTTTTACTGAGCATGCACTGACGGAATTTGAGCCTTCCTTTAAAATGAATTAACGACTTATCCACGCAGATGTCCCTTTGGGGCACGTACACTTGAGCAAACTTTTTGTTGAAGTGCTCAATGACCGGCAGAACTTTGAACAGGCGGTCAAAGTTAGGGTCATCTCTTGGGGGACACTGCATTATCGTTATAATGCAGGAATTTGTGGATGGCCTCAAAATGCATCGGGGCCATGACCATTCGGAACACTGGAGTGTTATATAAAATATCAGCGCTCTAATATTGCCGAAGTTTTGGCTTCTTCAGGATCCCCATGTGGAGGACCAGGCCCCAAAACTGCATCATTTCAACTGCATCTACAGGAGACCAGTTAGAATATCACAAGGGTTTTGCACCAAAAATTGACGAGTGTACAAATTAGTTTGCTCCACCATGAGGTTAACAATATCCTCCGAGAAACAGACTTTGAAAAAGTCTATTTACTGTGAGGCCGGTGGTGTCAAACTTGATTCCTGATTCTGCCACAAAATCAGGAATCAGTGGCTCATAATTTTCAGGGGGCGAGGTCCACACAGGGTCTGCAATGGGGTGCGCTGGTTCAGGTTCTGGAATGGCGGGCGCTGTCTCATCTTCTGTCCTGGGGCTTCTGCGTGGCGGTTCCACAGGACCCGAGCAGGAATATGAGGATGATGAATTGGAAAAGTAAAGATACTCATCCTCGCTATCAGTGTCTGAGGCAAGGAAAGCATATGCCTCCTCCAATGAATAGCGCTGTTGGGACGAATATGACGAGCGGGACATTTTTTTTGTGAATATGGTGCTCAGGTGTAGTTTGTTGATAACTATGTGTTTGGAGGGGGATAATAAATGGTGCAAACTATTCTGAAAAGAAAAAGCTAAAAAAAAAGCAAATTGAAAAAATACCTGTGAAAAGAAAAGTCTAAAACAGCAGGCCCTAGCTCTGATAAGTGAACTGCGTCACTTATCAAAATTCGGTGGCAGCTGGATGTGCGCATGGAGATGGCGAAAATAAGTGTCTAAAACAGCAGGCCCTAGCTCTGATAAGTGAACTGTTTCACTTAGCAAAGTTCGGCGGCTGCTGGATGTGCACTCGCACGTGGTGCAAAGGGGGCGTGAAAAAAAGGAAAATGGCAGGCGCAAGCTCTGATAAGTGAACTGCGTCACTTATCACAATTTGGCAGCTGCTGGATATGCGCACGGGGGTGGTGCAAGGGGGGTGAAAAAGAAAAATGGGAAAACAGCTGGCACGAACTCTGATAAGTGAACTGCGTCACTTATCAAAATTTTTTTTGTTATTGTCATCCTATACATCCGTGGTGTGCATATACATAAGTGGCTGTCTTTTTCTTTCTTCCTTTGAGTCACATTGTCTTGGCCACTTTGTTGCACCCCGGTTAAAGTTTATTTGTATTGAACATAGTAGTGCGCTCAGTGTTTTTTGGTTTACTTTTCAAAATTCGGCAGCTGCTAAATGTGCACACGGAGGCGGCACAAAGAGGGGTGGAGGGGGGAAAAAAGAGGGGGATTGGGGTCGATGAAGAGAGATCATCAGGGATCTACACTTACACTTGTCAGGTGGCGCAAAAAGAAGAAAACCGGCAGGCACAAGCTCTGATAAGTGAACTGCGTTAGGTTGGTGCCTGCGGGATGTGTGTACGGAGTTGGCACAAAGGAAGCTGAGGAAAACAAAGCAAGCACGAGTGTTGATCAGTGAACTGCATCACCAATCAATGCTCGGCGGCTTCTAAATGTGCGCACGTAGGCGGCGCAAAGGGGTGGAGGGGGTAAAAAAGGGGGGGATTCGGGTGGATGAAGAGAGATCGGGCAGTGATCAGGGATAACACAGCTGTAGTCTCTTCTGTGTTCAGCAGGGATTGTGGTGTTACAGGCTGCTGTGGCACCACAATACCCAGCACAGGAGGAGTGCTGGCTGTGTGACCGCACACCGTGACCGCAGCTGTGCCCTGTGATTGGCGCGATCGCGCCAATCAGCTCCTACTGGGCCTGTTCTAGGCTTTTGTCTAGGATCGGTGATTGGCGTTTGGTAATAAAAGAGTATTCAAATGGGCCCACCATGGAACAAGGCGATCATTGAGATTTGAAAACAGCAAGAATACTGATGTGGGTTCTGGCATTTGGCGATTCATCTACAGGTGATTTTTTTTTCTTCAGAACCAAGCGACACAGAAAGCACATCAGGAGGGGCAGACGAAAATCCTCAAATTTCAAGAAAGAGAGGGAGACGATTGTTATGAAAGGTAATTCAGTACCACAATGGACATAGAGGTCAGAGCACATACGGTGACCTGGCAATAACCCAAAAAACAAGAACGAGCTCTGAGACGTGGGAACTCTGTTGACCGCAATCCCTAATCCTCTCCAACCACACTAAAGGCAGCCGTGGATTGCGCCTAACGCTCCCTATGCAACTCGGCACGGCCTGAGAAACTAGCTAGCCTGAAGATAGAAAATAAGCCTACCTTGCCTCAGAGAAATACCCCAAAGGAAAAGGCAGCCCCCACATATAATGACTGTGAGTTAAGATGAAAAGACAAACGTAGAGATGAAATAGATTTAGCAAAGTGAGGCCCAACTTTCTGAACAGAGCGAGGATAGGAAAGGTAACTTTGCGGTCAACACAAAACCCTACAAAAACCACGCAAAGAGGGCAAAAAGACCCTCCGTACCGAACTAACGGCACGGAGGTACACCCTCTGCGTCCCAGAGCTTCCAGCAAGCAGAAAAAAACAAATTGACAAGCTGGACAGAAAAAACAGCAAATAAATAGCAAAGAGGAACTTAGCTATGCAGAGCAGCAGGCCACAGGAACGATCCAGGAGGAAACAGGTCCAATACTAGAACATTGACTGGAGGCCAGGATCAAAGCACTAGGTGGAGTTAAATAGAGCAGCACCTAACGACTTCACCACATCACCTGAGGAAGGAAACTCAGAAGCCGCAGTACCACTTTCCTCCACCAACGGAAGCTCACAGAGAGAATCAGCCGAAGTACCACTTGTGACCACAGGAGGGAGCTCTGCCACAGAATTCACAACAGACGATACAGAGAATGGTCCATGGTGTATAAGAGGGAAATGAGGCAGAAGGAATTAAATATGGGCAATACTTCCTAACTACTAACTATCCTCTTTCACAAATTGAAGAATCTTTGCTTTTGAAGGGCTTATTTTTACCCATAAACATCTTGTACAAATTAACAGTACAACTTAACTCGCACATAAGATTTATACCTTTTTTTGCAGACAGTTAACCTTTAAGTTTTTATATCATCAACCATCTGTCATTGAGACACTCCCAATGAATGAGGGGCAGGTCTTTTGTGATCTCTCGGATCTATTCGAGCAAAAATTGGATGGACAAGGTAAGAAAAATCAACATGTATGGAGATTGCCAACTCAAGCCACTCCCGCTTTTTCCTAGGGTTCAGATTTTCTACAATACGGTATATATGGTTCTTTTTTAAACTAAAACTTGATAAAAACCAATTTAAAACCTCAGTAAAGGGAGACTTTGAATAGACTCAAATAGAACAGTAGTTTTGTCTTAAAGTAGGCCACCAAAGGTGGCAACATAGTCTTATGGAATGTACTGTATTTTCTGGCGTATAAAACTACTTTTTAATCCCTGAAAATCTTCTCAAAAGTCGGGTGTCGTCTTATACGCCAGGTGTCGTCTTACAGGGCAGATGCGGAGTAATCTGCGGTCGCCGCATATTGTGGGGGGAACGGTCCCAATGACGAGGTGAGGGGGCGCCTCACCGGGAAGGTGTAAGTGAAGCAGAGGCAGAAAAGGAGATAATAGGATACAAGGCCAAATGAGTGAAAGAGGAGTGTTTTTCTAGGCACAGCATCGCTCTCTCTCTCTTTTTTGCATACCCCTGGCATCCCAGACGCTGACAGTTTACTTCACTTACACCTTCCTGGTAAGGTGCTCCCTCACCTCGTCATCGGGACCACTCCCCCCCACTATATACGTCGACCGCAGATTGCTTCGCACCCACCCTATAAGACGACACCCGGCATATAAGACAACCCCCGACTTTTGAGAAGATTTTATATTTTAACTGGAAAAGTTGGGGGTCGTCTTATACGCCCAGTCGTCTTATACGCCGGAAAATACGGTACATTAAAGAAGCAAAGCGGCAATAGATGAATGTGTTATCAGGTCCACCCCTCTGATCCAATCACCATATTCAAGAAAAAAATGGATAGCATGCTTGTATCTGATTGAAACCATCATATATTGACATAAAAAAGAATTGGACTTTATCACCATTCAGCATCCAGTTGTACCCACATTATATATGCTTCCGAAGGTTCACAAGCCTTTACAACAACCGCCAGCCAGGTAGGCCCATCGTTTCAGGCATTGGCAGACTATGAACGCCCCTGCATTTATCTTGATCATTACCTGAAAATCCCTAGCTCTCTCCTTAGATTCACACATGAAGGACTCATCACATCTCATTATGTTCGGATGAATTGGAGGATCCATTGAACACTCTAATTGTAACAATGGATGTTGAATCCCTATACACCTGCATTAACCATGACTTAGGAATTGGAATGGTCTCATATTTATTGGATCTTCAAAAGTCAGGTGATAGAAGACAAGACTCTTTTGCCTTGAATCTCCTGAATCTCCTTAGTTTGGTTTTCTAAAACCGTTATTTTGCTTTTGACCGCATTGTTTATAAACAAATTTCGGGAACTGCGATGGATGCACATTGTGCTCCCTCCTACACCAACCATTTCTAAGATTGGTTGGAGGTGACATGGTGCGCCCATTGAGTGTTTTCATTGAAATGTTCACCGATGGTATCAGTATATTGATGATATCCTGTTTTCTAGATTGGATCTGTGAGTTGTTTGTTGTCGAATTGAATAATAACCCTTTTACTCTATCATTAACTGCAAGGAGGAATTGCAGTTCTACAGACAATTTTCTGATCCAGGCCAGGGACCTCACATCAAGATTTCTTGCAAGAAGTTACTCATGAAAAGTAGTCTCACAAGCATTACACCATGCCAAATAGAGCAACAGAAAAGACATCTTGCAGTCACAGAACAGACCAACCACCAGTAAGGTAGAGGTTCCCATCTATTCGGTTCCTATCCTTGTGGGGGGTGTACTGTCTGTCCTTTTTATGATTGCAGATATGGGTGTTGACATGTTCCTCCTCAGATTTGACCTGGGCATTATTGCAATTGTTGCTTCAGTAACATCAGTTATGTCATTATTTGTGGATGTCCAAAAATATATGTGGGGCAAACAAACCAGGAGCAGCAACAAAGGATCCAGCAACATATTTCGAACATATCTACAGCTAGAAATGACAAATTAAAAGATAAAACAATTTCTTCTGTTGCTGTTCATTTTTTGGATCACCACTATGAGAAGCAAAATGGATTTAGGGTAATGGGAGTCGATTGTGTCCATACCAACATCAGGGGAGGCAATTTAACCAAGAAACTCTTACAGAAAGAGTCTAAATGGATATATAATTTACGTAGTTGGCTCCTAATGGACTCAACGACCTTCTTTTCACTTTTAATTACAAATAATCTCTTACTCACTTGGGGCATCGTCATTATGTATTTTTTTTTACTAATTGACGTGTTTATCTTTTAGTTCACCTTGTTCAGCCTTACCATCGGGACTTGGCGGCTCGTCTTCCACACCAGCACATGCACATATTTGGACCCATTGGGATTCCCTTTGTTTTTGACTAAACGTTTCACATTACTATATTTTCTTTTGGATCTAACCGTGATCATGTCTTCCATGTTGATCTTTTTGCACATGTCACTTTTGTTGTATATATGCTAACAGCATTATTTGTATTCAGACATGGATATACTTGTGTATTGATTTTTACGCTGTTGCTGACACACATGCAACCTCATGGATCACTGTCATCATGCAGCTTTTTCTTATCACAATACACCTCTTTTGGTGTTTCTTAGCCCCCTCGCTTGTATTGGGTTGATATGTTTCCCTCAGTATCTAGTTTTTTCTCCAAAATATTCTATGTAGGCTGGTTGTTCATCTGCCTCCATCATGGTTTATGTCATATTTATCACCATGTCTATGGTACTTTAGGGTGTATTGATTTGTGGTAAACGATTTTTAAACATTTTGATTTGTGGTAAACCAGGTGACAGAGTTCCAAAAATTTTACCTTCCCAAAGGCCACGGAGACAGTTATTTGCAGGGAAGGAGATGATCCTTACCTAGGGTAGCCTCTCCTACAGACCTTAGGCACTGGAGTTTCCCGACTTCTTTGGGCAAGTGTGGATATAATGCCTGGAACTGCCACAGTAGAAATAGCTCCTCTCCTGGCGGCATGCCTTCTGGCGGCGGTTACCCAAGCTTATACGATCCACCTTAGCTATAGGTGAGGAAGACGAAGTTGAGGAAGTTGTGGATTTAGGAGTATTGGAACAATGATGATTGGACCCCTTTTCACGTTTGGTCTCCTTGGATCGTTCTTGAAACCATAGATCAATCCGAATTGCCAGGGAAATCAGGTCATCCAGAATTGTAGGTATGTCCCGTCCCGCCAGCTCATCCTTTATTCGTCCTGAAAGACCCTGCCAGAAGATAGTTAACAAGGCTTCATTGTTCCAGGACAGTTCAGACGATAGGGTACGAAACTGCACTGCATACTGAGGCACTGTAAGATCCTCCTGTCATAGTCGAAGAAGAGCCGAGGCTGTAGACGTAGCACAACCGGGTTCATCGAAGGTCCTGTGAAATGCCTCTAGAAAGGACTGAAGATTAGTAACCACAGGATCCATTCTCTCCCACAGCGGATTCAACCAAGCAAGAGCCTCTCCATGTAGGTGAGACATGATGAAGCCCATAAATATGGAAGTATATTTTAAAAAATGCGCGCTATCTCTTTAAGAGACCGGGAACAAGCGCATGCGTGCCCTAAGCACTCTGCCCGAGAACCTGCTGGCAGCACGCCAGGAATCAGGAGAGGGAGGAGGAGGGGAAGCTGCATCCTGACCGCATGGAGCCAGCACAGAGCGGGAGTCCCGACAGGGACCCCGCAAAGGTACAGAGACCGAACCAGGTGTAACAGTTTGTCAGTGCAGAGCTGATAGTTTTTTCCATGCTGTAGAAGCGATCTGCCTGCAAAAAAATATTGTCTCATAGTGGGACAAAGTAAAAAAGTTTAAAAAAAGTAAAAAAAAACTTTAAATAATTGTAAAAGAATTTAAAAAAATTATAATAAAAAAAAAAAAATATATTGAATCTCTAAATAAATATTTGAATGAAAAAAAACAAAACAAAACAATAAAAGTACACATATTTGGAATCACCACATCAGCAAGGACCCGACCTATAAAACTGGCCCACTAGTTAACTCCATTAGTGAACACCATAATAAATAAAGAACAAGGCAAAAATAATGCTTTATCATCATAACGCCGAACAAAAAGTGGAATAAAACGAGATAAAAAAGACGGATATACAGTACAGACCAAAAGTTTGGACACACCTTCTCATTTAAAGATTTTACTGTATTTTCATGACTATGTAAATTGTACATTCACACTGAAGGCATCAAAACTATGAATTGACACATGTGGAATTATATACTTAACAAAAAAGTGTGAAACAACTGAAATTATATCTTATATTCTAGGTTCTTCAAAGTAGCCACCTTTTGCTTTGATGACTGCTTTGCACACTCTTGGCATTCTCTTGATGAGCTTCAAGATGTAGTCACCAGGAATGGTCTTCCAACAATCTTGAAGGAATTCCCAGAGATGCTTAGCACTTGTAGGCCCTTTTGCCTTCACTCTGCGGTCAGGGTTCAGGTCTGAACAAGAAAAAATGTATGCATAGAAATTGGGATCACCACAACAATTATAAGAATATGTACACAATCTTTATTTGGGAACAGTACACAAAAAACATTTAAAAACACTTAAAAACCCATAACATAAATTAGGGTAATGGGTCCACATAGATAACAGGCAGGGCCGGCTCCAGGTTTTTGAGGGCCCCGGGCGAAAGAGTCTCAGTGGGTCCCCTCTTTAACACATACCACGATTCATGATCGCATATAACACAGCCCACGTAGTATATAGCACAGCCACGTAGCATATAACAGCCCATATAGTATATAGCACTGCCACATATTATATAACACAGCCCATGTAGTATTTAGAACAGCCATGTAGTATATAGCACAGCCCACATAGCATATAACAGCCCATATAGTAGATAGCACAGCCACATAGTATATAACACGGCCCACGTAGTATACAGAACAGCCATGTAGTATATAGCACAGCCCACGTAGCACATAACAGCCCACGTAGTATATAACACTGCCCACGTAGTATATAGCACAGCCATGTAGTATATTGAACAGCCATGTATTATATAGAACATCTGTGTAGTATATAGCACAGACATGTAGTATACAGCACAGCCCCCCTCCCCCCAAGAATGGCCCCATAGTCCAGTACTCACTCCTCACCTGTCAACATTACCGCGACTTGCTGCTCCCTCCCTGCTCCGGTCTCGGCGGCTGCCGCTGCACTGCCTGACACACAGCGAGTGCGCAATGACATCATCGCGCACCCGCAGCGGCAGTGTCAGAGGCAGAGTGGGGAATGATGGGAGAGGGAGCGTCAGGTGACGCTCTCTACTCCATCATTTGCTTTGAACTTTACCGGCAGACGCTGGTAAAGTTCAAAGCGGCGGCAGGGGAGTTGGCGCTTGCGACAGGCGGACCCCCCTGCCTCACAGGGGCCCCATAGCAGATGTGTGATGTGCTGCTAGCTGAGGGCCCCTGGGGAAGCGGGGCCCGAGGCACTGGCAGCTGCCTGCCCCTAACGCCGGCCCTGAATGGGCCCCACTGTCTCGCCAGGGCCCCGGCACTTGCCCGTGTACGCCGGGTGCTGACGCCGGCCCTGATAACAGGTAAATACCAACAAGAAATACATATCACTGAACAGCCAAATTATAATAGAGTATAAATTAACATAAGTAGATCACATATGCCAGTCAATAACCAGTACACACATATCCAATAACTACATATACCGGTATTAGAAACAATCTTGTTGGCAGGTAAGTATAAACCAATGTGCCCTGTGGTGCTACCAACAGTTAATAGCAAGGTCTTAGCATTCACACGGCCTATTAGATCTGATGAGCCTGTCATGTCATAACCGCAGGGTATACCCATTTGTCAGGCTAGGTAAGAGCCTTTTTGGCTGAGGGGTTAAAACTTGTGGAACAAGCACTGCTTGCTATATTTCCACCATATGGATGTTAACTTGTTGTTTTTCTCTCTCGCTATTACCTTTTGGTAGCATCACAGGGCACATTGGTTTAGATCACATATGCCTATGCAGCATGAATAGTAAAAATATCTAATGTTAAAAATAATACAAAAAAATAAAAAATAGTTACATACTCACCATCCGGAACCCCCGGATCGAAGCGGCCGGTTACCGATGCTCCTCGCGACGCCCCGGTGACTGCTCCATGCATTGCGGTGTCTCGAGATGACGTGCGGTCTCGAGACACCGCTACATCATCATCTCACGACACCGCAATGCACTCTTCAGACCGGAGCGCGCGAGGAGCATCGGTAACCGGCCACTTCGATCCGGAGGCTCCGGATGGTGAGTATGTAACTATTTTTTATTTTAATTTTTTTTAACAGGGATATGGTGCATACTACGTAACTGGCCAGTATACTACGCGACTGGGCAGTATACTACGTGTCTGTGCTGTATACTACTTGGCTCTGTGCTGTATACTATGTGGCTGGGCAATATACTGTGTGGCTGGGCAATATACTATGTGGCTTGTTATGATTATGTAATTCAGTACCACAATGGACATAGAAGTCAGAGCACATACAGTGACCTGACAATAACCCAAAAACATAGAACGAGCTCTGAGACGTGGGAACTCTGCTGACCGCAATTCCTATTCCTCTCCAACCACACTAGAGGCAGCCGTGGATTGCGCCTAACGCTCCCTATGCAACTCGGCACAGCCTGAGAAACTAGCTAGCCTGAAGATAGAAAATAAGCCTACCTTGCCTCAGAGAAATACCCCAAAGGAAAAGGCAGCCCCCCTCATATAATGACTGTGAGTTAAGATGAAAAGACAAACGTAGAGATGAAATAGATTTAGCAAAGTGAGGCCCGACTTTCTGAACAGAGCGAGGATAGGAAAGGTAACTTTGCGGTCAACACAAAACCCTACAAACAACCACGCAAAAGGGGGCAAAAAGACCCTCCGTACCGACTAACGGCACGGAGGTACACCCTCTGCGTCCCAGAGCTTCCAGCAAGCAAGAAAAACAAATAAACAAGCTGGACAGAAAAAACAGCAAACAAAAATAACACAAGAGCAACTTAGCTATGCAGAGCAGCAGGCCACAGGAACGATCCAGGAGGAAGCAAGTCCAATATTAGAACATTGACTGGAGGCCAGGATCAAAGCACTAGGTGGAGTTAAATAGAGCAGCACCTAACGACTTCACCACATTACCTGAGGAAGGAAACTCAGAAGCCGCAGTACCACTTTCCTCCACCAACGGAAGCTCATAGAGAGAATCAGCCGAAGTACCACTTGTGACCACAGGAGGGAGCTCTGCCACAGAATTCACAACAGTACCCCCCCTTGAGGAGGGGTCACCGAACCCTCACCAGAGCCCCCAGGACGACCAGGATGAGCCATATGAAAGGCACGAACAAGATCGGGAGCATGGACATCAGAGGCAAAGACCCAGGAATTATCTTCCTGAGCATAACCCTTCCACTTAACCAGATACTGGAGTTTCCGTCTTGAAACACGAGAATCCAAAATCTTCTCCACAATATACTCCAACTCCCCCTCCACCAAAACCGGGGCAGGAGGATCAACAGATGGAACCATAGGTGCCACGTATCTCCGCAACAATGACCTATGGAATACGTTATGGATGGAAAAAGAATCTGGAAGGGTCAAACGAAAAGACACAGGATTAAGAACCTCAGAAATCCTATACGGACCAATGAAACGAGGTTTAAACTTAGGAGAGGAAACCTTCATAGGAATATGACGAGAAGACAACCAAACCAAATCCCCAACACGAAGTCGGGGACCCACACAGCGTCTGCGATTAGCAAAACGTTGAGCCTTCTCCTGGGACAAGGTCAAATTGTCCACTACATGAGTCCAAATCTGCTGCAACCTGTCCACCACAGTATCCACACCAGGACAGTCCGAAGACTCAACCTGCCCTGAAGAGAAACGAGGATGGAACCCAGAGTTGCAGAAAAACGGCGAAACCAAGGTAGCCGAGCTGGCCCGATTATTAAGGGCGAACTCAGCCAAAGGCAAAAAGGACACCCAGTCATCCTGATCAGCAGAAACCAAGCATCTCAGATATGTTTCCAAGGTCTGATTGGTTCGTTCGGTCTGGCCATTAGTCTGAGGATGGAAAGCCGAGGAAAAAGACAAGTCAATGCCCATCCTAGCACAAAAGGCTCACCAAAACCTCGAAACAAACTGGGAACCTCTGTCAGAAACGATATTCTCCGGAATGCCATGTAAACGAACCACATGCTGGAAGAACAATGGCACCAAATCAGAGGAGGAAGGTAATTTAGACAAGGGTACCAAGTGGACCATCTTAGAGAAGCGATCACAAACTACCCAAATGACTGACATTTTTTGAGAGACGGGAAGATCTGAAATAAAATCCATAGAGATATGTGTCCAAGGCCTCTTCGGGACTGGCAAGGGCAAAAGCAACCCACTGGCACGAGAACAGCAGGGCTTAGCCCGAGCACAAATCCCACAGGACTGCACAAAAGAATGCACATCCCGCGACAGAGATGGCCACCAAAAGGATCTAGCCACTAACTCTCTGGTACCAAAGATTCCAGGATGACCAGCCAACACCGAACAATGAACCTCAGAGATAACTTTATTCGTCCACCTATCAGGGACAAACAGTTTCTCCGCTGGGCAACGATCAGGTTTATTAGCCTGAAATTTTTGCAGCACCCGCCGCAAATCAGGGGAGATGGCAGACACAATTACTCCCTCTTTGAGAATACCCACCGGCTCAGACAAACCCGGAGAGTCGGGCACAAAACTCCTAGACAGGGCATCCGCCTTCACATTTTTAGAGCCCGGAAGGTACGAAATCACAAAGTCAAAACGGGCGAAAAACAGCGACCAACGAGCCTGTCTAGGATTCAACCGCTTGGCAGACTCGAGATAAGTCAAGTTCTTATGATCAGTCAAGACCACCACGCGATGCTTAGCTCCCTCAAGCCAATGACGCCACTCCTCGAATGCCCACTTCATGGCCAGCAACTCTCGATTGCCAACATCATAATTTCGCTCAGCAGGCGAAAACTTCCTGGAAAAGAAGGCGCATGGTTTCATCACCGAGCAATCAGAACTTCTCTGCGACAAAACAGCCCCCGCTCCAATCTCAGAATCATCAACCTCGACCTGAAACGGAAGCGAAACATCTGGCTGACACAACACAGGGGCAGAAGAAAAACGACGCTTCAACTCTTAAAAAGCTTCCACAGCAGCAGAAGACCAATTGACCACATCAGCACCCTTCTTGGTCAAATCGGTCAATGGTTTAGCAATACTAGAAAAATTGCAGATGAAGCGACGATAAAAATTAGCAAAGCCCAGGAACTTTTGCCGACTTTTCAGAGATGTCGGCTGAGTCCAATCATGGATGGCCTGGACCTTAACAGGGTCCATCTCGATAGTAGAAGGGGAAAAAATGAACCCCAAAAATGAAACCTTCTGAACACCAAAGAGACACTTTGATCCCTTCACAAACAAAGAATTAGCACGCAGGACCTGAAACACCGTTCTGACCTGCTTCACATGAGACTCCCAATCATCCGAGAAGACGAAAATATCATCCAAGTATACAATCAGGAATTTATCCAGGTACTCTCGGAAGATGTCATGCATAAAGGACTGAAACACTGATGGAGCATTGGCAAGTCCAAATGGCATTACTAGGTACTCAAAATGGCCCTCAGGCGTATTAAATGCAGTTTTCCATTCATCGCCTCGCTTAATACGCACAAGATTATATGCACCACGAAGATCTATCTTGGTGAACCAACTAGCCCCCTTAATCCGAGCAAACAAATCAGATAACAGCGGCAAGGGGTACTGAAATTTAACCGTGATCTTATTTAGAAGGCGGTAATCTATACAAGGTCTCAGCGAACCATCCTTCTTGGCCACAAAAAAGAACCCCGCTCCCAATGGCGACGACGACGGGCGAATATGCCCCTTCTCCAAGGACTCCTTCACGTAACTCCGCATAGCGGCGTGCTCAGGCACAGACAAATTAAACAGTCGACCTTTTGGGAATTTACTACCAGAAATCAAATCGATAGCACAATCACAATCCCTATGCGGAGGTAGGGTATCGGACTTGGGCTCATCAAATACATCCCGGTAATCAGACAAGAATTCTGGGACCTCAGAAGGGGTGGATGATGAAATAGACAGAAATGGGACATCACCATGTACCCCCTGACAACCCCAGCTGGACACAGACATGGATTTCCAATCTAATACTGGATTATGGACTTGTAGCCATGGCAACCCCAACACGACCACATCATGCAGATTATGCAACACCAGAAAGCGAATAACCTCCTGATGTCCAGGAGCCATGCACATGGTCAGCTGGGTCCAATACTGAGGCTTATTCTTGGCCAAAGGCGTAGCATCAATTCCTCTCAATGGAATAGGACACTGCAAGGGCTCCAAGAAAAACCCACAATGCCTAGCATACTCCAAGTCCATCAAATTCAGGGCAGCGCCTGAATCCACAAATGCCATGACAGAATAAGATGACAAAGAGCAGATCAAGGTAACGGACAAAAGAAATTTTGACTGTACCGTACCAATGGTGGCAGACCTAGCGAACCGCTTAGTGCGCTTAGGACAATCAGAGATAGCATGAGTGGAATCACCACAGTAGAAACACAGCCCATTCTGACGTCTGTGTTCTTTCCGTTCAACTCTGGTCAAAGTCCTATCACACTGCATAGGCTCAGGTTTATGCTCAGATAATACCGCCAAATGGTGCACAGATTTACGCTCACGCAAGCGTCGGCCGATCTGAATGGCCAAAGACATAGACTCATTCAGACCAGCAGGCATAGGAAATCCCACCATGACATCCTTAAGGGCTTCAGAGAGACCCTTTCTGAAAATAGCTGCGAGCGCACCTTCATTCCATTGAGTGAGCACGGACCACTTTCTAAATTTCTGACAATATACCTCTATCTCATCCTGACCCTGACACAGAGTCAGTAAATTTTTTTCTGCCTGATCCACTGAATTAGGTTCATCGTACAGCAATCTGAGCGCCAGGAAAAACGCATCAATATTACATAATGCAGGATCTCCTGGCGCAAGAGAAAATGCCCAGTCCTGAGGGTCGCCACGTAAAAAAGAAATAATGATCCTGACTTGTTGAACTGGGTCACCAGAGGAGCGAGGTTTCAAAGCCAGAAATAGTTTACAATTATTTTTGAAACTCAGAAATTTAGTTCTATCTCCAAAAAACAAATCAGGAATAGGAATTCTTGGTTCTAACATAGAATTCTGAACCACAAAGTCTTGAATATTTTGTACTCTTGCCGTGAGCTGATCCACACATGAAGACAGACCTTTAATGTCCATCGCTACACCTGTGTCCTGAACCACTCAAATGTCTAGGGGGAAAAAAAGGCAAAACACAGTGCAGAGAAAAAAAAATGGTCTCAGAACTTCTTTTTCCCTCTATTGAGAATCATTAGTACTTTTGGCCTCCAGTACTGTTATGATTATGTAATTCAGTACCACAATGGACATAGAAGTCAGAGCACATACGGTGACCTGGCAATAACCCAAAAAACAAGAACGAGCTCTGAAACGTGGGAACTCTGCTGACCGCAATCCCTAATCCTCTCCAACCACACTAGAGGCAGCCGTGGATTGCGCCTAACGCTCCCTATGCAACTCGGCACAGCCTGAGAAACTAGCTAGCCTGAAGATAGAAAATAAGCCTACCTTGCCTCAGAGAAATACCCCAAAGGAAAAGGCAGCCCCCCACATATAATGACTGTGAGTTAAGATGAAAAGACAAACGTAGAGATGAAATAGATTTAGCAAAGTGAGGCCCGACTTTCTGAACAGAGCGAGGATAGGAAAGGTAACTTTGCGGTCAACACAAAACCCTACAAACAACCACGCAAAAGCGGGCAAAAAGACCCTCCGTACCGACTAATGGCACGGAGGTACACCCTCTGCGTCCCAGAGCTTCCAGCAAGCAAGAAAAACAAATAAACAAGCTGGACAGAAAAACAGCAAACAAAAATAACACAAGAGCAACTTAGCTATGCAGAGCAGCAGGCCACAGGAACGATCCAGGAGGAAGCAAGTCCAATATTAGAACATTGACTGGAGGCCAGGATCAAAGCACTAGGTGGAGTTAAATAGAGCAGCACCTAACGACTTCACCACATTACCTGAGGAAGGAAACTCAGAAGCCGCAGTACCACTTTCCTCCACCAACGGAAGCTCATAGAGAGAATCAGCCGAAGTACCACTTGTGACCACAGGAGGGAGCTCTGCCACAGAATTCACAACAGTACCCCCCCTTGAGGAGGGGTCACCGAACCCTCACCAGAGCCCCCAGGACGACCACGATGAGCCATATGAAAGGCACGAACAAGATCGGGAGCATGGACATCAGAGGCAAAGACCCAGGAATTATCTTCCTGAGCATAACCCTTCCACTTAACCAGATACTGGAGTTTCCGTCTTGAAACACGAGAATCCAAAATCTTCTCCACAATATACTCCAACTCCCCCTCCACCAAAACCGGGGCAGGAGGATCAACAGATGGAACCATAGGTGCCACGTATCTCCGCAACAATGACCTATGGAATACGTTATGGATGGAAAAAGAATCTGGAAGGGTCAAACGAAAAGACACAGGATTAAGAACCTCAGAAATCCTATATGGACCAATGAAACGAGGTTTAAACTTAGGAGAGGAAACCTTCATAGGAATATGACGAGAAGACAACCAAACCAAATCCCCAACACGAAGTCGGGGACCCACACAGTGTCTGCGATTAGCAAAACGTTGAGCCTTCTCCTGGGACAAGGTCAAATTGTCCACTACATGAGTCCAAATCTGCTGCAAAGTGTCCACCACAGTATCCACACCAGGACAGTCCGAAGACTCAACCTGCCCTGAAGAGAAACGAGGATGGAACCCAGAGTTGCAGAAAAACGGCGAAACCAAGGTAGCCGAGCTGGCCCGATTATTAAGGGCGAACTCAGCCAAAGGCAAAAAGGACACCCAGTCATCCTGATCAGCAGAAACAAAGCATCTCAGATATGTTTCCAAGGTCTGATTGGTTCGTTCGGTCTGGCCATTAGTCTGAGGATGGAAAGCCGAGGAAAAAGACAAGTCAATGCCCATCCTAGCACAAAAGGCTCGCCAAAACCTCGAAACAAACTGGGAACCTCTGTCAGAAACGATATTCTCCGGAATGCCATGTAAACGAACCACATGCTGGAAGAACAATGGCACCAAATCAGAGGAGGAAGGTAATTTAGACAAGGGTACCAAGTGGACCATCTTAGAGAAGCGATCACAAACTACCCAAATGACTGACATTTTTTGAGAGACGGGAAGATCTGAAATAAAATCCATAGAGATATGTGTCCAAGGCCTCTTCGGGACTGGCAAGGGCAAAAGCAACCCACTGGCACGAGAACAGCAGGGCTTAGCCCGAGCACAAATCCCACAGGACTGCACAAAAGAATGCACATCCTGCGACAGAGATGGCTACCAAAAGGATCTAGCCACTAATTCTCTGGTACCAAAGATTCCAGGATGACCAGCCAACACCGAACAATGAACCTCAGAGATAACTTTATTCGTCCACCTATCAGGGACAAACAGTTTCTCCGCTGGGCAACGATCAGGTTTATTAGCCTGAAATTTTTGCAGCACCCGCCGCAAATCAGGGGAGATGGCAGACACAATTACTCCCTCTTTGAGAATACCCACCGGCTCAGACAAACCCGGAGAGTCGGGCACAAAACTCCTAGACAGGGCATCCGCCTTCACATTTTTAGAGCCCGGAAGGTACGAAATCACAAAGTCAAAACGGGCGAAAAACAGCGACCAACGAGCCTGTCTAGGATTCAACCGCTTGGCAGACTCGAGATAAGTCAAGTTCTTATGATCAGTCAAGACCACCACGCGATGCTTAGCTCCCTCAAGCCAATGACGCCACTCCTCGAATGCCCACTTCATGGCCAGCAACTCTCGATTGCCAACATCATAATTTCGCTCAGCAGGCGAAAACTTCCTGGAAAAGAAGGCGCATGGTTTCATCACCGAGCAATCAGAACTTCTCTGCGACAAAACAGCCCCCGCTCCAATCTCAGAATCATCAACCTCGACCTGAAACGGAAGCGAAACATCTGGCTGACACAACACAGGGGCAGAAAAAAAACGACGCTTCAACTCTTAAAAAGCTTCCACAGCAGCAGAAGACCAATTGACCACATCAGCACCCTTCTTGGTCAAATCGGTCAATGGTTTAGCAATACTAGAAAAATTGCAGATGAAGCGACGATAAAAATTAGCAAAGCCCAGGAACTTTTGCCGACTTTTCAGAGATGTCGGCTGAGTCCAATCATGGATGGCCTGGACCTTAACAGGGTCCATCTCGATAGTAGAAGGGGAAAAAATGAACCCCAAAAATGAAACCTTCTGAACACCAAAGAGACACTTTGATCCCTTCACAAACAAAGAATTAGCACGCAGGACCTGAAACACCGTTCTGACCTGCTTCACATGAGACTCCCAATCATCCGAGAAGACCAAAATATCATCCAAGTATACAATCAGGAATTTATCCAGGTACTCTCTGAAGATGTCATGCATAAAGGACTGAAACACTGATGGAGCATTGGCAAGTCCAAATGGCATTACTAGGTACTCAAAATGGCCCTCAGGCGTATTAAATGCAGTTTTCCATTCATCGCCTCACTTAATACGCACAAGATTATATGCACCACAAAGATCTATCTTGGTGAACCAACTAGCCCCCTTAATCCGAGCAAACAAATCAGATAACAGCGGCAAGGGGTACTGAAATTTAACCGTGATCTTATTTAGAAGGCGGTAATCTATACAAGGTCTCAGCGAACCATCCTTCTTGGCCACAAAAAAGAACCCCGCTCCCAATGGCGACGACGACGGGCGAATATGCCCCTTCTCCAAGGACTCCTTCACGTAACTCCGCATAGCGGCGTGCTCAGGCACAGACAAATTAAACAGTCGACCTTTTGGGAATTTACTACCAGGAATCAAATCGATAGCACAATCACAATACCTATGCGGAGGTAGGGTATCGGACTTGGGCACATCAAATACATCCCGGTAATCAGACAAGAATTCTGGGACCTCAGAAGGGGTGGATGACGAAATAGACAGAAATGGGACATCACCATGTACCCCCTGACAACCCCAGCTGGACACAGTCATGGATTTCCAATCTAATACTGGATTATGGACTTGTAGCCATGGCAACCCCAACACGACCACATCATGCAGATTATGCAACACCAGAAAGCGAATAACCTCCTGATGTCCAGGAGCCATGCACATGGTCAGCTGGGTCCAATACTAAGGGGCAGAAGAAAAACGACGCTTCAACTCTTAAAAAGCTTCCACAGCAGCAGAAGACCAATTGACCACATCAGCACCCTTCTTGGTCAAATCGGTCAATGGTTTAGCAATACTAGAAAAATTGCAGATGAAGCGACGATAAAAATTAGCAAAGCCCAGGAACATTTGCAGACTTTTCAGAGATGTCGGCTGAGTCCAATCATGGATGGCCTGGACCTTAACAGGGTCCATCTCGATAGTAGAAGGGGAAAAAATGAACCCCAAAAATGAAACTTTCTGAACACCAAAGAGACACTTTGATCCCTTCACAAACAAAGAATTAGCACGCAGGACCTGAAACACCGTTCTGACCTGCTTCACATGAGACTCCCAATCATCCGAGAAGACGAAAATATCATCCAAGTATACAATCAGGAATTTATCCAGGTACTCTCGGAAGATGTCATGCATAAAGGACTGAAACACTGATGGAGCATTGGCAAGTCCAAATGGCATTACTAGGTACTCAAAATGGCCCTCAGGCGTATTAAATGCAGTTTTCCATTCATCGCCTCGCTTAATACGCACAAGATTATATGCACCACGAAGATCTATCTTGGTGAACCAACTAGTCCCCTTAATCCGAGCAAACAAATCAGATAACAGCGGCAAGGGGTACTGAAATTTAACCGTGATCTTATTTAGAAGGCGGTAATCTATACAAGGTCTCAGCGAACCATCCTTCTTGGCCACAAAAAAGAACCCCGCTCCCAATGGCGACGACGACGGGCGAATATGCCCCTTCTCCAAGGACTCCTTCACGTAACTCCGCATAGCGGCGTGCTCAGGCACAGACAAATTAAACAGTCGACCTTTTGGGAATTTACTACCAGGAATCAAATCGTTAGCACAATCACAATCCCTATGCGGAGGTAGGGTATCGGACTTGGGCTCATCAAATACATCCCGGTAATCAGACAAGAATTCTGGGACCTCAGAAGGGGTGGATGACGAAATAGACAGAAATGGGACATCACCATGTACCCCCTGACAACCCCAGCTGGACACAGACATGGATTTCCAATCTAATACTGGATTATGGACTTGTAGCCGTGGCAACCCCAACACGACCACATCATGCAGATTATGCAACACCAGAAAGCGAATAACCTCCTGATGTCCAGGAGCCATGCACATGGTCAGCTGGGTCCAATACTGAGGCTTATTCTTGGCCAAAGGCGTAGCATCAATTCCTCTCAATGGAATAGGACACTGCAAGGGCTCCAAGAAAAACCCACAACGCCTAGCATACTCCAAGTCCATCAAATTCAGGGCAGCGCCTGAATCCACAAATGCCATGACAGAATAAGATGACAAAGAGCAGATCAAGGTAACGGACAAAAGAAATTTTGACTGTACCGTACCAATGGTGGCAGACCTAGCGAACCGCTTAGTGCGCTTAGGACAATCAGAGATAGCATGAGTGGAATCACCACAGTAGAAACACAGCCCATTCTGATGTCTGTGTTCTTTCCGTTCAACTCTGGTCAAAGTCCTATCACACTGCATAGGCTCAGGTTTATGCTCAGATAATACCGCCAAATGGTGTACAGATTTACGCTCACGCAAGCGTCGGCCGATCTGAATGGCTAAAGACATAGACTCATTCAGACCAGCAGGCATAGGAAATCCCACCATGACATCCTTAAGGGCTTCAGAGAGACCCTTTCTGAAAATAGCTGCGAGCGCACCTTCATTCCATTGAGTGAGCACGGACCACTTTCTAAATTTCTGACAATATACCTCTATCTCATCCTGACCCTGACACAGAGTCAGTAAATTTTTTTCTGCCTGATCCACTGAATTAGGTTCATCGTACAGCAATCCGAGCGCCAGGAAAAATGCATCAATATTACATAATGCAGGATCTCCTGGCGCAAGAGAAAATGCCCAGTCCTGAGGGTCGCCACGTAAAAAAGAAATAATGATCCTGACTTGTTGAACTGGGTCACCAGAGGAGCGAGGTTTCAAAGCCAGAAATAGTTTACAATTATTTTTGAAACTCAGAAATTTAGTTCTATCTCCAAAAAACAAATCAGGAATAGGAATTCTTGGTTCTAACATAGAATTCTGAACCACAAAGTCTTGAATATTTTGTACTCTTGCCGTGAGCTGATCCACACATGAAGACAGACCTTTAATGTCCATCGCTACACCTGTGTCCTGAACCACCCAAATGTCTAGGGGGAAAAAAAGGCAAAACACAGTGCAGAGAAAAAAAAAATGGTCTCAGAACTTCTTTTTTCCCTCTATTGAGAATCATTAGTACTTTTGGCCTCCAGTACTGTTATGATTATGTAATTCAGTACCACAATGGACATAGAAGTCAGAGCACATACGGTGACCTGGCAATAACCCAAAAAACAAGAACGAGCTCTGAAACGTGGGAACTCTGCTGACCGCAATCCCTAATCCTCTCCAACCACACTAGAGGCAGCCGTGGATTGCGCCTAACGCTCCCTATGCAACTCGGCACAGCCTGAGAAACTAGCTAGCCTGAAGATAGAAAATAAGCCTACCTTGCCTCAGAGAAATACCCCAAAGGAAAAGGCAGCCCCCCACATATAATGACTGTGAGTTAAGATGAAAAGACAAACGTAGAGATGAAATAGATTTAGCAAAGTGAGGCCCGACTTTCTGAACAGAGCGAGGATAGGAAAGGTAACTTTGCGGTCAACACAAAACCCTACAAACAACCACGCAAAAGGGGGAAAAAAGACCCTCCGTACCGACTAACGGCACGGAGGTACACCCTCTGCGTCCCAGAGCTTCCAGCAAGCAAGAAAAACAAATAAACAAGCTGGACAGAAAAAACAGCAAACAAAAATAACACAAGAGCAACTTAGCTATGCAGAGCAGCAGGCCACAGGAACGATCCAGGAGGAAGCAAGTCCAATATTAGAACATTGACTGGAGGCCAGGATCAAAGCACTAGGTGGAGTTAAATAGAGCAGCACCTAACGACTTCACCACATTACCTGAGGAAGGAAACTCAGAAGCTGCAGTACCACTTTCCTCCACCAACGGAAGCTCATAGAGAGAATCAGCCGAAGTACCACTTGTGACCACAGGAGGGAGCTCTGCCACAGAATTCACAACAGTACCCCCCCCTTGAGGAGGGGTCACCGAACCCTCACCAGAGCCCCCAGGACGACCACGATGAGCCATATGAAAGGCACGAACAAGATCGGGAGCATGGACATCAGAGGCAAAGACCCAGGAATTATCTTCCTGAGCATAACCCTTCCACTTAACCAGATACTGGAGTTTCCGTCTTGAAACACGAGAATCCAAAATCTTCTCCACAATATACTCCAACTCCCCCTCCACCAAAACCGGGGCAGGAGGATCAACAGATGGAACCATAGGTGCCACGTATCTCCGCAACAATGACCTATGGAATACGTTATGGATGGAAAAAGAATCTGGAAGGGTCAAACGAAAAGACACAGGATTAAGAACCTCAGAAATCCTATACGGACCAATGAAACGAGGTTTAAACTTAGGAGAGGAAACCTTCATAGGAATATGACGAGAAGACAACCAAACCAAATCCCCAACACGAAGTCGGGGACCCACACAGCGTCTGCGATTAGCAAAACGTTGAGCCTTCTCCTGGGAAAAGGTCAAATTGTCCACTACATGAGTCCAAATCTGCTGCAACCTGTCCACCACAGTATCCACACCAGGACAGTCCGAAGACTCAACCTGCCCTGAAGAGAAACGAGGATGGAACCCAGAGTTGCAGAAAAACGGCGAAACCAAGGTAGCCGAGCTGGCCCGATTATTAAGGGCGAACTCAGCCAAAGGCAAAAAGGACACCCAGTCATCCTGATCAGCAGAAACAAAGCATCTCAGATATGTTTCCAAGGTCTGATTGGTTCGTTCGGTCTGGCCATTAGTCTGAGGATGGAAAGCCGAGGAAAAAGACAAGTCAATGCCCATCCTAGCACAAAAGGCTCGCCAAAACCTCGAAACAAACTGGGAACCTCTGTCAGAAACGATATTCTCCGGAATGCCATGTAAACGAACCACATGCTGGAAGAACAATGGCACCAAATCAGAGGAGGAAGGTAATTTAGACAAGGGTACCAAGTGGACCATCTTAGAGAAGCGATCACAAACTACCCAAATGACTGACATTTTTTGAGAGACGGGAAGATCTGAAATAAAATCCATAGAGATATGTGTCCAAGGCCTCTTCGGGACTGGCAAGGGCAAAAGCAACCCACTGGCACGAGAACAGCAGGGCTTAGCCCGAGCACAAATCCCACAGGACTGCACAAAAGAATGCACATCCCGCGACAGAGATGGCCACCAAAAGGATCTAGCCACTAACTCTCTGGTACCAAAGATTCCAGGATGACCAGCCAACACCGAACAATGAACCTCAGAGATAACTTTATTCGTCCACCTATCAGGGACAAACAGTTTCTCCGCTGGGCAACGATCAGGTTTATTAGCCTGAAATTTTTGCAGCACCCGCCGCAAATCAGGGGAGATGGCAGACACAATTACTCCCTCTTTGAGAATACCCACCGGCTCAGACAAACCCGGAGAGTCGGGCACAAAACTCCTAGACAGGGCATCCGCCTTCACATTTTTAGAGCCCGGAAGGTACGAAATCACAAAGTCAAAACGGGCGAAAAACAGCGACCAACGAGCCTGTCTAGGATTCAACCGCTTGGCAGACTCGAGATAAGTCAAGTTCTTATGATCAGTCAAGACCACCACGCGATGCTTAGCTCCCTCAAGCCAATGACGCCACTCCTCGAATGCCCACTTCATGGCCAGCAACTCTCGATTGCCAACATCATAATTTCGCTCAGCAGGCGAAAACTTCCTGGAAAAGAAGGCGCATGGTTTCATCACCGAGCAATCAGAACTTCTCTGCGACAAAACAGCCCCCGCTCCAATCTCAGAATCATCAACCTCGACCTGAAACGGAAGCGAAACATCTCGCTGACACAACACAGGGGCAGAAGAAAAACGACGCTTCAACTCTTAAAAAGCTTCCACAGCAGCAGAAGACCAATTGACCACATCAGCACCCTTCTTGGTCAAATCGGTCAATGGTTTAGCAATACTAGAAAAATTGCAGATGAAGCGACGATAAAAATTAGCAAAGCCCAGGAACTTTTGCCGACTTTTCAGAGATGTCGGCTGAGTCCAATCATGGATGGCCTGGACCTTAACAGGGTCCATCTCGATAGTAGAAGGGGAAAAAATGAACCCCAAAAATGAAACCTTCTGAACACCAAAGAGACACTTTGATCCCTTCACAAACAAAGAATTAGCACGCAGGACCTGAAACACCGTTCTGACCTGCTTCACATGAGACTCCCAATCATCCGAGAAGACCAAAATATCATCCAAGTATACAATCAGGAATTTATCCAGGTACTCTCTGAAGATGTCATGCATAAAGGACTGAAACACTGATGGAGCATTGGCAAGTCCAAATGGCATTACTAGGTACTCAAAATGGCCCTCAGGCGTATTAAATGCAGTTTTCCATTCATCGCCTCACTTAATACGCACAAGATTATATGCACCACGAAGATCTATCTTGGTGAACCAACTAGCCCCCTTAATCCGAGCAAACAAATCAGATAACAGCGGCAAGGGGTACTGAAATTTAACCGTGATCTTATTTAGAAGGCGGTAATCTATACAAGGTCTCAGCGAACCATCCTTCTTGGCCACAAAAAAGAACCCCGCTCCCAATGGCGACGACGACGGGCGAATATGCCCCTTCTCCAAGGACTCCTTCACGTAACTCCGAATAGCGGCGTGCTCAGGCACAGACAAATTAAACAGTCGACCTTTTGGGAATTTACTACCAGGAATCAAATCGATAGCACAATCACAATACCTATGCGGAGGTAGGGTATCGGACTTGGGCACATCAAATACATCCCGGTAATCAGACAAGAATTCTGGGACCTCAGAAGGGGTGGATGACGAAATAGACAGAAATGGGACATCACCATGTACCCCCTGACAACCCCAGCTGGACACAGTCATGGATTTCCAATCTAATACTGGATTATGGACTTGTAGCCATGGCAACCCCAACACGACCACATCATGCAGATTATGCAACACCAGAAAGCGAATAACCTCCTGATGTTCAGGAGCCATGCACATGGTCAGCTGGGTCCAATACTAAGGGGCAGAAGAAAAACGACGCTTCAACTCTTAAAAAGCTTCCACAGCAGCAGAAGACCAATTGACCACATCAGCACCCTTCTTGGTCAAATCGGTCAATGGTTTAGCAATACTAGAAAAATTGCAGATGAAGCGACGATAAAAATTAGCAAAGCCCAGGAACTTTTGCAGACTTTTCAGAGATGTCGGCTGAGTCCAATCATGGATGGCCTGGACCTTAACAGGGTCCATCTCGATAGTAGAAGGGGAAAAAATGAACCCCAAAAATGAAACTTTCTGAACACCAAAGAGACACTTTGATCCCTTCACAAACAAAGAATTAGCACGCAGGACCTGAAACACCGTTCTGACCTGCTTCACATGAGACTCCCAATCATCCGAGAAGACGAAAATATCATCCAAGTATACAATCAGGAATTTATCCAGGTACTCTCGGAAGATGTCATGCATAAAGGACTGAAACACTGATGGAGCATTGGCAAGTCCAAATGGCATTACTAGGTACTCAAAATGGCCCTCAGGCGTATTAAATGCAGTTTTCCATTCATCGCCTCGCTTAATACGCACAAGATTATATGCACCACGAAGATCTATCTTGGTGAACCAACTAGCCCCCTTAATCCGAGCAAACAAATCAGATAACAGCGGCAAGGGGTACTGAAATTTAACCATGATCTTATTTAGAAGGCGGTAATCTATACAAGGTCTCAGCGAACCATCCTTCTTGGCCACAAAAAAGAACCCCGCTCCCAATGGCGACGACGACGGGCGAATATGCCCCTTCTCCAAGGACTCCTTCACGTAACTCCGCATAGCGGCGTGCTCAGGCACAGACAAATTAAACAGTCGACCTTTTGGGAATTTACTACCAGGAATCAAATCGATAGCACAATCACAATCCCTATGCGGAGGTAGGGTATCGGACTTGGGCTCATCAAATACATCCCGGTAATCAGACAAGAATTCTGGGACCTCAGAAGGGGTGGATGACGAAATAGACAGAAATGGGACATCACCATGTACCCCCTGACAACCCCAGCTGGACACAGACATGGATTTCCAATCTAATACTGGATTATGGACTTGTAGCCATGGCAACCCCAACACGACCACATCATGCAGATTATGCAACACCAGAAAGCGAATAACCTCCTGATGTCCAGGAGCCATGCACATGGTCAGCTGGGTCCAATACTGAGGCTTATTCTTGGCCAAAGGCGTAGCATCAATTCCTCTCAATGGAATAGGACACTGCAAGGGCTCCAAGAAAAACCCACAACGCCTAGCATACTCCAAGTCCATCAAATTCAGGGCAGCGCCTGAATCCACAAATGCCATGACAGAATAAGATGACAAAGAGCAGATCAAGGTAACGGACAAAAGAAATTTTGACTGTACCGTACCAATGGTGGCAGACCTAGCGAACCGCTTAGTGCGCTTAGGACAATCAGAGATAGCATGAGTGGAATCACCACAGTAGAAACACAGCCCATTCTGATGTCTGTGTTCTTTCCGTTCAACTCTGGTCAAAGTCCTATCACACTGCATAGGCTCAGGTTTATGCTCAGATAATACCGCCAAATGGTGTACAGATTTACGCTCACGCAAGCGTCGGCCGATCTGAATGGCTAAAGACATAGACTCATTCAGACCAGCAGGCATAGGAAATCCCACCATGACATCCTTAAGGGCTTCAGAGAGACCCTTTCTGAAAATAGCTGTGAGCGCACCTTCATTCCATTGAGTGAGCACGGACCACTTTCTAAATTTCTGACAATATACCTCTATCTCATCCTGACCCTGACACAGAGTCAGTAAATTTTTTTCTGCCTGATCCACTGAATTAGGTTCATCGTACAGCAATCCGAGCGCCAGGAAAAACGCATCAATATTACATAATGCAGGATCTCCTGGCGCAAGAGAAAATGCCCAGTCCTGAGGGTCGCCACGTAAAAAAGAAATAATGATCCTGACTTGTTGAACTGGGTCACCAGAGGAGCGAGGTTTCAAAGCCAGAAATAGTTTACAATTATTTTTGAAACTCAGAAATTTAGTTCTATCTCCAAAAAACAAATCAGGAATAGGAATTCTTGGTTCTAACATAGAATTCTGAACCACAAAGTCTTGAATATTTTGTACTCTTGCCGTGAGCTGATCCACACATGAAGACAGACCTTTAATGTCCATCGCTACACCTGTGTCCTGAACCACCCAAATGTCTAGGGGAAAAAAAAGGCAAAACACAGTGCAGAGAAAAAAAAAATGGTCTCAGAACTTCTTTTTTCCCTCTATTGAGAATCATTAGTACTTTTGGCCTCCAGTACTGTTATGATTATGTAATTCAGTACCACAATGGACATAGAAGTCAGAGCACATACGGTGACCTGGCAATAACCCAAAAAACAAGAACGAGCTCTGAAACGTGGGAACTCTGCTGACCGCAATCCCTAATCCTCTCCAACCACACTAGAGGCAGCCGTGGATTGCGCCTAACGCTCCCTATGCAACTCGGCACAGCCTGAGAAACTAGCTAGCCTGAAGATAGAAAATAAGCCTACCTTGCCTCAGAGAAATACCCCAAAGGAAAAGGCAGCCCCCCACATATAATGACTGTGAGTTAAGATGAAAAGACAAACGTAGAGATGAAATAGATTTAGCAAAGTGAGGCCCGACTTTCTGAACAGAGCGAGGATAGGAAAGGTAACTTTGCGGTCAACACAAAACCCTACAAACAACCACGCAAAAGGGGGAAAAAAGACCCTCCGTACCGACTAACGGCACGGAGGTACACCCTCTGCGTCCCAGAGCTTCCAGCAAGCAAGAAAAACAAATAAACAAGCTGGACAGAAAAAACAGCAAACAAAAATAACACAAGAGCAACTTAGCTATGCAGAGCAGCAGGCCACAGGAACGATCCAGGAGGAAGCAAGTCCAATATTAGAACATTGACTGGAGGCCAGGATCAAAGCACTAGGTGGAGTTAAATAGAGCAGCACCTAACGACTTCACCACATTACCTGAGGAAGGAAACTCAGAAGCCGCAGTACCACTTTCCTCCACCAACGGAAGCTCATAGAGAGAATCAGCCGAAGTACCACTTGTGACCACAGGAGGGAGCTCTGCCACAGAATTCACAACAGTGGCTGGGCAATATACTACGTAGCTGGGCAATATACTACGTGCCTGTGCTGTATACTACATGACTGGGCAATATACTACGTAACTGGGCAATATACTACGTGACTGGGCAGTATACTACGTGTCTGTGAAATATACTACGTGGCTCTGTGCTGTATACTACGTGACTGGGCAATATACTATGCGGCTGGGCCATATACTACGTAACTGGGCAATATACTATGTGGCTGGGCAATATACTACGTGACTGGGCAATATACTACGTGTCTGTGCTGTATACTGCGTGACTGGGCAATATACTACGTGGCTGGGCAATATATTACGCTGGGCAATATACTACGTGACTGTGCTGTATACTACGTGCCTGTGCTGTATACTACGTGGCTCTGTGCTGTATACTACGTCACTGGGCAATATACTATGTGGCTGGGCAATATACTACGTGGACATGCATATTCTAGAATACCCGATGTGTTAGAATCGGGCCACCATCTAGTGTGTATATATATGTTTAAGGCAGACTATGTCATTGCATTTTCCCTGAGGAAGCCATAACATTGGTGTTGATACACCCGGGGCTTTTTTCCTCCTCCACTACCTCTCTTAGCTGCGACACCCCATTGTTTTATATCACTTTTCCAAGTTTAGTGATTCATAGCTATTGGGCATTTTTTTGCTGGTCTATTATAGGTCTATATTTAGGAACTATATGTTAGGCACCAAGATTCTCCTTCTGAACAGGTGAGATCCCAAGCCTTGCCTGCATCAGCGGTTTCCCATTCAGCTTCATCCGCTGCGGGTGCTGCTGAGCATAGACGTCGGTCCAAAAATCTTGCTCAGGCTCATGCTGTTCATCTGGTTGCTGCTGGCTCTTAAGCGAAGGCTATGGTAACCAGTGGTAGGCAGCGACGAATGGACGCTCTGGAGAGAAGTCCAGAAATCACCTTACTCAGCACGATCGTGATGTAGCGGTGCCTCATTGGTGGTCAGTCTCTACTCTGGTGATGTGGCCGGTAAGGATTGGTCTGCGAGCAAGGTCCTGTCTGACTGGACATGAGCTGAACATTTAAAAGAGTCTCAGAGGTGCACGCGGAACGCGCTAGTATCATTCACATTTTGTGTGTGTATTGGACATTGAGTCAGCATGGTTTTTGCCAGCATGTGCTCAGGGTCGTCAGAAAGCCGTTAGAATTCCGGTACTCTGGAGAGGAGTTTGTGTGGATTCAGGGCTGGCGTCTAGCCATTAGAATTCCTGATCTTCCGGAGAGGAGTTTGTTGAGTGCATTTGCTATATGTGTGACCACTGTTTGCCTTTTACCCCGTTTGCGGGCTAAGTTCCCCTGTGAGGATAACAGTGGTCGTATCTAGCGCCATACCTCTTTCGTTTCTGTGTGCGAGTGACACAGCTCAGTTGCAGAGCATCTGTTACATTTCTGTGTGCGAGTGACAGCTCAGTTGCAGTTCATCTGTTTTGTTTCTGCGTGCGAGTACAGTTTATGTGCTGTTCACGCTGAGTGGAGTTTAACCCCTTAGTGACAGAGCCAATTTGGTACTTAATGACCAGGCCAATTTTTGCAATTCTGACCACTGTCACTTTATGAGGTTATAACTCTGGAACACTTCAACGGATCCCGCTGATTCTGAGATCGTTTTTTCGTGACATATTGTACTTCATGTTAGTGGTAACATTTCTTCGATATTACTTGCGATTATTTATGAAAAAAACGGAAATATGGCGAAAATTTTTAAAATTTTGCAATTTTCAAACTTTGTATTTTTATGCCCTTAAATCAGAGAGATATGTCACGAAAAATAGTTAATAAATAACATTTCCCACATGTCTACTTTACATCAGCACAATTTTGGAAACAAAATTTTTTTTTGTTAGGGAGTTATAAGGGTTAAAAGTTGACCAGAAATTTCTCATTTTTACAACACCATTTTTTTTTAGGGACCACATCACATTTGAAGTCATTTTGAGGGGTCTATATGATAGAAAATAATGAAGTGTGACACCATTCTAAAAACTACACCCCTCAAGGTTCTCAAAACCACATTCAAGAAGTTTATTAACCCTTTACGTGCTTCACAGGAACTGAAACAATGTGGAAGGAAAAAATGAACATTTAACTTTTTTTTGCAAACATCTTAATTCAGAACCATTTTTTTTATTTTCACAAGTGTAAAAACAGAAATGTAACCATAAATTTTGTTATGCAATTTCTCCTGAATACGCCAATACCCCATATGTGGGGGTAAACCACTGTTAGGGCGCACCGCAGAGCTTGGAAGAGAAGGAGTGCCATTTTACTTTTTCAATGTAGAATTGGCTGGAATTGAGATTGGACGCCATGTCGCGTTTGGAGAGCCCCTGATGTGCCTAAACAGTGGAAACCCCCCACAAGTGACACCATTTTGGAAACTAGACCCCCCAAGGAACTTATCTAGATGTGTGGTGAGAACTTTGAATGCCCAAGTGCTTCACAGAAGTTTAGAATGCAGAGTCATGAAAATAAAAAATATTTTTTTTTTCCACAAAAAAGATATTTTAGCCCCCAAGTTTTTATTTTCACAAGGGTAACAGGAGAAATTGGACTGCAATAGTTGTTGTCCAATTTATCCCGAGTACGCTGATGCGCCATATGTGGGGGTAAACCACTGTTTGGGCGCACGGCAGAGCTCGGAAGGGAAGGAGCGCCTTTTTGGAATGCAGACTTTGATAGAATGGTCTGTGGGCATTATGTTGCGATTGCAGAGCCCCTGATGTACCTAAACTGTAGTAACCCCCCACAAGTGACCCCATTTTGGAAACTAGACCCCCAAGGAACTTATATAGATGTGTGTTGAGAACTTTTAATGCCCAAGTGCTTCACAGAAGTTTAGAATGCAGAGTCGTGAAAATAAAAAATATTTTTTTTTTCACAAAAAAGATTTTGTAGCCCCCAAGTTTTTATTTTCACAAGGGTAACAAGAGAAATTGGACCCCAGAAGTTGTTGTCCAATTTATCCCGAGTATGCTGATGCCCCATATGTGGGGGTAACCCACTGTTTGGGCGCACGGCAGAGCTCAGAAGGGAGGGAGCACCATTTGACTTTTTGAGCACAAAATTGGCTGTCATGTTTGGAGACCCCCTGATGTACCTAAACAGTGGAAACCCCCCAATTCTAGCTCCAACCCTAACCCCAACACACCCCTAACCCTAATCCCAACCTGATCCATAATCCTAATCACTAACCCTAACCATAATCACAACCCTTACCCCAAAACAACCCTAATGTCAACCCTAACCATAACCCTAATCAAAACCCTAAATCCAACACACCCCTAATCCTAATCTCAACCCTAACCTCAAACCTAACCCTAATCCCAATACACCCCTAATCACAACCCTAACCTTAACCCTAATCCCAAACCTAACCCTAATCCCAAGCGTAACCCTAATGCCAACCGTAACCCTAATACCAACCCTAATCCAAACCCTAACCCTAATCCCAGCTCTAACCCTAACTTTAGCCCCAACCCTAGCCCTAACTTTAGCCCCAACCCTAACCCTAGCCCTAAGGCTACTTTCACACTTGCGTCGTTTGGCATTCCGTCGCAATCCGTCGTTTTGGACAAGAAACGGATCCTGCAAATGTGCCCGCAGGATGCGTTTTTGCCCATAGACTTGTATTGCCGACGGATCGTGACGGATGGCCACACGTCGCGTCCGTCGTGCACTGGATCAGTTGTCTTTTGGCGGAGCGTCGGCACAAAAAAACGTTCAATGAAACGTTTTTTTGTACGTCGCATCCGCCATTTCTGACCGCGCATGCGTGGCCGTAACTCCGCCCCCTCCTCCCCAGGACATAGATTGGGCAGCGGATGCGTTGAAAAACTACAGCTGCTGTCCACGTTGTGCACAATTTTCACAACGTGCGTCGGTATGTCGGGCCGACGCATTGCGACGGCCCCGTACCGACGTAAGTGTGAAAGAAGCCTAACCCTAAATTTAGCCCCAACCCTAACCCTAAATTTAGCCACAACCCTAACCCTAAATTTAGCCCCAACCCTAACCCTACCCCTAACCTAACCCTACCCCTAACCCTACCCCTAACCTATCCCTACCCCTAACCCTACCCCTAACCTAACCCTAGCCCTACCCCTAGCCCTACCCCTAACCCTACCCCTAACCCTACCCCTAACCCTAGTCCTACCCCTAACCCTACCCCTAACCCTACCCCTAACCCTACCCCTAACCCTACCCCTAACCCTACCCCTACCCCTAACCCTAACCCTAACCCTAGCCCTAACCCTAATTTTAGCCCCAACTGCTGTTCTCCTGCCGGCCGGCAGATGGAGACAGATGGCGGGCGCACTGGGCATGCGTCCGCCATGTTCTTCTGCCGGCGGCCAGGAGGAGCAGCAAGAGGATCCAGGGACCTAGGTGAGTATGCTAGGGTCCCCGAATCCCCCTATTTCTCTGTCCTCTGATGTGCGATCACATCAGAGGACAGAGAATTACACTTTACTTTTTTTTTTTTTTTTTGTGGTCGCTGGTAAACAGTTAATTACCGGCGATCGCAAAACAGGGGTCGGTAATACCGACCCCGATCATGCTCTTTGGGGTCTCGGCTACCCCCGGCAGCCGAGACCCCAAAGATTCTCCCGGTGCCGGCCGGCGGGCGCACTGCGCATGCGCCCGCCATTTTGAAGATGGCGGCGCCCACCGGGAGACACGAGGAGCATCGGGGGAGCTAGGTGAGTATTGGGGGGCCACCTGGGACCCCTTTTCTCTGTCCTCCGATGTGCGATCACATCGGAGGACAGAGAAATTAAAAAGAGATCGCTTTTTTTTTTTTTTTTTTTGCGATCGCCGGTAAACGGTTAATTACCGGCGATCGCAAATGCGGGGTGGGTTAAAAAACCCCCGAATCATGTTCTCTGGGGTCTCGGCTACCCTCAGCAGCCGAGACCCCGGAGAAAATCGGCCTCTGGGGGGCGCTATGGACTTTTTCCACAGCGCCGTTAATTAACGGCGCTGTGGTTTAAGTACCCTTAGCGGCCGCCGTTAAAAGGCGTATCGGCGGTCGCTAAGGGGTTAACATAGTGTGTGCAAGCAATCGCTCACTGTGTGTTCCGTCATTGTTCATGCTAGCTGCAGTATATCATCTCTGCACAGTGGGCCCTAGGTTGCACTTTACTATTAAATTTATTTAGTGCAATCCGCCAACCCTAACACTATAGATATGTGGGGATCTTGATTGATAGGGTGTATTATCCATAGGGGGTATTTGAGAGTCTGACATTGGCTTTATAATAAACAAGTTAGGAGTTTTGCTATGTAATCTTCCCTTTTTTGTGATTTTAAGTTTTTTGTTGTTTGCCTTTTACTGTTTATGTATTAATAAATAAACATTGTTATTTTAACCCCTTTGTGACATGCGCCGTACTAGTACGGCGCTGCGGGAACTGCATTTGTGCCAGCAGCAGTACTAGTATGGCGCCGCGATCACCGCGGTCTCACGGTGAGCGCCATGGCGATCGCGTGCAGGTGTCATCTGTATGTGACAGCTGACACCCTGCAGCAGTGCCCACGATCGTTGCTAGAACTGATCACTGGCAATTAACCCCTCTGATGCCGCTGACATGAGCAAGATTGCCTTGTGCAGGCATGTACTACGGAGGACAGAGAATGAACTTCAATCCAATATTGCAGCCAGCATGCAGCTAGCGGGTAAGTAAAGGGTGAATCAAACACCCGAAAACCCCACCTCTATGGCTGAAAATTGTTCCCTCCAAATTCAGGTGACAGAGTCCCTTTAACTCACAGGTATGACAAAGACTTTGGTAACATTAGGTTGTCATTGTCGTTTTAGTTCAGTTATCTTTGATTCTGTCAGTTTTGGGTAACAAGTGTTTTTCATTTAATCTGTCTGTCCTATCACCTTTTGTGTTCATCTTTAAATACCTTCCCTTATGGTGTTTCCTGCTGGTGATAGACTTTAATTAAATTTGCTGTAGTTTGTGTGGGTTGCAGTAGGTTTGTGTATGATTCCTTTTTTCCTTTGGTAAACTGCTACTCTAGTGATCCTAGGAACTGATAAGGACATTAAGGTTAAACCGCCATCTAGCCATTATCTTAGGGTGCCAGCCTTGGTGATCAGGCAGGGACAGACCAGGGTCATAGAAGGGTCTGAACAGAGACATGTTAGATTCTGATATTTTCCTTCCTATTTTGTACGTTACTCATGTGAATGTGCTCTGGCAGTCAAAACAGGTATAGAGCTTTTACACTTTATATTTTAAAGGGACACTGTCACCTGAATTTGGAGGGAACAATCTTCAGCCATGGAGGCGGGGTTTTGGGGTTTTTGATTCACCCTTTCTTTACCCGCTGGCTGCATGCTGGCTGTAATATTGTATTGAAGTTCATTCTCTGTCCTCCGTAGTACATGCCTACACAAGGCAATCTTGCCTTGCGCAGGCGTGTACTATGGAGGGCAGAGAATGAACTTCAATCCAATATTGCAGCCAGCATGCAGCCAGCGGGTAACATAGTAACATAGTAACATAGTAACATAGTAACATAGTAAGGCCGAAAAAAGACATTTGTCCATCCAGTTCAGCCTATATTCCATCATAATAAATTCCCAGATCTACGTCCTTCTACAGAACCTAATTGTATGATACAATATTGTTCTGCTCCAGGAAGACATCCAGGCCTCTCTTGAACCCCTCGACTGAGTTCGCCATCACCACCTCCTCAGGCAAGCAATTCCAGATTCTCACTGCCCTAACAGTAAAGAATCCTCTTCTATGTTGGTGGAAAAACCTTCTCTCCTCCAGACGCAAAGAATGCCCCCTTGTGCCCGTCACCTTCCTTGGTATAAACAGATCCTCAGCGAGATATTTGTATTGTCCCCTTATATACTTATACATGGTTATTAGATCGCCCCTCAGTCGTCTTTTTTCTAGACTAAATAATCCTAATTTCGCTAATCTATCTGGGTATTGTAGTTCTCCCATCCCCTTTATTAATTTTGTTGCCCTCCTTTGTACTCTCTCTAGTTCCATTATATCCTTCCTGAGCACCGGTGCCCAAAACTGGACACAGTACTCCATGTGCGGTCTAACTAGGGATTTGTACAGAGGCAGTATAATGCTCTCATCATGTGTATCCAGACCTCTTTTAATGCACCCCATGATCCTGTTTGCCTTGGCAGCTGCTGCCTGGCACTGGCTGCTCCAGGTAAGTTTATCATTAACTAGGATCCCCAAGTCCTTCTCCCTGTCAGATTTACCCAGTGGTTTCCCATTCAGTGTGTAATGGTGACATTGATTCCTTCTTCCCATGTGTATAACCTTACATTTATGATTGTTAAACCTCATCTGCCACCTTTCAGCCCAAGTTTCCAACTTATCCAGATCCATCTGTAGCAGAATACTATCTTCTCTTGTATTAACTGCTTTACATAGTTTTGTATCATCTGCAAATATTGATATTTTACTGTGTAAACCTTCTACCAGATCATTAATGAATATGTTGAAGAGAACAGGTCCCAATACTGACCCCTGCGGTACCCCACTGGTCACAGCGACCCAGTTAGAGACTATACCATTTATAACCACCCTCTGCTTTCTATCACTAAGCCAGTTACTAACCCATTTACACACAATTTCCCCCAGACCAAGCATTCTCATTTTGTGTACCAACCTGTTGTGCGGCACGGTATCAAACGCTTTGGAAAAATCGAGATATACCACGTCCAATGACTCACCGTGGTCCAGCCTATAGCTTACCTCTTCATAAAAACTGATTAGATTGGTTTGACAGGAGCGATTTCTCATAAACCCATGCTGATATGGAGTTAAACAGTTATTCTCATTGAGATAATCCAGAATAACATCCCTCAGAAACCCTTCAAATATTTTACCAACAATAGAGGTTAGACTTACTGGCCTATAATTTCCAGGTTCACTTTTAGAGCCCTTTTTGAATATTGGCACCACATTTGCTATGCGCCAATCCTGCGGAACAGACCCTGTCGCTATAGAGTCCCTAAAAATAAGAAATAATGGTTTATCTATTACATTACTTAGTTCTCTTAGTACTCGTGGGTGTATGCCATCCGGACCTGGAGATTTATCTATTTTAATCTTATTTAGCCGGTTTCGCACCTCTTCTTGGGTTAGATTGGTGACCCTTAATATAGGGTTTTCATTGTTTCTTGGGATTTCACCTAGCATTTCATTTTCCACCGTGAATACCGTGGAGAAGAAGGTGTTTAATATGTTAGCTTTTTTCTCGTCATCTACAACCATTCTTTCCTCACTATTTTTTAAGGGGCCTACATTTTCAGTTTTTATTCTTTTACTATTGATATAGTTGAAGAACAGTTTGGGATTAGTTTTACTCTCCTTAGCAATGTGCTTCTCTGTTTCCTTTTTGGCAGCTTTAATTAGTTTTTTAGATAAAGTATTTTTCTCCCTATAGTTTTTTAGAGCTCAAATGGTGCCATCCTGCTTTAGTAGTGCAAATGCTTTCTTTTTACTGTTAATTGCCTGTCTTACTTCTTTGTTTAGCCACATTGGGTTTTTCCTATTTCTAGTCCTTTTATTCCCACAAGGTATAAACCGCTTACACTGCCTATTTAGGATGTTCTTAAACATTTCCCATTTATTATCTGTATTCTTATTTCTGAGGATATTGTCCCAGTCTACCAGATTAAGGGCATCTCTAAGCTGGTCAAACTTTGCCTTCCTAAAGTTCAGTGTTTTTGTGACTCCCTGACAAGTCCCCCTAGTGAAAGACAGGTGAAACTGTGCAATATTGTGGTCGCTATTTCCTAGATGCCCGACCACCTGCAGATTTGTTATTCTGTCAGGTCTATTAGATAGTATTAGGTCTAAAAGTGCTGCTCCTCTGGTTGGATTCTGCACCAATTGTGAAAGATAATTTTTCTTGGTTATTAGCAGAAACCTGTTGCCTTTATGGGTTTCACAGGTTTCTGTTTCCCAGTTAATATCCGGGTAGTTAAAGTCCCCCATAACCAGGACCTCATTATGGGTTGCAGCTTCATCTATCTGCTTTAGAAGTAGACTTTCCATGGTTTCTGTTATATTTGGGGGTTTGTAACAGACCCCAATGAGAATTTTGTTACCATTTTTCCCTCCATGAATTTCGACCCATATGGACTCGACATCCTCATTTCCTTCGCTAATATCCTCCCTTAAAGTGGACTTTAGACAAGACTTTACATAGAGACAAACCCCTCCTCCTCTCCGATTTTTACGATCCTTTCTAAACAGACTGTAACCCTGTAAGTTAACTGCCCAGTCATAGCTTTCATCTAACCATGTCTCGGTTATTCCCACTATGTCAAAGTTACCTGTAGATATTTCTGCTTCTAGTTCTTCCATCTTGTTTGTCAGGCTTCTGGCGTTTGCAAGCATGCAGTTTAGAGGATTTTGTTTTGTTCCAATCTCCTCGCTGTGGATTGTTTTAGAAATGTTCTTACCGCCCTTCTGAGTATGTTTTCCTGGATCTTCTTTGTTCAAGTCTAATGTTTTTCTTCCCGTCCCCTCTTCTTCTAGTTTAACGCCCTCCTGATGAGTGTAGCGAGTCTTCTGGCGAATGTGTGTTTCCCAGGTTTGTTGAGGTGTAGTCCGTCTCTGGCGAGGAGTCCATCGTACAAGTAATTCACACCGTGGTCCAGGAATCCGAATCCTTGTTGTCTGCACCATCGTCTTAGCCAGTTGTTTGCATCAAGGATCCTGTTCCATCTCCTGGTGCCATGCCCGTCTACTGGAAGGATAGAAGAAAAAACTACCTGTGCATCCAGTTCCTTTACTTTCTTCCCCAACTCTTCAAAGTCTTTGCACATTGTCGGGTAAGGAAAGGGTGAATCAAAAACCCCAAAACCCCGCCTCCATGGCTGAAGATTGTTCCCTCCAAATTCAGGTGACAGTGTCCCTTTAAGGGAAAGTTCTACCATCAATCCCCCCTTATCTCTTTCCATTTTTTTGGCCATCGTTTTTTTTTCCATCTAATGTGCTAACAAAACGCAAGCTAATCAAAAAATTCTATATGTTGCGTTTCTCGGTTTGAATCTACACAATTATGACAAATTGCTTGCTTTGGACAATCTTCAAGGAAAGAGTCATTTTTAATTCAGGGTACTAAGATGACATGAGCTAATTGTCCACTAGATGCCAGGCTTCCTTTGCAAAGAGTTTTGTTTCAAAAGGCTCTTATTGAAGAAGGATCTCTGTAAACTTTGCCTCAGGGTGGTTTTGCATCTTTTATAGTGCACTTATGCTGGATTCATACTTTATTGTAATAAGAAAATGTAATGGAAACATCCCGGGGGATAAAGACACACAATGCAAAAATGACTTTGTAAATGTAATCTGATAAAATAAAAGCTCAAAAATAGCCTACCAACTAATATATTTTTGAAGCAATACTTTTTATGCACTTGTGCTAATGAACTCAATAATGTATTAACAAAGAACATTCTGATGCAAATAAATAGTGGGGGCATCAGCAAAATGATTCGCCCGCTATTTGTCAGGTTCAGGGAGCGCTTTAAGTCCGTTACCATAGGCAAATGCTCACCACATTTAATACATTATATTAAAGAAGTCCATGGAGGGAACCCAGAGGTAATGCACTTTGCTATGTTGGAAAGGGTTAGGCCACCAGCACGGGGTGGGAGCATGCCCAAATCATTCTTGATGAGGGAACCTAGATGGATCATGCGCACGAAAGCGGAAGGTCCAATGGGTTTTTAATGATAAGTAGGACATGACTGTCTTTTTATAATTATATGTTTTGGTGTTTGTTTTTTTTATTGCTTGAAGGGTTAAATGGTCTGGCACTCTTATAGGATAATAGAGAAGGTTGTTCCCATTGATACTTATCAGATGTGGGACTCAAGGTTTAAATGGCTCTTAAGTCATTTCCTCCTCAACTCAGAGCCTGTTGAAGTGCCAACAGTCTGCTTACCCAGTGAGGGCCACCTTCTTTTTATCTTTTTTTGTTGTGTTTTTCATGTGTTTTTCTTGAGCGGGGTCTCCCTTGTACATACAGGTGTGGACCCATTTGACTGCACAGGAACTTTTATAGTAGTATTCGATGTTGGTGACGGATTTGTTATCTTATTCCTATATAAATAGACAGCCTTCTGAGTCATTTGTTGTTCAGTGTGTCTGGAGCCGGCAGCTCCAGAGAAGTGTTTGTGCTAAACCGTACTGGATCCGGTTGGTATATCCTGAGCATGCAGATCCCTGCAGCTGCAGTGACTGTAAACTATTTTGTTTTGTTGTCCTGTTTTGCTCGAAGTGCTGTGTTTATTTTTTCACTTTGCCCTTGTTTATGTCGCATGTACAGTGCCTTGCAAAAGTATTCGGCCCCCTGGAACTTTTCAACCTTTTCCCACATATCATGCTTCAAACATAAAGATACCAAATGTAAATTTTTGGTGAAGAATCAACAACAAGTGGAACACAATTGTGAAGTTGAATGAAATTTATTGGTTATTTTAAATTTTTGTGGAAATTCAAAAACTGAAAAGTGCAATATTATTCGGCTCCTTTAACTTAATACTTTGTATCTGTATCACAGACCTGCCTGTTGTGTTTCTTGGTCTTCATGATGCTCTCTGTGCTTCAAACAGAACCCTGAGACTATCACAGCGCAGCTGCATTTATACGGAGACTTGATTACACACAGGTGGATTGTATTTATCATCATTAGGTATTTAGGACAACATTGGATCTTTCAGAGATCCACAATGAACTTCTGGAGTGAGTTTGCTGCACTGAAAGTAAAGGGGCCGAATAATATTGCACGCCCCACTTTTCAGTTTTTGAATTTCCACAAAAATGTAAAATAACCAATACATTTCATTCAACTTCACAATTGTGTTCCACTTGTTGTTGATTCTTCACCAAAAATTTCCATTTGGTATCTTAATGTTTGAAGCATGATATGTGGGAAAAGGTTGAAAAGTTCCCGGGGGCAGAATACTTTCGCAAGGCACTGTATATAATAAGCCAGTGGAAGATTTAAAGAGACAGTGTACCTTAGTCTATGTCCGTGCCAATCTATCACAATATATATATATATATATATATACATATATATATATATATATATATAACCTTTCCAATTTTAGGTGACTTAGGATTACCATAATTATTATTTTCCAAATACCAGAATAATGAGAGAGAGAGAGTGTTTTAAGGCATTTTATTACTTACTGCAAAGGCAAAAGTTTGCATACATTTCATTAGTATTTGGTACAATTGCCCTTAAACTGAACAACTTGAATGACTGAATGACTTGGGATGTCCTTCCACATGCTTTTCACAATAGTTGGTGATAATTTGGGCCCATTCCTCCAGACAAAACTGGTATAACTGATCCAGGTTTGTACATCTCCTTGCTCGCACCTGCCTTTTCAGCTTTGCCCATATATTTTCAGTAGGATTGAGATCAGGGCTTTGTGATGTCCACTCCAAAACATTGACTTTTTTATCCTTAAGCCACTTTGTTACCATTTTGGCAGTATGCTTCGAGTCATCGTCCATTTGGAAGACTCATTTCCGCCCAAGTTTAACTTCTTAGCTGATATCTTGAGATGTTGCTTCAGTATTGCCACATAATCTTCTTTTTACTTGATCCTATCTATTTTGTGAACTTCACCAGTCCTGCCTGCAGCAAAACAACCCCAGAACATAATGTTGCTACCATCATGTTTCACAGTTGAGATGATGTTCTTAGGCTTCCAAGCTTCTCCCTTTTTTCTTAAAATGTAGCGATGATCATTATGCCCAAAAAGTTCAATTTTGGTTTCATCAGACCACAGGGCATGTCTCCAAAAGTTAAGGTCTTTGTTCCTGTGTGCATTTGCATATATTAACCTGGCTTTTCACTGTGGATATTGACACAATCTTACCAGCTTCTGCCTTCATTTTTGCAAGGTCTTTTGCTTTTGTCCTTTGGTTGTTATGCACATGTCTGACCAAAGCACGTTCATCTCTGGTACACAGAACCAATCTTTTTCCTGAGCGGTATGATGGCTGGACATTCCCATCTTGTTTGTATTTGTGTATAACTGTTTGTACAGATGAACGAGGCACCTTCAGATATCTTGATATTGTTTCCAAGGATGAGCCAGACTTGTACAAGTCCAAGATTCTCATCCTGATATCTTGGCTGATTTGTTTAGACTTTCCCATGATTCTACACAAAGAAGCAGTGTGTTTCAGGTGTGCATTAAAATACATCCACAGATGTGTCTCTAATTAACTCAGATGTTGCCCAGAAAAACCAGAATCTTCCAAACTTCCATTACTTTGCACTAAGTAATAAAAATGTCAAAATGTCTTAAAACATTCTCTCTCATTATTCTGTCATTTGGCAAATATTAATAATTGTGGTAATCCTAATTGATCCAAAATGGGAAAGTTTTATTCTGAATTTATGTCAGTTATTGAGAAAAACATGCATATGTATCTTATTATATTATATGGTGTGTGTAAACTTCTGGTTTTATTTATATATATATATATATATATATATATATATATATATATATATATATATATATATATATATATCACAGACCAAAAGTTTGGACACACCTTCTCATTTAAAGATTTTTCTGTATTTTCATGACTATGAAAATTGTATTCACACTGAAGGCATCCAAACTATGAATTCTATGAATTAACACATGTGGAATTATATACTTCACAAAAAAGTGTGAAACAACTGAAATTATGTCTTATATTCTAGCTTCTTCAAAGTAGCCACCTTTTGCTTTGATGACTGCTTTGCACACTCTTGGCATTCTCTTGATGAGCTTCAAGAGGTAGTCACCGGGAATGGTTTTCAATTCACAGGTGTGCCCTGTCAGGTTTAATAAGTGGGATTTCTTGCCTTATCAATAAGGTTGGGACCATCAGTCGTGTTGTGCAGAAGTCTGGTGGATACACAGCTGATAGTCCTACTGAATAGACTGTTAGAATTTGTTTTATGGCAAGAAATAGCAGCTAAGTAAAGAAAATCGAGTGGCCATCATTACTTTCAGAAATGAAGGTCAGTCAGTCTGAAAAATTGGGCAAACTTTGAAAGTGTCCCCAAGTGCAGTGGCAAAAACCAGCAAGCGCTACAAAGAAACTGGCTCTCATGAGGACCGCCCCAGGAAAGGAAGACCAAGAGTCACCTCTGCTTCTGAGGATAAGTTTATCCGAGTCACCAGCCTCAGAAATCGCAGGTTAACAGCAGCTCAGATTAGAGGCCAGGTCACAGCCACACAGAGTTCTAGCAGCAGACACATCTCTACATTAACTGTTAAGAGGTGATTTTGTACAGCAGGCCTTCATGGTAAAATAGCTGCTAGGAAACCACTGCTAAGGACAGGCAACAAGCAGAAGAGACCTGTTTGGGCTAAAGAACACAAGGAATGGACATTAGACCAGTGGAAATCTGTGCTTTGGTCTGATGACTCCAAATTTGAGATCTTTTGTTCCAACCACCGTGTCTTTGTGCGACGCAGAAAATGTGAACGGATGGACTCTACATGCCTGGTTCCCAATGTGAAGCATGGAGGAGGAGGTGTGATGATGTGTGGGTGCTTTGCTGGTGACACTGTTGGGGATTTATTCAAAACTGAAGGCATACTGAACCAGCATGGCTACCACAGCATCTTGCAGCAGCATGCTGTTCCATCCGGTTTGCGTTTGGTTGGACCATCATTTATTTTTCAACAGGACAATGACCCCAAACACACCTTCAGGCTGTGTAAGAGCTATTTGACCAAGAAGGAGAGTGATGGGGTGCTACGCCAGATGACCTGGCCTCCACAGTCACCAGACCGGAACCCGATCGAGATGGTTTGGGGTGAGCTGGACTGCAGAGTGAAGGCAAAAGGGCCAACAAGTGCTAAGCATCTCTGGGAACTCCTTCAAGATTGTTGGAAGACCAATCCCGGTGACTAACTCTTGAAGCTCATCAAGAGAATGCCAAGAGTGTGCAAAGCATTCATCAAAGCAAAAGGTGGCTACTTTGAAGAACCTAGAATATAAGACATAATTTCAGTTGTTTCACACTTTTTTGTTAAGTATATAATTCCACATGTGCTCATTCATAGTTTTGATGCCTTCAGTGTGAATCTACAATTTTCATACTCATGAAAATACAGAAAAATCTTTAAATGAGAAGGTGTGTCCAAACTTTTGGCATGTACTGTGTATATATATATATATATATATATATATATATATGTGTGTATATATTGTAGGGATTTCACTCACTCGGGTGCGACGGCTGACACTCAGGAGGCACGTAGCTTTAAAAGTTCACAGGGTTTATTACTTCATAAACCGCATGGCAAAATAACAGCAAACAAATAGCCTTTAGCTCAGGAAAAGAAAACAAAGTGTCCAGTCCATCAGGCTCAGTCCTGGAGCCTTCACGCACTCAGGAGGGTTTCACCTCCACACATATCTGCTGTGAAAAGCATTAGCCAGTCTTATATAGATAACAAGAGTGAGAAAACGGGGGTAGATCACCTGCGCTAGTGTGGGTGCCTCTGCTGGCACTAGAAGCTATACACGGGAACAATACCCGGCAGATAGGAGCTAACAATAGTTAGAATGGTTCACTTACTTCATACTGGGAAGATGATGTGGGCGTAGAACTTCCTAGAGCTGAGTGCCTGGCTCCGTACTGCAAGATCAGGGGATAGTGGTAGCGCCTGGATCCGCGCGAGCCTGAACAGCAGGGTGAACGCTGGAACCAGGAAAGAACCGCCAACTTCTAGCGTGCCCCGGCCGGAAGCAACGCCGAAGCGGTGGCGGAGTGTGGGGGGGGGGGGCGTGGCGAGTAGCGTGACGTCACAGCTAATGGGCGGGCGCGTATGAGGATTATCCAATCCAACACGTTTTGAAGGAAGCGATCCTTCTTCGTCAGGGCTGGAATTCCCCATGGAGCCCTCCCCTTATGTAGCGAACTACCTACACGTCCCCTACAGAAAAAACTACCTAACAACCCTGATTAATGCAGCGTAATTGGTATATCAAATGGGCGCTATGCCTGAATATCTCAATAGATGATATATATAGTGTGTACTTGGTGGATTACAAGAAGACCCAGGTGAAGGTACATAGAGTGGAAGAACATAAAAGACATGTGGGCGCAGAATAAACGCTGGGATAATGGATTGGTGCCCTAAATCCTGGGCTTTAATACAATAGCGAAAAAACGGGGGGGGGGGGGGGGGGAAGGGGGAGATGACATATAGTCGACCTCGATAAAAACAGTTTAACTTTAATACAAAAAATGAATAAAAACCTTAAAAATAAAAGGATACTACATTATAAAGTTTTATCAACCTAGAACAATAATAAAATTTAAAAAGTTTAAAACAAAAATATATGGAGGTGTTTAAAAACAGGGATGTAAAAAATTAAGCACATTGTAACACATAATAGTGAAATACGGGTTGTGTAATAAATGTGCCAAGACGGGGTTGTTCACAGGAACACAATTTGGTCCTGAACCTCATACGTATAGACAGGGATGGCTGAACATGAAAAATGCGCATTAAAAAGCGTATAACTCGATCTCATAATTAAGGCCTCTTGGGGCCATGCTGTCTAATAGGTAAATCCATTTGGATTCAACCCTAGACATTGCTTTAAGAAAATCTCCGCCCCTAGGGTTTTGCTGGACTTTTTGGATTCCACAAAAACGGATCCCTCCACAAGATTTGTTGTGTTTTTCTAGAAATTGGCGAGATAAAGGGTGACCTTTGAAGCCTTTTTGAATATTATCTAGGTGCTCCTTTATTCTGACCTATACGTATGAGGTTCAGGACCAAATTGTGTTCCTGTGAACAACCCCGTCTTGGCACATTTATTACACAACCCGTATTTCACTATTATGTGTTACAATGTGCTCAATTTTTTACATCCCTGTTTTTAAACACCTCCATATATTTTTGTTTTAAACTTTTTAAATTTTATTATTGTTCTAGGTTGATAAAACTTTATAATGTAGTATCCTTTTATTTTTAAGGTTTTTATTCATTTTTTGTATTAAAGTTTTTATCGAGGTCGACTATATGTCATCTCCCCCTTTCCCCCCCCCCCCGTTTTTTCACTATTGTGTTAAAGCCCAGGATTTAGGGCACCAATCCATTATCCCAGCGTTTATTCTGCGCCAACATTTCTTTTATGTTCTTCCACTCTATGTACCTTCACCTGGGTCTTCTTGTAATCCACCAAGTACACACTATATATATCATCTATTGAGATATTCAGGCATAGCGCCCATTTGATATACCAATTACGCTGCATTAATCAGGGTTGTTAGGTAGTTTTTTCAGTAGGGGGCGTGTAGGTAGTTCGCTATATAAGGGGAGGGCTCCATGGGGAATTCCAGCCCTGACGAAGAAGGATCGCTTCCTTCAAAACACGTTGGATTGGATAATCCTCATACGCGCCCGCCCATTAGCTGTGACATCACGCTACTCGCCACGCCCCCCCACACTCCGCCACCGCTTCGGCGTTGCTTCCGGCCGGGGCACGCTAGAAGTTGGCGGTTCTTTCCTGGTTCCAGCGTTCACCCTGCTGTTCAGGCTCGCGCGGATCCAAGCGCTACCACTATCCCCTGATCTTGCAGTACGGAGCCAGGCACTCAGCTCTAGGAAGTTCTACGCCCACATCATCTTCCCAGTATGAAGTAAGTGCACCATTCTAACTATTGTTAGCTCCTATCTGCCGGGTATTGTTCCCGTGTATAGCTTCTAGTGCCAGCAGAGGCACCCACACTAGCGCAGGTGATCTACCCCCGTTTTCTCACTCTTGTTATCTATTTACAGGGTGATACACAGACCCTGTTTTTTATCACCAGCAGCTTCCATTCCCTCCTATTCTTCACTCTCCGAGCGCCAGTGTATTTTATTATTTTTTTCCATACCAGTCTTATATAGAGCTAACCACACCCAGTAACCCATCACATGATTAGCCATGTGGTCTGACATCACCACAGGTCCTGAAACACATATATGTACAAGGTTATGTGCAAGAAAGAAATACTCCGGGCTACATTACAGCAATAAGGCACTTATGTGGCACATACCTCCCGTCGACTACACACCCTTTAGCCATGCTACAATATATATATATATATATAATACTAACATAGAAGTACCTACATATATTAGGTTGATGAATGGTCTTGTATACTAAAAGTTCAATTATGTTTGTGCTTTATGCTAATTCTCTTCTCGCAATTTTTCAATATTGTTTGTTACATTTGGTTATGTATATGTTGTAGAAGATTGTGCTCTCTAAGCTGCGGTTATGAGGTAGGCATAGGAACAAACTGAAAATATACAGTCCATAGTACTGCGGGTCCACCCGCTCAGGTCAGGTCAGTGTCTTTAGCAACACACACTAGAGGTCTCTATACCTCCAGCCACAGACACTGAATGAGAGACTCAGCCTCCATTTTTTCTACCCAACCTCACCCCTAGGGGTTGGGATATGTGAGCAGTCATTCCCACCAATCTCTTATGACTGCTCGTAAAACCCAGCCCTGGAATGGCCTGATAACTCTCTCAGCACTATATGTATATGAGCTCACATCACCACAGCTAATAGCCACAAGGACACATATCTACCTTCAAGGACTCATCCGGCGGCCATCATACCCTCCCCCTCTGCCCAAAACCAGGGGGCCTGGCCCCTTCTGCCACCAAACAGTGGATCCTGGACAGAGCATCAGCATTGCCATGCAGTTTACCTGGCCTATGCTCCACACAGAAGTTAAAATTCTGAAGTGCTAGGAACCATCTGGTCACTCGGGCATTGTTTCCTTTTCTTCTCCCTCATCCACTTAAATGGGGCATGGTCTGACACTAGTCTGAACCTCCTGCCTAAGAGATAGTACGTTAGGGAGTCCAACGCCCACTTGATGGCTAAACATTCTTTCTCCACTATGGAATAGGTTTTTTCGCAGGATGACAACTTTCGGCTCAGATACATGATGGAGTGCTCTACTCTCTTCACCTCTTGAGATAAGACAGCGCCCGGCCCAACATCCTATGCGTCTGTATGGACCACAAACACCTTGGAGAAATTGGGTGCTACCAGCAGCGGCTGTTTGCATAGAGCCAGCTTCAGTTCCTGGAAGGCCATCTCAGCTTTTGGAGACCACTTAGCCATAGCCATCTTTGTCCCTTTAATGAGGTCTCTCAGAGAGGCAGCTACCATGGCGAAGTTTAAGATAAACTGGCGGTAAAAGCGCACAATGCCCTAGAACACCCTGGTCTGCTTCTTTGAGAGGGGTTGTGGCCACTTTGAGAGGGGTTGTTGCCAGCCCTGATTGCCTCAACTTTATTTATCTGGGGCTTTATTTCACCCCTGCCTACAACATAGCCCAAGTATCTCGCTTCCTCCATTCCCAAGGCACACTTTGGTTTTATGGAAAACCCCACCTTCCGTAGGGCATCAAATATCGCCTGGACCTAGCTCAGATGGCTTCCCCATTCCTGGCTGAAAATCACAATATCATCCAGATAGGCCGCTGCATACCTCTTGTTGGGAGCTAGGATTTTGTCCATGGCTCTCTGGAATGTTGCTGGAGCTCCTTGTAACCCAAATTGCATCCTTATGTATTGGAAGTATCCATCTGGCGTTGAAAAGGCTGTCTTCTCTTTGGCGTCTTGGAACATGGGGATTTGCCAATACCCTTTTTTGAGGTCAAAGGTAGTAGTGTACCGAGCCGGCCCTAGCCTCTCAATCAATTCATCAACACAGAGCATTGGGTATGCATGAAACTTAGAAAACTAGTTCAGCTCCTGATAGTCATTGCAAAACTGCCATTCTCCATCTGGTTTCGGCACTAAGAATATTGGACTGGACCAGCCACTCTTGGATTCCTCAATGACTCCCAGGCTCAGCATCCACTTCACCTCCTTTGAGATCACCTCTCGGTAGGCTTCAGGAATCCGATAAGGCTTCAAGTTGACCTGGACATATGGCTCCCTTAGGACCTCATGCTCGATTACCTTCGTGCAACCTGGCAGCTCCAAGAAGTCCCTGTTCTGCTGTAGCAACTCCTGGCACTGTTGCTTTTGGGCACGTGACAGCATCTCTGCCACCTTATCTTCCTCCACATCCCCTTCATGTTTGACCACTAAACACGGAGTTTCCACAGGCTCCCTATCTCACCATGGCTTAGTTAGGTTGATGTGGTATACCTGGTAGGGCATCCTTCTCCCTGATTGGTGGACTTTACAGTTGACATCTCCAACCTTTTCAACTACAACCCCTGGCAAAAATTATGGAATCACAGGCCTTGGAGGAAGTTCATTCAGTTGTTAGTAATGGTTACTTTTTTTAACCAAGCATAGTGGAAAAATTATGGAATCACTCAATTCTGGGGAAATAATTATGGAATCACCCTGTAAATTTTCATACCCAAAAATAACACCTGCATCAAATTAGATCTGCTTGTTAGTCTGCATCTAAAAAGGAGTGATCACACCTTGGAGAGCTGTTGCACCATGTGGACTGACATGAATCATGGCTCCAACAAGAGAGATGTCAATTGAAACAAAGGAGAGGATTATCAATCTCTTAAAGGGACTCTGTCACCTGAATTTGGCGGGACTGGTTTTGGGTCATATGGGCGGAGTTTTTGGGTGTTTGATTCACCCTTTCCTTACCCGCTGGCTGCATGCTGGCTGCAATATTGGATTGAAGTTCATTCTCTTTCCTCCATAGTACACGCCTGCGCAAAGCAATCTTGCCTTGTGCAGGCGTGTACTATGGAGGACAGAAAATGAACTTCAATCCAATATTGCAGCCAGCATGCAGCCAGCGGGTAAGGAAAGGGTGAATCAAACACCCAAAAACTCCGCCCATATGACCCAAAACCAGTCCCGCCAAATTCAGGTGACAGGTTCCCTTTAAAAGAGGGTAAATCATCACACAATGTTGCAAAAGATCTTGGTTGATCACAGTAAGCTGTGTCTAAAATCTGGACCAAATACAAACAACATGGGAAGGTTGTTAAAGGCAAACATACTGGTAGACCAAGGACGACATCAAAGAGTCAAGACCGGAAACTTAAAGCAATATGTCTCCAAAACAGGAAATGCACAGCAAAACAAATGAGGAACAAATGGGTGGAAACTGAAGTCAATGTCTGTGACCGAACTGTAAGAAACCGCCTAAAGGAAATGGGATTTACATACAGAAAAGCTAAACGAAAGCCATCATTAACACCTAAACAGAAAAAAACAAGGATACAATGGGCAAAGGAAAAGCATTCGTGGACTGTGGATGACTGGATGAAAGTCTTATTCGGTGATGGTGATGTTTTGGAGTGTTTTTTTTTTGTTTGTTTGTTTTTCATGATTCCATAATTTTTTCCTCAGAATTGAGTGATTCCATATTTTTTCCCCTATGCTTGGTTAAAAAAAGTAACCATTACTGACTGCCACATTTTTTGTTCTTGATTTCTTTTAGTGTTTCTTAAAGCCAGAAAGTTGCCATTTGAAATGACTTTGGTTTTGTGCCATGTCTGTGATCTGCTTTTTTTCTACAAAATTAAACAACTGAATGAGCCAAGGCCGGTGATTCCATAATTTTTGCCAGCGGTTGTATTTTGTTGGGGCCCTACCTCTTGGCCAGGAATTTGATCTCCACAGTAGGTACCAGCACCAGTACTCAATCCCCAGGGTCGAAGTGTCTCACCCTCGCCGACCTATTGTACACCCTCGACTGCACCTCTTGTGCTTTGTGGTGTTCCGTCACTAGGGGCATCACCTGGACAATCCTCTCTTGCATCTTGGCCACATACTCGATCACACTCCGGTATTGTCTAGTCTCTGCCTCCTATGTCACATTTGATACATTGAGGAGTCCACAGGGGTGTCGGCAATACAACAGTTCAAAAGGGGAGAATTCAGTAGAGGCCTGCAGGACTTCTCTGATGGACAATAGAAGGTATGTAGCAGATAGTCCTAGTCCTTGCCGTCCTTCTCTACGACCTTCTTCAACATGGCTTTAAAAGTTTTATTGAACCTGTCTACCAAGCTATCTATCTTCGTATGGTAGACTGAGGTCTGGAGTTGTGTGATTTGCAGGGTTTTGCACAACTCCTTTATCACCTTTGACATAAACAGGATCTCTTTAGGCAACCCTGTTCTAGAGAAGACATGGACCAACTCTTGGGCGATACATTTGGCAGTGGAGTTTTGTAGTGGAATGGCCTCTGAGTATCATGCAGCATAGTCCAGTACCCCTAAGAAATACTGATGCCCTCTGGCAGACTTGACCAGGGGTTCTGTTATAATCTGGTGGTTTAGGAGCAACATGGGACGAGCTCTGAAGGAAGTGGTACCTGTACTGACCGCAGTCCCTAAGCTCAACACAACACTAGAAGTAGCCGTGGGATGCTCCTGACACTCCCTAGGCACCTCGTCACAGCCTGAGAACTAACTACCCCTAAAGATAGAAACTGGAAAACTATCTTGCCTCAGAGAAAATCCCCAAAGGATAGATAGCCCCCACAAATAATGACTGTGAGTGGAGAGGGAAAAGACATACACAGAATGAAACCAGGATGAGCACAGGAGGCCAGTCTAGCTAGATAGGACAGGATGGAATACTGTGCGGTCAGTATAAAACACTACAAAAAATCCACACAGAGTTTACAAAAATCTCCACACCTGACTAAAGGTGTGGAGGGTAAATCTGCTTCCCAGAGCTTCCAGCAAGACAGAATTAATTCATACTGATAAGCTGGACAAACAAAGAAAGTACAGAACGGATAAGTCCACAATCTATGGACAGAAAAGAGCAAGCAAAAACTTAGCTTTGCTGAACTGGTCAGGATAACAGGGAAATCCAAAGAGATGTGAATCCAACCAGGAACCATTTACAAGTGGCACTGGCTGAAGGAAAGAGCCAGGCCTAAATAGCAGAGCAGAAGAGACGATAAGTGGAGGCAGCTGATGACAGCTAACTCCAAGGAGCAGCCATACCACTTGAAACCACAATAGAAAACCAAAAGAAATGAAGTATAATAACTCAGAAAAAAATTACCATATAAAAATTGTATGTTTATTAGTGCTAAATCAGCAACACTAAAAAATATATATCGGAAACAAAATATCCAGATATATAATAATAACACAATACAGAGACATTCGAATATTGAGAAATGGGTGCAATAAAAACAATGTTGCACCATAGATAAAGGCAAAACAAGGGGGGGAGGGAATTTTTTAGGGGGTCATGGGTATCTAATAATACGCAGTAGTCGCTGTCTACAGGGGGGGATAAAGTGCACAGTGCTAAAGAAATCCCCTGGCAGCTATATCAAATGGGAGCATAACGTCTAGTACCGGGCAAGTAGCCCATAGCTCAGCAACACCCACAAAAATCAGAGTATACAAAGACTAATCCCCTATCCCCATCTTACCCTTGTCCTTCTCCATGGTAAACAATGGACTATGCGGGCCCCCCGACGAAGCTGTGGGCGAAACGCGCGTAGGGGCGCGTGTTGTTTACCATGGAGAAGGACAAGGGTAAGATGGGGATAGGGGATTAGTCTTTGTATACTCTGATTTTTGTGGGTGTTGCTGAGCTATGGGCTACTTGCCCGGTACTAGACGTTATGCTCCCATTTGATATAGCTGCCAGGGGATTTCTTTAGCACTGTGCACTTTATCCCCCCCTGTAGACAGCGACTACTGCGTATTATTAGATACCCATGACCCCCTAAAAAATTCCCCTTCCCCCCCTTGTTTTGCCTTTATCTATGGTGCAACATTGTTTTTATTGCACCCATTTCTCAATATTCGAATGTCTCTGTATTGTGTTATTATTATATATCTGGATATTTTGTTTCCGATATATATTTTTTAGTGTTGCTGATTTAGCACTAATAAACATACAATTTTTATATGGCAATTTTTTTCTGAGTTATTATACTTCATTTCTTTTGGTCTTTTATATTCGAAGAAGTATCTCAGGGTATTTACCCCATCAGTCCTGCGTACTCCAGACGGGACTGTGTTCTATGGCAATGGTATCTGTATCTGAGGTTTTGTTTTTGAAACCACAATAGGGAGCCCAAGAGCTGAACTCACAAAAGTGCCACTTACAACCACCGGAGGGAGCCCAAGAGCGGAATTCACAACAGGGTTCCACTAGATCCATGGCTATGTGATCAAATGGCACCTGAATAATGGGCAACAGCACTCAGGGGCTATGAAAATGGGCCACTGGGGAGGTCAGCTGGCAGGTGGGACAGGACCTACAGAAATTTACAATATTCTGGTGACAACCAGGCCAGTAGAACCTCTGGAGAGAACCTCTGGAGAGTCTGTTCCTTGTTTTTTCTACTTCCAGGTGACCACCTAACACATGTGTATGGGCCAAGTCTAACACTCTGCATCTATACGGCCCTGGCACCAGTAACTGTTCAATTACCTCCCCTCTCAGCTTGGTGACCCGATATATCAACTCCCCATTTATGGCAAAATATGGGTATCTGGTGTCAGCTCCTAGGTCTTGAGTAACACCATTAAGTTCTGTTACATTATCAAATGCTCCTTTTAGAGTTAAATCCCTGAGTTGCACAGTTCCAAAGTTAAAGTTTCCCTCAGACACCTCCAACTTAGTGATGTTAGCCCCAGTGGATGCTCCCTCATCCTCATTGCCAACCAGCACACAAAACGGAAACCTGTCATCTGCAGCCCACAACGTGGTTTATTTGGAAGCAACCTGGCTGCTGTCGGACAACCAGACGTTCCCCCTTTCGCCCATGAGACCCAAAATAATGCAAAGTCCCGCCCTATTATAATAGGGTGCAATAGGTCCTCGACCATGCCGACCACATAGGGCTCGGTGCCACAGTTTGTATTTATGACCACTTGGGCCACAGGATAGTCCTTAGCGTTGCCATGGATACAGCGGACGCTCACCCTCTTCTCATGAATCAGCCGGTGGGGAATTGTGGCCCTCACTAGGGTTACCAAACTCCCCGAATCCAGCAGACCAGCCATTTGCTCACCATATACTGTCACGGGGCATGCATGCGGTTCCTTGCCTGGTTGGGGGACAGCACTGCAGGTGGGATATGCAAACTATGAGCTGTGCCGTCCTATGCTTATGCTGCAGTCCATTGTTTTGGTGGTCATGGAGCAATAGGCGGCTATGTGACCTAGGGTATGACTCCTCCAGCAAATTATACTATTGGACAGGGCCTTTGACTCAGACACGTCCTGGGATTGTGGACGTCCCCTTTGGGAACCCCAATGTGGGGATGCTTCACCCCCTTGCTTCCCTAAGGAACTCTCGACTGCCTTGTACCTCTCTACCAGGCTCACTAGGTCACCGGCGTTATGGCGATCTCCCTGGGCAACCCAGGGTTGCACCACCTTGGTAGGGAGTGTATTAGGCTGTCCATGACAACCTTCTTCACCATCTGTGCTGGGGAGGAGGATTCGGGTTGCAACCACTTTTGGACCAGGTGTAAAAGGTCAAACATTTAGGACCAGGGAGGTTTGTCACTGTGATAAGTCCACTGGTACACCCTTTGTACCCTGACAGTCAGAGTGACCCCTAAGCGTGCCAAGATCTCCGCCTTTATCTTGGCGTATTCTTTTGCATCCTGTACTGCCAAGGCATAATATGCCTTTTGCGGATCACCTGTTAAATATGGCACCAGAACCTCCACCCACTGATCCCGAGGCAATTTCTCCCACTCCGCCACCCTTTCAAACACCACCAGGAGTGCCTTGACATCATCACCCTGGGTCACCTTTTGCAATACTGTTACCGTCTTTCTCATGTAAGAGTCATCACCTGGATTTGAGATTAGGGTGGTTGCCCTGCTACGGATTGCCTCGGCTAAGAATTCCATCTGCTCCTGGTGCTGCTTCTGCTGCTGTTGTTGCCACTCCTGCTGCTGCTGCTGATGGTGCTGCTGCCATATCTGTTGCTGCTGGAGATTAGCCTGCACAAGTTGTTTTATTAATTCCATTTTGTCAGATTTTGCTCCTTTAGCCACTTTCACCCAGGACATGCGATATCTATGCGGCAGTCACACTGCCCTATGGGATTCGTGCTAGCACATTTAGCACCAGTTCTAGAGGATTGTACTCACTCAGCTGCAGTTTTGAGGTAGGCACAGGAAGCGGTTTCATAAGAAAATGTCTGGTCAGGCTTATTAGCTTTATGAACCTGTTTAACATAGTTAGTAAGGCCGAAAAAAGACATTTGTCCATCCAGTTCAGCCTATATTCCATCATAATAAATCCCCAGATCTACGTCCTTCTACAGAACCTAATTGTATGATACAATATTGTTCTGCTCCAGGAAGACATCCAGGCCTCTCTTGAACCCCTCGACTGAGTTCGCCATCACCACCTCCTCAGGCAAGCAATTCCAGATTCTCACTGCCATAACAGTAAAGAATCCTCTTCTATGTTGGTGGAAAAACCTTCTCTCCTCCAGACGCCAAGAATGCCCCCTTGTGCCCGTCACCTTCCTTGGTATAAACAGATCCTCAGCGAGATATTTGTATTGTCCCCTTATATACTTATACATGGTTATTAGATCACCCCTCAGTCGTCTTTTTTCTAGACTAAATAATCCTAATTTCGCTAATCTATCTGGGTATTGTAGTTCTCCCATCCCCTTTATTAATTTTGTTGCCCTCCTTTGTACTCTCTCTAGTTCCATTATATCCTTCCTGAGCACCGGTGCCCAAAACTGGACACAGTACTCCATGTGCGGTCTAACTAGGGATTTGTACAGAGGCAGTATAATGCTCTCATCATGTGTATCCAGACCTCTTTTAATGCACCCCATGATCCTGTTTGCCTTGGCAGCTGCTGCCTGGCACTGGCTGCTCCAGGTAAGTTTATCATTAACTAGGATCCCCAAGTCCTTCTCCCTGTCAGATATACCCAGTGGTTTCCCGTTCAGTGTGTAATGGTGATATTGATTCCTTCTTCCCATGTGTATAACCTTACATTTATCAATGTTAAACCTCATCTGCCACCTTTCAGCCCAAGTTTCCAACTTATCCAGATCCATCTGTAGCAGAATACTATCTTCTCTTGTATTAACTGCTTTACATAGTTTTGTATCATCTGCAAATATCGATATTTTACTGTGTAAACCTTCTACCAGATCATTAATGAATATGTTGAAGAGAACAGGTCCCAATACTGACCCCTGCGGTACCCCACTGGTCACAGCGACCCAGTTAGAGACTATACCATTTATAACCACCCTCTGCTTTCTATCACTAAGCCAGTTACTAACCCATTTACACACATTTTCCCCCAGACCAAGCATTCTCATTTTGTGTACCAACCTCTTGTGCGGCACGGTATCAAACGCTTTGGAAAAATCGAGATATACCACGTCCAATGACTCACCGTGGTCCAGCCTATAGCTTACCTCTTCATAAAAACTGATTAGATTGGTTTGACAGGAGCGATTTCTCATAAACCCATGCTGATATGGAGTTAAACAGTTATTCTCATTGAGATAATCCAGAATAACATCCTTCAGAAACCCTTCAAATATTTTTAACCCCTTAACGACCGCCGATACGCCTTTTAACGGCGGCAGTTAAGGGTACTTAAACCACAGCACCATTAATTAACGGCGCTGTGGAAAAAGTGAATAGCGCCCCCCAGAGTCGGATTTTCTCTGGGGTCTCGGTTGCCGATGGTAGCCGAGACCCCAGAGAACATGATTCGGGGGTTTTTTATCGACCCCCAGGGTTGCGAACGCCGGTAATTAACCGTTTACCGGCGATCGCAAAAAAACCCCGCGATTTCCCATTTAATTTCTCTGTCCTCCGATGTGATCGCACATCAGAGGACAGAGAAATTGGGTCCCCAATAGCCCCCCGATACTCACCTGTCTCCCCTGGTGCTCCTCGTGGCTCCCGATGGGTGCCGCCATCTTGTTCCAGCCAAAAAATGGCGGGCGCATGTGCAGTGCACCCGCCGGCCGGCGCCGGGAGGATCTTTGGGGTCTCGGCTGCCGGGGGTAGCCGAGACCCCAAAGAACATGATCGGGGTCGGTTTTTACCGACCCCTGTTTTGCGATCGCCGGTAATTAACTGTTTACCGCCGATCTCCAAAAAAAAAAGCAATGTAATTCTCTGTCCTCTGATGTGATCGCACATCAGAGGACAGAGAAATAGGGGGATTCGGGGACCCTATCATACTTACCAGTGTCCCCGGGTCCTCCTGCGTCCTCTCCTGCCCGCCGGCTTCTTCATCTGGTAAGAAAATGGCGGGCGCATGCGCAGTGCGCCCACCATATTCTGCCGGCCAGCAGGTGGAGTAGTTGGGGCTAAATTTAGGGTTAGGGTTAGGGTTGGGGCTAAATTTAGGGTTAGGGTTGGGGCTAAATTTAGGGTTAGGGTTAGGGTTGAGGCTAAATTTAGGGTTAGGGTTGGGGCTAAATTTAGGGTTAGAGTTGGGGCTAAATATAGGGTTAGGGTTGGGGCTAAATTTAGGGTTTGGCTTCTTTCACACTTGCGTCGGTACGGGGCAGTCACAATTCGTCGGCCCGACATACCGACGCACGTGAAAATTGTGCACAACGTGGGCAGCGGATGCAGTTTTTCAACGCATCCGCTGCCCAGTCTATGTCCTGGGGAGGAGGGGGCGTAGTTACGGCCACGCATTCGTGGTCAGAAATGGCGGACGCGACGTACAAAAAAGTTACATTGAACTTTTTTTGTGCCGACGGTCCGCCAAAACACAACTGATCCAGTGCACGATGGACGCGACGTGTGGCCATCCATTGCGATCCGTCGGCAATACAAGTCTATGGACAAAAAACGCATCCTGCGGGCACATTTACAGGATCCTTTTGTCCCAAATGATGGATTGCGATGGATGCCAAACGACGCAAGTGTGAAAGTAGCCTTAGGGCTAGGGTTAGGGTTGGGGCTAAAGTTAGGGCTAAGGTTAGGGTTGGGGCTAATGTCAGGGTTAGGGTTGGGGCTAAATTTAGGGTTAAGGTTATTGCTAGGGTTGGGGCTAAAGTTAGGGCTAGGGTTGCAGCTAAAGTTAGGGTTAGAGTTGGGATTAGGGTTAGGGTTTGGATTAGGGTTGGTATTAGGGTTAGGGTTGGCATTAGGGTTACGCTTAGGATTAGGGATAGGTTTGAGATTAGGGTTAAGGTTAGGGTTGGGATTAGGGGTGTAATGGGATTAGGGTTAGGTTTGAGGTTAGGGTTGAGATTAGGATTAGGGGTATGTTGGATTTAGGGTTTTGATTAGGGTTATGGTTAGGGTTGACATTAGGGTTGTTTTGTGGTTATGGTTGTGATTATCATTAGGATTGTGATTAGGATTATGGATCGGGTTGGGATTAGGGTTAGGGGTGTTTTGGGGTTATGGTTGGAGTTAGAATTGGGGGGTTTCCACTGTTTAGGTACATCAGGGGGTCTCCAAACACGACAGCCAATTTTGAGCTCAAAAAGTCAAATGGTGCTCCCTCCCTTCTGAGCTCTGCCGTGCACCCAAACAGTGGGTTACCCCCACATATGGGGCATCAGCGTACTCGGGATAAATTGGACAACTTTAGGGGTCCAATTTCTCCTGTTACCCTTGTGAAAATAAAAGCTTGGGGGCTACAAAATCTTTTTTTGTGGAAAAAAAAATATTTTTTATTTTCATGACACTGCATTATAAACTTCTGTGAAGCACTTGGGCATTCAAAGTTCTCACCACACATCTATATAAGTTCCATGGGAAGTCTAGTTTCCAAAATGGGGTCAGTTGTGGGGGGTTACTACTGTTTAGGTACGTCAGGGCCTCTGCAAACGCAACATAACGCCCACAGACCATTCTATCAAAGTCTGCATTCCAAAACGGCGCTCCTTCCCTTCCGAACTCTGCGGTGCGCCCAAACAGTAGTTTACCCTCACATATGGGGTATCAGCGTACTCAGGATAAATTGGACAACAACTTTAGCAGTCCAATTTCTCCTGTTACCCTTGTGAAAATAAAAACTTGGGGGCTAAAATATCTTTTTTGTGGAAATTTTTTTTTTATTTTCACGACTCTGCATTCTAAACTTCTATGAAGCACTTGGGCATTCAAAGTTCTCACCACACATCTAGATAAGTTCCTTGGGGGGTCTAGTTTCCAAAATGGGGTCACTTGTGGGGGGTAACTACTGTTTAGGTACATCAGGGGCTCTGCAAACTCAACATAACGCCCACAGACCAATTTTATCAGAGTCTGCATTCCAAAACGGCGCTCCTTCTCTTCCGAGCTCTGCCGTGCGCCCAAACAGTGGTTTACCCCCATATATGGGGCATCAGCATACTCAGCATAAATTGGACAACAACTTTTGTTGTCCAATTTCTCCTGTTACCCTTGTGAAAATAAAAACTTGGCTACAATATCTTTTTTGTGGAAAAAAAATATTTTTTATTTTCACGACTCTGTATTATAAACGTCTGTAAAGCATTTGGGCATTCAAAGTTCTCACTACACATCTAGATAAGTTCCTTGGGGGTTCTGGTTTCCAAAATGGGGTCACTTGTGGGTGGTTTCTACTGTTGAGGTACATCAGGGGCTCTGCAAACGCAACATACCGCCCACAGACCATTCTATCAAAGTCTGCATTCCAAAACGGCGCTCCTTCCTTCTGAGCTCTGCCTTGCGCCCAAACAGTGGTTTACCCCCACATATGGGGTACCATAATACTCAGGACAAATTGGACAACAATTTTGGGGTCCAATTTCTCTTGTTTCCCTTGTGAAAATAAAAACTTGGGGGCTAAAATATCTTTTTTGTGGAAAAAAAATATTTTTTATTTTAACGACTCTGCATTATAAACTTCTGTGAAGCACTTTGGCATTCAAAGTTCTCACCACACATCTAGATAAGTTCCATGGGGGGTCTAGTTTCCAAAATGGGGTCACTTGTGGGGGGTTTCTACTGTTTAGGCACATCAGGGGCTCTCCAAACGCGACATGGCGTCCGATCTCAATTCCAGCCAATTATACATTGAAAAAGTAAAACGGCACTCCTTCTCTTCCAAGCTCTGCGGTGCGCCCAAACAGTGGTTTACCCCCACATATGGGGTATTGACGTACTCAGGAGAAATTGCACAACAACTTTTGTGGTCTAATTTCTCCTGTTTCCCTTGTGAAAATAAGAATTAGTGGGCGAAAAGATCATTTTTGTGTAAGCAAATGCGATTTTTTTATTTTCACGGCTCTACGTTATAAACTTCTGTGAAGCACTTGGGGGCTCAAAGTGCTCACCACACATCTACAAAAGTTCCTTAAGTGGTCTTGTTTCCAAAACGGTGTCACTTGTGGGGGGTTTCACTGTTTAGGCACATCAGGGGCTCTCTAAACGTGACATGGCATCCAATCTCAATTCCAGCCAATTCTGCATTGAAAAAGTCAAACGGCGCTCCTTCACTTCCAAGCTCTGCGGTGCGCCGAAACAGTGCTTTACCCCCACATATGTGGTATCGGCGTATTCAGGAGACATTGCACAACAAAATTTATGGTTTAATTTTTGTTTTTACACTTGTGAAAATAAAAAGAAATGGTTCTGAAGTAAAATGTTTGAAAAAAAAAGTTAAATGTTCATTTTTTTCTTCCACATTGTTTCAGTTCCTGTGAAGCATGTAAAGGGTTAATAAACTTCTTGAATGTGGTTTTGAGAACCTTGAGGGGTGCAGTTTTTAGAATGGTATCACACTTGGTTATTATCTATCATATAGACCCCTCAAAATGACTTCAAATGTGATGTAGTCCCTAAAATAAAATGGTGTTGTAAAAATGAGAAATTGCTGGTCAACTTTTAACCCTTATAACAAAAAATGTTGTTTCCAAAATTGTGCTGATGTAAAGTAGACATGTGGGAAATGTTATATATTAACTATTTTTCGTGATATATCTCTCTGATTTAAGGGCATAAAAATACAAAGTTTGAAAATTGCTAAATTTTTAAAATTTTCGCCATATTTCCGTTTTTTTCATAAATAATCGCAAGTAATACCGAAGAAATTTTACCACTATCATGAAGTACAATATGTCATGAAAAAATATTCTTAGAATCAGCGGGATCTGTTAAAGCGTTCCAGATTTATAACCTCATAAAGTGACAGTGGTCAGAATTGTAAAAATTGGCTTGGTCATTAAGTACCAAATTGGCTCTGTCACTAAGGGGTTAAGCACAAGCAAACAAAGATAGCCTTCTCAGCACAAAGTAAAAACAAACTGAAAATAAATAGTCCATATAGTACTGCGGTCTGCTGCTAAGGTCAAGTCAGTGTCTTTAACACACCCTGGAGGTCTCCACACCCCTAGCCACAAACACTGAATGAGAGACTCAGCCTCCATTTTATCTGACAAACGACCCCCCTGAGGCTTGGGATATGTGAGCAGTCATTCCCAGCCATCTCTAATGACTGCTCATTAAACTCGGCCCTGGAATGTCCTAATAACTCTCTCAGTACTATATGTGCTGGAGCATGCTTCCGAGCTCACATCACCACAGCTAATAGCCGTGAGGACACATACAGTATCTCCCCTCAAGGACTTGTCTGGCGGCCATCTTACAATGTGTATATGTATGTATGTGTATATATATATATATATATATATATATATATATGGATCTGCATCACAGGACTAAGGTAGAAGGAGGAAAATTAACCCTGCACTATGACTAAGCTGAAACCCTACAATGGAGTGGGCGACCCATTCCTTGCGAATAGACCCACCGACGATCCTAGGTTAATCTCAAGCGAAGACCTATAGATAAGGGGAAGCGGTACCCTAAAAGAACTAAGGACTGGGTACAAAAACGAGTCACCTCCTAGTAGAAAACACAGAGAAGGCTGCAGAAACCAATAGAAAACAGAAACTAAGGCTAGCAGAACCAGAGATACCAGTACTGCACAAATAACACACAAAACTAAGCAAAGCACCAAGCTAGAGATCAAGCAGATTAACACTTGATAACAAACTAAACAGATTCTAGCATATATATATATATAGTATATACAGTATATATAGTATTTTTTATTTATTGCATATATAGTAGACAAAGTCTGTTATATTAGAATTGTTTTAACACAATTTGTCCTACTTCTTGTCACGATCATGGTTTGTGGAACCACTGTGCCACAGACCGCGGAGAGCCTGGAGGAGCTTGACTAAGCAATCACCTGACTATTCACTAGAGCCTCTTATGGTGAGGTTAGACTTGGCTCCCAATGAATGCCAGGTGCCACTCCAGGACAGACCAATGGTCGTGCAGCTGCTGGACCCGAAGGACAGACTGGATGGAGCAACAGACAGAGCTTGCATCAGAGTGCAGCTGAACAAGTTCATATCAGAGTGCAGCAGACAGAGTTTGTGTCAGAGACAGAGTTTGTGTCAGAGGGCAGCAGGCAGGATTTGCTTCAGAGTGCAGCAGTTAGGATTTGCTTCAGAGTACAGCAGATAGGATTTGTACTTGGAGTACAACAGGCAGGATTTGCACTTAAAGTGCAAGCAGGCAGGATTTGCACTGGTATGCGATTTTACACAACATAGAGTGAAACAGGAAGGTTGCTCAGGCACCTTCCCAGTGGGGAGGAAGCAGTATATACAGTTAGGTCCATATATTTTTGGACAGAGACAACATTTTTCTAATTTTGGTTATAGACATTGCCACAATGAATTTTAAACAAAACAATTCAGATGCAGTTGAAGTTCAGACTTTCAGCTTTCATTTGGGGGCATCCACATTAAAATTGGATGAAGGGTTTAGGAATTTCAGCTCTTTAACATGTACCACCCTGTTTTTAAATGGACCAAAAGTAATTGGACAGATTCAATAATTTTAAATAAAATGTTCATTTTTAGTACTTGGTTGAAAACCCTTTTTTGGCAATGACTGCCTGAAGTCTTGAACTCATGGACATCACCAGACGCTGTGTTTCCTCCTTTTTGATGCTCTGCCAGGCCTTCACTGTGGTGGTTTTCAGTTGCTGTTTGTTTGTGGGCATCTCTGTCTGAAGTTTAGTCTTTAACAAGTGAAATGCTTCTCAATTGGGTTGAGATCAGGTGACTGACTTGGCCATTCAATAATATACCACTTATTTGCTTTAATAAACTCCTGGGTTGCTTTGGCATTATGTTTTGGGTCATTGGTCGTCGTTTCATACTACAGATGGACAATCAGTTTGGCTGCATTTGGCTGGATCTGAGCACTCAGTATGGCTCTGAATACCTCAGAATTCATTTGGCTGCTTCTGTCCTGTGTCACATCATCAATAAACACTAGTGACCCAGTGCCACTGGCAGCCACGCATGCCCAAGCCATCACACTGCCTCCACCGTGTTTTACAGATGATGTGGTATGCTTTGGATCATGAGCTGTACCACGACTTCGCCATACTTTTCTCTTTCCATCATTCTGGTAGAGGTTGAGCTTGGTTTCATCTGTCCAAAGAATGTTCTTCCAGAACTGTGTTGGCTTTTTTAGATTTTTTTTAATCAAAGTCCAGTGTAACCTTTTTATTCTTGATGCTTATGAGTGGCTTGCACCGTGCAGTGAACCCTCTGTATTTACTTTCATGCAGTCTTCTCTTTATGGTGGATTTGGATATTGACACGCCTACCTCCTGGAGAGTGTTGGTCACTTGGTTGGCTGTTGTGAAGGGGTTTCTCTTAAACATGGAGATTATTCTGCGATCATACACCACTGTTGTCTTCTGTGGGCGCCCAGGTCTTTTTGCATTGATGAGTTCACCAGTGCTTTTTTTCTTTCTCAGGATGTACCAAACTGTAGATTTTGCCACTCCTAATATTGTAGCAATTTCTCGGATGGGTTTTTTCTGTTTTCTCAGCTTAGGGATGGCTTGTTTCTACCCGCACAGAGAGCTCCTTTGACCGCATGTTCACTTCACAGCAAAACCTTCCAAATGCAAGCACCACACCTCAAATCAACTCCAGGCCTTTTATCTGCTTAATTGAGAATGACACAACGAAGGGATTGCCCACACCTGTCCATGAAATAGCATTGGAGTCAATTGTCCAATTACTTTTGGTTCTTTTAAAAACAGGGTGGCACATGTTAAGGAGCTGAAACTCCTAAACCCTTCATCCAATTTTAATGTGGATACCCTCAAATGAAAGCTGAAAGTCTGAACTTCAACTGCATCTGAGTTGTTTTGTTTAAAATTCATTGTGGTAATGTCTATAACCAAAATTAGAAAAATGTTGTCTCTGTCCAAATATATATGGAGCTATCTGTACATAGTGTTTCATAGCCGTTGGCTGGGGAGGAAATAGAAAGTGCACACGCTGGCCCTTTAAGAGGGCGGGACCCCACACGTGCGAAACCTAAGGACATGGCAAGAGGACTGGCTGGAAGCATGCCGAGCAAGGAGAAGGAAAGAAACATCTGCAGCATGGGTGAGTGAAGAGACATGCTGCCTCCGACCCTGCCTGTCAGAGCTAACACTCCTGTACATCTTGCATTTTTATCATGTATTCATGTTTGCTGTTTTTAACTGGCTTTTTCTGATACACTATAGTTCAATCATTTTTTGTGCTATTTCATGGGTGTACAGAAATATGCATGTAAATGTGAAATATCTAATTGATTATTAGTATTAAACGTTGTAGTTAAGAGTAAAAAAAAGTGCAACATTGGTTAATGTACATTTTATGTCAGTTTCATTATTACACCTTTATGCCCCCTCCTCTTCAAGCCATCAAGGAACTTCCAGAGAAGAATCGGAGCGTGAATATTCTCCTTAGTCTTCCAGGACCTTTCTTCAGGACCACATCCCCTCCAGTCAACAAGGAAGGAGGTCTTGCCTCTCACCTTCTTCATGGTCAAGATGTTGTCCACTTCAAAAACATCAAGGCAGTTGGCATGGGTGTGGTACTGGCATCCTTGAAGAAGGGACTCAGGATGACTGGCTTCAGTGGTGATACTTCAAAGGAATTTGGAATACGCATAAAAGGAGGCAACATCAATTTATAGAAGACCTCATTGATGTGCTTCAACACCTTGAAAGGCCCAATAAAATGAGACCCAACTTGTAAGAAGGGATCTTCAGCCGGACGTACCTGGACGAAAGCCATACCTTGTCTCCAGGATGGAAGCACGGTGGATCCAGATATCTTTTGTCTGCATGACTCTTCATACGGGCCGAGGATGCATTTAATGTAGCTCTGGTGTCCTCCCACAACTTTGCAAAATCCTTTCAAAGGACATCTGCCTCAGGGTCATCAGAGAGAACCGTCACCAGGAGGGGGACCATGGGTTGCCAACCAAACACAATGTTGAATGGAGACTCTTCCAAGGCTTCACCAATGTGATTTTGGTACGAAAACCCATCCCAGGGAAGTAATTTCACCCAATCATTGTGGTTGGCATTGACAAAGTGTCACAGGTAGTTGCCCACAACCTGGTTGACATGCTCCACTGGTCCATTGCACTGGACATAGGCTGAGAAGAAATGCAAGATAATATCCAGATGTTGACAGAGCGCTCGCCAGAATCTGGAAGTAAAGGTACCTTCACACTCAGCGACGCTGCAGCGATACCAACAACGATGTCGATCGCTGCAGCGTCGCTGTTTGGTCACTGGAGAGCTGTCACACAGACAGCTCTCCAGCGACCAACGATCCCGAGGTCCCCTGGTAACCAGGGTAAACATCGGGTTACTAAGCGCAGGGCCGCGCTTAGTAACCCGATGTTTACCCTGGTTACCAGCGTAAAAGTAAAAAAAACAAATGCTACATACTTACCTATCGCTGTCTGTCCCCGGCGCTGTGCTTCTCTGCACTCCTCTGCACTGACTGTGAGCAGAGCAGCCGGAAAGCAGAGCTGTGACGTCACCGCTCTGCTTTCCGGCTGACCGACGCTCACAGCCAGTGCAGGAGGAGTGCAGAGAAGCAGAGCGCCGGGGACAGAGAGCGGTAGGTAAGTATGTAGCGTTTGTTTTTTTTACTTTTACGCTGGTAACCAGGGTAAACATCGGGTTACTAAGCGCGGCCCTGCGCTTAGTAACCCGATGTTTACCCTGGTTACCAGTGAAGACATCGCTGGATCGGTGTCACACACGCCGATCTAGCGATGTCTGCAGGGAGTCCAGCGACGAAATAAAGTTCTGGACTTTCCTCGGCGACCAACGATCTCCCAGCAGGGGCCTGATCGTTGGTCGCTGTCACACATAACGATTTCCTTAACGATATCGTTGCTACGTCACAAAAAGCAACGATATCGTTACCGATATCGTTATGTGTGAAGGTACCTTAAACTGCGAACCTTGATCAGATACGATTTGGCAAGGAAATCCATGCAGGCAGAAAATATGCTTGATGAAGCTGTCAGCCAATTCAGGAGTGGACAGGAGAGCAGACAACGGGGTAAAATGCGCCATTTTGGAGAAGCGATCCACGACTACCCAGATGATGGTGCAACCCTCAGAAACCGGCAAATCCATAATGAAGTCCATTGCTATGTGCTGCCAGGGAGGGGATGGTACGGGTAACGGCCGAAGAGAACCGGAAGGAAGTTATCTAGGAACTTTACTGCGGGCACAAGTCAGACAGGCAGCCACATAAGCATAGATCTCCTTCTTCATGGATGGCCACCAATAGTGACGAGGGATCAATTGTAATATATTCCTTTGTCCCGCATGACCAGCCACCTTGCTCAAGTGACCCCAACACATAATCCACTCCTTCTCAGATTCACCCACAAGGGTCTTTCCTGGAGGAATTCGCGACAGGCAGACAGGGGCGACCCCAACCATCTTAGAGGGTTCAATGATAAATTGAGGATCCTCCTCTTGGTCCCCAGACAGAAATGAGCGAGAGAGGGCATCAGCTCTCACATTCTTATCACCAGACCTGAAATGCAAAAGAAGGTTAAAGCGGGCAAAAAATAAAGACCACCTGGCTTGGCGAGGATTAAGTCTCTGAGTGGACTGAAGATACGCCAGGTTCTTATGGTCTGTGTAGATAACCAATGGATAAACTGCGCCCTCCAGCAGATATCGCCACTCCAAAGCCGTCTTAATGTCGAGCAACTCCCTGTCCCCGATGGAGTAGTTACTTTCTGGAGTGGAGAAGGCCTTGGAGAAGAAGCGTCAGGACACGTGGCAACCCGAGGAGGACTTCTGAGTAAGCACAGCTCCCGCCCCTAATGAGGATTTGTTCACCTCAAAGAACTGTTTATTTAGATCTGGGGTGATGCAGAACGGGTGCGGTGGAGAAGAAACGATTAAAAGAGTTTAGAAAAATATTTAGAATTGAGAGTCCTCAGTGGTTGTTGCATTTAGATAGGAAAAAAATGTTGCTGTCCATTTGTGCACGTTTCTTCAGAAGTGGTTTTAGTTCCATAAAGATGCGGTACATTCTGGTATCCTCTATTTTGATACAGGAAAGAAATATATCTTGGTAGCCTGTTAGCCAGTGGATAGAAAAATGTTTATTCTATTCTTATTAAATATTCTAAATATTTTTCTATCCACTGGCTAACACGGTACCAAGATATATTTCTTTCCTGTATTAAAAGAGTTTAAGGCCTCTTCAGCCTCAGAGGATCCATTTTTTTGGATTGGTTCCCTTTTGGGTCATAGCAGCGATGGGAGCAGTTAGAGTGGAGAAGTGCGGAATAAATTGCTGATAGTAATTAGCAAAGCCAAGGAATCTTTGGATTGCTTTGAGTTCCACAGGCAGCGGCCATTTAAGGATGGAAGAGACCTTTTCAGGATGCATCCTGAGTCCAGTATCTGAGACAATATAACCCAAGAAAGGAAGAGAGGACTGTTCAAAAATGCATTTCTCATAATTGGCGTAGAGTCGATTCTCCCTAAGATGTTGAAGAACTTGCCGAACTGCTCATCTGTGGGAGACCAGATCCAGGGAAAATACGAGAATATCGTTCAGGTACACCACAACGCAGGTATAAAGCAGGTCCCGGAAGATATCATTGACGAACTCATGGAAAACGGCAGGTGCATTACTGAGACCGAAGGGCATCACTCGGCATTCATAATGTCCATCCCTGGTGTTGAAAGCTGTCTTCCAATCATCTTCCTGGCAAATGCGGATCAGATTGTAGGCGCCCCTCAGATCTAATTTGGTTAAGATTCTGGGGCCTCTAAACTGGTCAAACAACTCAGGAATTAAGGTAATAGGGTATCTATTCTTCACCGTGATCTTTTTGAGACCTCGATAGTCAATGCAGGGTCGGAGTGATCCATCCTTCTTCTTAACAAAGAAGAACCCGGCCCCAGCAGGAGAGGAGAACTTCTGAATGAACCCGCTGGCCAAATTCTCCCAGATGTAGTCCGACATGGCTTGAGTCTCGGCTGTGGACAGAAGATAATTTCAACCTCTAGGGGGTGTAGAACTTGGAACTAAGTCAATAGGACAGTCATATGGCCTGTGGGACGGCAAAGTTTCTGCTTCCTTCTTGTCAACATCTGCAAAGGACCAATATGCAGATGGCAAACCGGGCAGTGATGCAGGAGAAGGAGGGACCTTAGCTGGATGTACTGGAACCAGACATCTCTCATGACAGGAATTTCCCCAGTGGAGCACCTCTCCAGTTGCCCAATCCAACACAGGTTCATGTTGTCATAGCCATGGCAAACCTAAAAGAAAGGAGTGAGACATGTGAGGAAGAACATAGAATACCATCTTCTATGTGTAAAGCATCCCAATATGGACCACTAATGGCTCTGTAACCAGACGAACCACCTCCCGAAGAGTTCTCCCATCAACAGAAGTTATAGTCAGAGGGTTTTGAAGTGGACGGACTGGAATTTGGAAGCGATCCACTACAGCCTGGAGAACAAAGTTTCCGGCTGCCCCAGAATCCACATACACTGTCTCAACAAACTGGGATTCGCCGCTTATCACGGCCACAGTAAGAGTCAGGGGTTGAGAGGAGTCATTTCCGTCTAGGAAGGCCTCTCCTACCGAACCTAGATGCTGGAATTTTCCAGCCTTACCAGGCAGGTGCGAATGAAGTGACCTGTGTCACCACAATACATGCACTGGCTTTTAGCACGGTGATGCCTCTGTCGCTGACTGGCAAGAGCAAAGCAGTCAACTTGCATGGGCTCTGGTGTGGCCTCGATAAGGGAGGGAGGAGGAACAAGTGGTCTCTGAAAGGACAGAGCCAGATGCCGTGATCCTCTCTCATGTGCCACCTCACGGGTGCGCTCCAGGAAACGAAGGTCTATACGGATTGCCAGGGAGACTGTTATGGACCTGGTGGTTAGGAGCACCCGGAACGACCTGATGGTAAAACTCACACAGGACAAGCTCTGGGAAGTGGGAGCTCTGCTGACCGCAACCCCTAATCCTATCACACAACTAGAAATAGCCGTGGAGCGTACCTAACTCTACCTAGACGCCTCTTCACAGCCTAAGAGCTAACTAGCCCTAGAGAAAGAAAATAAAGCCTACCTTGCCTCAGAGAAATTCCCCAAAGGAAAAGGCAGCCCCCCACATATATTGACTGTGAGTAAAGATGAAAGTCACAAACACAGAAATGAAACAGGTTTCAGCAAAGGGAGGCCAAACTTACTAAACAGACTGAGGATAGGAAAGGTATCTTTGCGGTCAGCACAAAAAACTACAAAAAGACCACACAGAGTGTGCAAAAAGACCTCCGCACCGACTCACGGTGCGGAGGTGCCACTCTGCATCCCAGAGCTTCCAGCTAGCAAGGCAAAATCATGATAGCAAGCTGGACAAGGAAACAATGAACAAATAATTAACTAGCAGGGACTTAGCTTCTGCTGGAGTAGACAGGTCACCAGAAAGATCCAAGAGCGAACTGAACCAGTACAAGAACATTGACAGCTGGCATGGAGTAATGATCAGAGTGGAGTTAAATAGAGCAGCCAGCCTAAGACTAAACTAGGTCACCTGTGGAAGGAACCTCAGAACCAGCAGCTCCACTCACAGCCACCAGAGGGAGTCCATGGACAGAACTCGCCGAAGTACCATTCATGACCACAGGAGGGAGTTCGATAACAGAATTCACAACAGTACCCCCCCTTGAGGAGGGGTCACCGAACCCTCACCAGAACCCCCAGGCCGATCAGGACGAGCCAAATGAAAGGCACGAACCAGATCGGCAGCATGAACATCAGAGGCAACAACCCAGGAATTATCTTCCTGACCATAATCCTTCCACTTGACCAGGTGCTGGAGTTTCCGTCTCGAAATACGAGAATCTAAAATCTTCTCCACCATATACTCCAACTCCCCCTCGACCAACACCGGGGCAGGAGGGTCAACGGAGGGAACTGTAGGCACCACGTATCTCTGCAATAACGACCTATGGAACACATTATGGATGGCAAAAGAAGCTGGAAGGGCCAAACGAAATGACACAGGATTGAGAACTTCAGAAATCTTATACGGACCAATGAAACGAGGCTTAAACTTAGGAGAGGAAACCTTCATAGGAACATAACGAGACGACAACCAAACCAAATCCCCAACACGAAGTCGGGGACCAACACAGCGCCGGCGGTTAGCAAAACGTTGAGCCTTCTCCTGGGACAATGTCAAATTGTCCACCACATGAGTCCAAATCGGCTGCAACCTGTCCACCACAGTATCCACACCAGGACAGTCCGAAGGCTCAACCTGCCCTGAAGAGAAACGAGGATGGAAACCAGAATTACAGAAAAAAGGCGAAACCAAAGTAGCCGAGCTGGCCCGATTATTAACCCCTATCTGACCTCGGACGGAATAGTACGTCCGAGGTCAGATCCCCTGTTTTGATGCAGGGCTCCGCGGTGAGCCCGCATCAAAGCCGGGACATGTCAGCTCGTTTTGAACAGCTGACATGTGCCCGTAATAGGCGCGGGCAGAATCGCATTAACCTGATCGCTATACAGCGTAGCGGGAAAAAAATTCAAAACGCCAGAATTACGTTTTTTTGGTCGCCGCGATATTGCATTAAAATGCAATAACGGGCGATCAAAAGAACGTACCTGCACCGAAATGCTATCATTAAAAACGTCATCTTGGCACGCAAAAGTAAGCCCTCAACCGACCCCAGATCACGAAAAATGGAGACGCTACGGGTATCGGAAAATTGCGCAATTTTTTTTTTTTTTTTTTAGCAAAGTTTGGAATTTTTTTTCACCACTTAGATAAAAAATAACCTAGACATGTTAGGTGTCTATGAACTCATACTGACCTGAAGAATCATAATGGCAGGTCAGTTTTAGCATTTAGTGAACCTAGCAAAAAAGCCAAACAAAAAACAAGTGTGGGATTGCACTTTTTTTGCAATTTCACCGCACTTGGAATTTTTTTCCCGTTTTCTAGGACGCGACATGCTAAAACCAATGATGTCGTTCAAAAGTACAACTCGTCCCGCAAAAAATAAGCCCTCACATGGCCAAATTGACTGAAAAATAAAATAAAAAAGTTATGGCTCTGGGAAGGAGGGGAGTGAAAAACGAACACGGAAAAACGAAAAATCCCAAGGTCATGAAGGGGTTAAGGGCAAACTCAGCCAAAGGCAAGAAGGACACCCAATCATCCTGATCAGCAGAAACAAAGCATCTCAGATATGTTTCCAAAGTCTGATTAGTTCGTTCGGTTTGCCATTTGTCTGAGGATGGAAAGCCGAGGAAAAAGACAAATCAATGCCCATCTTAGCACAAAAGGACCGCCAAAACCTCGAAACAAACTGGGAACCTCTGTCCGAGACGATGTTCTCCGGAATGCCATGCAAACGAACCACATGCTGGAAAAACAATGGCACCAAATCAGAGGAGGAAGGCAATTTAGACAAGGGTACCAAATGGACCATCTTAGAGAAGCGATCACAAACCACCCAAATGACCGACATCCTTTGAGAGACAGGGAGATCTGAAATAAAATCCATGGAAATATGCGTCCAGGGCCTCTTCGGGACCGGCAAGGGCAAAAGCAACCCACTGGCACGAGAACAGCAGGGCTTAGCCCGAGCACAAGTCCCACAGGACTGCACAAAAGAACGTACATCCCGTGACAAAGAAGGCCACCAAAAGGATCTAGCCACCAAATCTCTGGTACCAAAGATTCCAGGATGACCAGCCAACACCGAACAATGAACCTCAGAAATAACTCTACTAGTCCATCTATCAGGGACAAACAGTTTCTCCGCTGGACAACGGTCAGGTCTATCAGCCTGAAACTTCTGCAGCACCCGGAGAGTCAGGCACAAAACTCCTTGACAGGGCATCAGCCTTCACATTCTTAGAGCCCGGAAGGTACGAAACCACAAAATCAAAACGGGAGAAAAACGGCGACCATCGAGCCTGTCTAGGATTCAACCGTTTGGCAGACTCGAAATAAGTCAGATTTTTGTGATCCGTCAAGACCACCACGCGATGCTTGGCTCCTTCAAGCCAATGTTGCCACTCCTCGAATGCCCACTTCATGGCCAACAACTCTCGATTGCCAACATCATAATTGCGCTCAGCAGGCGAGAATTTTCTAGAAAAGAAGGCACATGGTTTCATCACCGAGCCATCAGAACTTCTTTGCGACAAAACAGCCCCTGCTCCAATCTCAGAAGCATCAACCTCGACCTGAAACGGGAGCGAAACATCTGGCTGGCACAACACAGGGGCAGAAGAAAAACGACGGTTCAACTCCTGAAAAGCCTCTACAGCCGCAGAGGACCAATTGACCACATCAGCACCTTTCTTGGTCAAATCAGTCAACGGTTTAGCAACACTAGAAAAATTAGCGATGAAGCGACGGTAAAAATTAGCAAAGCCCAGGAACTTCTGCAGGCTCTTCACAGATGTCGGCTGAGTCCAATCACAAATGGCCTGAACTTTAACAGGGTCCATCTCGATAGTAGAAGGGGAAAAAATGAAACCCAAAAATGAAACCTTCTGAACTCCAAAGAGACATTTTGACCCCTTCCCAAACAAGGAATTCGCACGAAGGACCTGGAACACCATTCTGACCTGCTTCACATGAGACTCCCAATCATCTGAAAAGACCAAAATATCATCCAAATATACAATCATGAATCTATCCAGGTACTTTCGGAAGATGTCATGCATAAAGTACTGAAACACAGATGGAGCATTAGAAAGCCCGAATGGCATAACCAGGTACTCAAAATGGCCCTCGGGCGTATTAAATGCTGTTTTCCATTCGTCTCCCTGTTTAATTCGCACAAGATTATACGCCCCTCGAAGATCTATCTTGGTGAACCAACTAGCCCCCTTAATCCGAGCAAACAAATCAGACAGCAGCGGCAAAGGGTACTGAAATTTGACTGTGATCTTATTAAGAAGGGGGTAATCAATACAAGGTCTCAAAGAACCATCCTTCTTGGCCACAAAAAAGAACCCTGCTCCCAACGGTGATGACGACGGGCGAATATGACCTTTCTCCAAGGATTCCTTTATATAACTCCGCATAGTGGCGTGCTCTGGCACAGATAAATTAAACAGTCGGCCCTTAGGAAACTTACTACCAGGAATCAAATTAATAGCACAATCGCAGTCCCTATGAGGAGGTAGGGCACTGGATTTGGGCTCATCAAATACATCCTGGTAATCTGACAAAACCTCAGGGACTTCAGAAGGAGTGGAAGGCGAAATTGACAGCAATGGAACATCACCATGTACCCCCTGACAACCCCAGCCGGACACAGACATAGATTTCTAATCCAATACTGGATTGTGGACCTGTAGCCATAGCAACCCCAAAACGACCACATCATGCAGATTATGCAGCACCAAAAAGCGAATATCCTCCTGATGTGCAGGAGCCATGCACATGGTCAATTGAGTCCAGTACTGAGGCTTATTCTTGGCCAAAGGCGTAGCATCAATTCCTCTCAATGGAATAGGATACTGCAAGGGCTCCAAGAAAAAACCACAGCGCCTGGCAAACTCCAAGTCCATCAAATTCAGGGCAGCGCCTGAATCCACAAATGCCATAACAGAATAGGATGACAAAGAGCAAATCAGAGTAACGGACAAAAGAAATTTAGACTGTACCGTACCAATGGTGGCAGACCTAGCGAACCGTTTAGCGCACTTAGGACAATCGGAGATAGCATGAGTGGAATCACCACAGTAAAAACACAGCCCATTCCGACGTCTGTGTTCTTGCCGTTCAGCTCTGGTCAAAGTCCTATCACATTGCATAGGCTCATGACTATGCTCAGAGAATACCTCCAAATGGTTCACAGCTTTGCGCTCACGCAAGCGCCGATTGATCTGAATGGCCAAGGACATAGACTCATTCAGACCAGCAGGCGTGGGAAATCCCACCATGACATCCTTAAGGGCTTCAGAAAGACCCTTTCTGAAAATTGCCGCCAGGGCACACTCATTCCACTGAGTAAGCACAGACCACTTTCTAAACTTCTGACAATACACCTCCGCTTCATCCTGACCCTGACACAAAGCCAGCAAGATTTTCTCTGCCTGATCCACTGAATTCGGTTCATCATAAAGCAATCCAAGCGCCAGAAAAAACGCATCTACATTACGCAATGCAGGATCTCCTGGCGCAAGGGAAAATGCCCAGTCTTGAGGGTCGCCACGCAACAAAGAAATAACGATTTTTACTTGTTGAACGGGGTCACCAGAGGAGCGGGGTTTCAAAGCTAGAAACAGTTTACAATTATTTTTGAAATTCAGGAACTTAGATCTATCCCCAGAAAACAAATCAGGAATTGGAATTCTAGGCTCTAACATCGGATTCTGAACCACAAAATCTTGAATGTTTTGTATCCTTGCAGTGAGATGATCCACACAAGAGAACAGACCTTGAATGTCCATATCTACACCTGTGTCCTGAACCACCCAGAGGTTAAGGGGAAAAGAAAGACAAAACACACTGCAGAGAAAAAAAAATGGTCTCAGAACTTCTCTTAACCCTCTATTGAGATGCATTAATACTTTGGGCCAGCTGTACTGTTATGGACCTGGTGGTTAGGAGCACCCGGAACGACCTGATGGTAAAACTCACACAAGACAAGCTCTGGGAAGTGGGAGCTCTGCTGACTGCAACCCCTAATCCTATCACACAACTAGAAATAGCCGTGGAGCGTACCTAACTCTACCTAGACGCCTCTTCGCAGCCTAAGAGCTAACTAGCCCTAGAGAAAGAAAATAAAGCCTACCTTGCCTCAGAGAAATTCCCCAAAGGAAAAGGCAGCCCCCCACATATATTGACTGTGAGTAAAGATGAAAGTCACAAACACAGAAATGAAACAGGTTTCAGCAAAGGGAGGCCAAACTTACTAAACAGACTGAGGATAGGAAAGGTATCTTTGCGGTCAGCACAAAAAACTACAAAAAGACCACGCAGAGTGTTCAAAAAGACCTCCGCACCGACTCACGGTGCGGAGGTGCCACTCTGCATCCCAGAGCTTCCAGCTAGCAAGGCAAAATCATGATAGCAAGCTGGACAAGGAAACAATGAACAAATAATTAACTAGCAGGGACTTAGCTTCTGCTGAAGTAGACAGGTCACCAGAAAGATCCAAGAGCGAACTGAACCAGTACAAGAACATTGACAGCTGGCATGGAGTAACGATCAGAGTGGAGTTAAATAGAGCAGCCAGCCTAAGACTAAACTAGGTCACCTGTGGAAGGAACCTCAGAACCAGCAGCTCCACTCACAGCCACCAGAGGGAGTCCATGGACAGAACTCGCCGAAGTACCATTCATGACCACAGGAGGGAGTTCGATAACAGAATTCACAACAGGAGACCAGGTCGTCGAAGTCAGTTGGTAGGTCGCGACCTGCTAACTCTGTTGTGAATTCTGATGTCGGGCTCCCTCCTGTGGTCATGAATGGTACTTCGGCTGGTTCTGTCCATGGACTTCCTCTGGTGGGTGTTTCTGAGTTTCCTTCCACAGGTGACGAGGTTAATTCGTTAGCTGGCTGCTCTATTTAACTCCACTTAGATCTTTGCTCCATGCCACCTGTCAATGTTCCAGTATTGGTCTAGTTCACTCCTGGATCGTTCTTGTGACCTGTCTTCCCAGCAGAAGCTAAGTTCCTGCTTGTATTTCTTTGGTTTGCTATTTTTCTGTCCAGCTTGCTATTTTTATTGTTGTCTTGCTTGCTGGAAGCTCTGGGATGCAGAGGGAGCGCCTCCGCACCGTGAGTCGGTGCGGAGGGTCTTTTTGCGCTCTCTGCGTGGTCTTTTTGTAGGTTTTTGCGCTGACCGCAAAGCAACCTTTCCTATCCTCGGTCTGTTCAGTAAGTCGGGCCTCACTTTGCTAAATCTATTTCATCTCTGTGTTTGTATTTTCATCTTTACTCACAGTCATTATATGTGGGGGGCTGCCTTTTCCTTTGGGGAATTTCTCTGAGGCAAGGTAGGCTTTATTTTTCTATCTTCAGGGCTAGCTAGTTCCTTAGGCTGTGCCGAGTTGCATAGGGAGCGTTAGGAGCAATCCACGGCTATTTCTAGTGTGTTTTGATAGGATTAGGGATTGCGGTCAGCAGAGTTCCCACGTCCCAGAGCTCGTCCTTTATTATCAGTAACTATCAGGTCATTCCGTGTGCTCTTAACCACCAGGTCCATTATTGTCCTGACCACCAGGTCATAACAGTAGAGGTGGCCCAAAGTACTAATGCATCTCAATAGAGGGATAAGAGAAGTTCTGAGACCATTTTTTTTCTTTGCATTGTGTTTTGTCTCTCTTTTCCCCTTTACCCCTGGGTGGTTCAGGACACAGGTGTAAACATGGACATTCGAGGTCTGTCCTCTTGGATGGATAATCTCACTACAAGGGTACAAAACATTCAAGATTTTGTGGTTCAGAATCCGATGTCAGAGCCTAGGATTCCAATTCCTGATTTGTTTTTTTGGTGATAGATCTAAGTTCTTGAATTTCAAAAATAATTGTAAATTGTTTCTTGCCTTGAAACCTCGCTCCTCAGGTGACCCTGTTCAACAAGTCAAGATCATTATTTCTTTGTTACGTGGTGACCCTCAAGACTGGGCATTTTCCCTTGCGCCAGGAGATCCGGCATTGCGTGATGTTGATGTGTTTTTCCTGGCGCTTGGATTGCTTTATAACGAACCTAATTCAGTGGATCAGGCAGAGAAAATCTTGCTGGCTCTGTGTCAGGGTCAGGATGAAGCGGAGATATATTGTCAGAAGTTTAGAAAGTGGTCTGTGCTCACTCAGTGAAATGAATGTGCCCTGGCAGCAATCTTCAGAAAGGGTCTCTCTGAAGCCCTTAAAGGGAAGGTGCCGCAATTTTGTTTTTGTATTAAAAATAATTGTTTACATAAACAATTATTTTTAACCCCTTAATCCCATATGACGTACTATCCCGTCCAGGTGACCTGGGACTTAATTCCCATGGACGGGATAGTACGTCATATGCGATCGGCCGCGCTCACGGGGGGAGCGCGGCCGATCGCGGCCGGGTGTCAGCTGCCTATCGCAGCTGACATCCGGCACTATGTGCCAGGAGCGGTCACGGACCGCTCCCGGCACATTAACCCCCGGCACACCGCGATCAAAGATGATCGCGGTGTGCCGGCGGTGCAGGGAAGCATCGCGCAGGGAGGGGGCTCCCTGCGGGCTTCCCTGAGACGATCGGTACACGGTGATGTGCTCACCGTGTACCGAGCGTCTTCTCCCTGCAGTCCCCGGATCCAAAATGGCCGCCGGGCTGCATCCGGGTCCTGCAGGGAGCACTTCCGGGTCAGGATCAGGCTGCAGCTGCAGCTCTAATCCTGCCCGGCTGTATGTTAGATCACCGATCTAACAGAGTGCTGTGCACACTGTCAGATCGGTGATCTGTGATGTCCCCCCCTGGGACAAAGTGAAAAAGTAAAAAAAAAAATTTCCACACTTGTAAAAAAAAAAATAAAAAAAAAATTCCTAAATAAAGCAGAAAAAAAAAAATATTATTCCCATAAATACATTTCTTTACATAAAAAAAAACAAAAAAACAATAAAAGTACACATATTTAGTATCGCCGCGTCCGTAACGACCCGACCTATAAAACTGGCCCACTAGTTAACCCCTTCAGTGAACACCGTAAGAAAAAAAAAAAAAAAACGAGCCAAAAAACAACGCTTTATTATCATAACGCTGAACAAAGAGTGGAATAACACGCGATCAAAAAGACGGATATAAATAACCATGTTACCTCTGAAAACGTCATCTTGTCCCGCAAAAAACGAGCCGCCATATAGCATCATAACCAAAAAAATAAAAAAGTTATAGTCCTCTGAATAAAGCGATGCCAAAATAATTATTTTTTCTATAAAATAGCTTTTATCGTATAAAAGCGCCAAAACATAAAAAAAATGATATAAATGAGGTGTCGCTGTAATCGTACTGACCCGAAGAATAAAACTGCTTCATCAATTTTACCAAACGCGGAACGGTATAAACGCCTCCCCCAAAAGAAATTCATGAATAGCTGGTTTTTGGTCATTCTGCCTCACAAAAAAATCGGAATAAAAAGCGATCAAAAACTGTCACGTGTCCGAAAATGTAACCGATAAAAACGTCAACTCGTCCCGCAAAAAACAAGACCTCACATGACTCTGTGGACCAAAATATGGAAAAATTATAGGTCTCAAAATGTGGAGACGCAAAAACTTTTTTGCTATAAAAAGCGTCTTTTAGTGTGTGACGGCTGCCAATCATAAAAATCCGCTAAAAAACTCGCTATAAAAGTAAATCAAACCCCCCTTCATCACCCCCTTAGTTAGGCTAGGTTCACATTGCGTTAATGGGTTAACGCTAACGGACAGCGTTGCACGGCGAAAATGTCACAATTAACGCCGTGCAACGGGTCCGTTAGCACAACCATTGACAGCAATGTGATTTTCAGGTGTAGCGCATCGCTAGAGCGTGCCATTTTCGGCTCGCGCTAGCAAGGTGCCATTCTTTTGTGGCGCGCCTCAGACGCTGCTTGCAGCGTCCGCGGCGCGCCCGAGGTCCGATCCCCGATCTTCCAGAGCGGGGACGTTAACGCGACCACTAAACACGACACCTAAAAAGACATTGTGTTAGCGCAATCCGCTAGTGCTAAACGGATTTCCCTAACGCAATGTGAACCTAGCCTTAGGGAAAAATAATAAAATTAAAAAAAATGTATTTATTTCCATTTTCCGGTTAGGGTTAGGGTTAGGGCTAGGGTTGGGGCTAGGGTTAGGGTTTGGATTACATTTACGGTTGGGATTAGGGTTGGGATTAGAATTAGGGGTGTGTCAGGGTTAGGTGTGTGGTTAGGGTTACAGTTGGGATTAGGGTTAGTGGTGCGTTTGGATTAGGGTTTCATTTATAATTGGGGGGTTTCCACTGTTTAGACACATCAGGGGCTCTCCAAACGCGACATGGCGTCCGATCTCAATTCCAGCCAATTCTGCATTGAAAAAGTAAAACAGTGCTCCTTCACTTCCGAGCTCTCCCGTGCGCCCAAACAGGGGTTTACCCCAACATATGGGGTATCAGCGTACTCGAGACAAATTGGACAACAACTTTTTGGGTCCAAGTTCTCTTGTTATCCTTGGGAAAATAAAAATTTGGGGGGCTAAAAATCATTTTTGTGGGAAAAAAAAGGATTTTTATTTTCACGGCTCTGCGTTGTAAACTGTAGTGAAACACTTGGGGGTTCAAAGTTTTCACAACACATCTAGATAAGTTCCATGGGAGGTCTAGTTTCCAATATGGGGTCACTTGTGGGTGGTTTCTACTGTTTGGGTACATCAGGGGCTCTGCAAATGCAACGTGACGCCTGCAGACCAATCCATCTAAGTCTGCATTCCAAATGGCGCTCCTTCCCTTCCGAGCTCTGCCATGAGCCCAAACAGTGGTTCCCCCCCACATATGGGGTATCAGCGTACTCAGGACAAATTGAACAACAACTTTTGGGGTCCAATTTATTCTGTTACCCTTGTAAAAATACAAAGCTGGGGGCTAAAAAATCATTTTTGTGAAAAAAAAAAGAATTTTTATTTTCACGGGTCTGCGTTATAAACTGTAGTGAAACACTTAGGGGTTCAAAGTTCTCACAACACATCTAGATAAGTTCCATGGGAGGTCTAGTTTCTAATATGGGGTCACTTGTGGGGGGTTTGTACTGTTTGGGTACATCAGGGGCTCTGCAAATGCAACGTGACTCCTGCAGACCAATCCATCTAAGTCTGCATTCCAAATGGCGCTCCTTCCCTTCCGAGCTCTGCCATGCGCCCAAACAGTGGTTCCCCCCCACATATGGGGTATCAGCGTACTCAGGACAAATTGGACAACAACTTTTGGGGTCCAATTTATTATGTTACCCTTGTGAAAATACAAAACTGGGGGCTAAAAAATTTTTGCGAAAAAAAAATAAATTTATTTTAACAGCTCTGCGTTATAAACTGTAGTGAAACACTTGGGGGTTCAAAGCTCTCAAAACACATCTAGATAAGTTCCTTAGAGGGTCTAGTTTCCAAAATGGTGTCACTTGTGGGGGTTTTTAATGTTTAGGCACATCAGGGGCTCTCCAAACCAACATGGCGTCCCATCTTAATTCCAGTCAATTTTGCATTGAAAAGTCAAATGGCGCTCCTTCCCTTCCGAGCTCTGCTATGCACCCAAAAAGTGGTTTACCCCCACATATGGGGTATCGTCGCACTCAGGACAAATTGCACAACAATTTTTGTGGTCTAATTTCTTCTCTTACCCTTGGGAAAATAAAAAATTGGGGGCGAAAAGATCATTTTTGTGAAAAAATAAGATTTTTTATTTTTACGGCTCTGCATTATAAACTTCTGTGAAGCACTTGTTGGGTCAAAGTGCTCACCACACATCTAGATAAGTTCCTTAAGGGGTCTACTTTTCAAAATGGTGTCACTTGTGAGGGGTTCCAATGTTTAGGCACATCAGGGGCTCTCCAAACGCAACATGGCGTCCCATCTCAATTCCAGTCAATTTTGCATTGAAAAGTCAAATGGCGCTCCTTTCCTTCCGAGCTCTGCCATGCGCCCAAACAGTGGTTTACCCCCACATATGGGGTATCGTCGCACTCAGGACAAATTGCACAACAACTTTTGTGGTCTAATTTCTTCTCTTACCCTTGGGAAAATAAAAAATTGGTGGCGAAAAGATTATTTTTGTGAAAAAATATGATTTTTTATTTTTACGGCTCTGCATTATAAACTTCTGTGAAGCACTTGTTGGGTCAAAGTGCTCACCACACCTCTAGATAAGTTCCTTAAGGGGTCTACTTTCCAAAATGGTGTCACTTGTGGGGATTTCAATGTTTAGGCACATCAGGGGCTCTCCAAACGCAACATGGCATCCCATCTCAATTCCAGTCAATTTTGCATTGAAAAGTAAAATGGCGCTCCTTCCCTTCCGAGCTCTGCCATACGCCCAAACAATGGTTTACACCCATATACGGGGTATCAGCGTACTCAGGACAAATTGGCCAACAATTTTTGAGGTTCAATTTCTTCTCTTACTCTTGGGAAAATAAAAAATTGGGGGCGAAAAGATCATTTTTGTGAAAAAATATGATTTTTTATTTTTACGGCTCTGCATTATAAACTTCTGTGAAGCAATTGGTGGGTCAAAGTGGTCACCACACATCTAGATGAGTTCCTTAGGGTGTCTACTTTCCAAAATGGTGTCACTTGTGGGGGGTTTCAATGTTTAGGCACATCAGTGGCTCTCCAAACGCAACATGGTGTCCCATCTCAATTCCTGTCAATTTTGCATTTAAAAGTCAAATGGCGCTCCTTCCCTTCCGAGCTCTGCCATGCGCCCAAACAGTGGTTTACCCCCACATATGGGGTATCAGCGTACTCAGTACAGATTGTACAACAATGTTTGGCATCCATTTTATCCTGTTACCCTTGGTAAAATAAAACAAATTGGAGCTGAAATAAATTTTGTGTGAAAAAAAGTTAAATATTCATTTTTATTTAAACATTCCAAAAATTCCTGTGAAACCCCTGAAGGGTTAATAAACTTCTTGAATGTGGTTTTGAGCACCTTGAGGGGTGCAGTTTTTAGAATGGTGTCACACTTGGGTATTTTCTATCATATAGACCCCTCAAAATGACATCAAATGAGATGTGGTCCCTAAAAAAAAATGGTGTTGTAAAAATGAGAAATTGCTGGTCAACTTTGAACCCTTATAACTCCCTAACAAAAAAAAATTTTGGTTCCAAAATTGTGCTGATGTAAAGGAGACATGTGGGAAATGTTACTTATTAAGTATTTTGCGTGACATATCTCTGTGATTTAAGGGCATAAAAATTTAAAGTTGGAAAATTGCGAAATTTTCAAAATTTTCGCCAAATTTCCGTTTTTTTCACAAATAAACGCAAGTTATATCGAATAAATGTTACTACTAAAATGAAGTACAATATGTCACGAGAAAACAATGTCAGAATCGCCAAGATCCGTTGAAGCGTTCCAGAGTTATAACCTCATAAAGGGACAGTGGTCAGAATTGTAAAAATTGGCCCGGTCATTAACGTGCAAACCACCCTCGGGGCTTAAGGGGTTAATACAAAATTATTTTTTTTAACTTTAATATCTTTTTTATTATTAATTATTTTTGCAGCCATTGGGCGCCGCCATTTTGCTTTGCAGCAGTGTAAGAGTCCCAGCACGACACTTACACTGTGCAAATTACGGCTGCCCTGGACATAGGAGGCTGCGGTCGGGAGGCGACCCATTAGCTACAATTATAAGCTCAGCTTCTCTCTGCTCTGATGTGGCCACGCCCCCTGGGCGGTCTCCACATCACAGCAGAGGCAGGAGATCGGCGCCATCTTGCTTCAGCCTACAGTGGAGTGTACCTGTGAGCTCCACTGTGACTGAGAGCTGTGCTGTTAGAGCGGCAGCTCCATCTGTCTCCCCTCACACTCAGCGGCGTTCCCTGTCCTCTGGTGTGTGGCTGTAATCCCTTGAGAGGGTGAAGGAGTGCTGCCATCTGATGTCCTCCATCAGGAGCTGCAGAGAGGTAACAGAGGGGGATGGGAGGCTCTGTGCTGCTCGACCTCACTGTAGCTCCTCACAGGACATCAGACCGTGCATCTATCCCTACACTGTGCTGAGCCAAGTATCTAATCCTCTCCTGTGTAATACTGTCTGCTGGCCCCTGTATCTAATCCTCTCCTGTGTGATACTGTGCTGAGCCATGTTTCTAATCCTCTCCTGTGTGATACTGTCTGCTGAGAAGTGTATCTAATCCTCTCCTGTGTGATACTGTCTGCTGAGAAGTGTATCTAATCCTATCCTGTGTGATACTGTCTGCTGAGCCATGCATCTAATCCTCTCCTGTGTGATATTATACTGAGCCGTGTATCTAATCCTATACTGTGTGATATTATGCTGAGCCGTGTATCTAATCCTCTCCTGTGTGATACTGTCTGCTGAGCCGTGTATCTAATCCTCTCCTGTGATATTATGCTGAGCCGTGTATCTAATCCTCTCCTGTGATATTATGCTGAGCCGTGTATCTAATCCTATCCTGTGTGATACTATGCTGAGCCATGCATCTAATCCTCTCCTGTTTGATACTATGCTGAGCCATGCATCTAATCCTCTCCTGTGTGATACTATGCTGAGCCATGCATCTAATCCTATACTGTGTGATATTATGCTGAGCCGTGTATCTAATCTTCTCCTGTGTGATACTGTCTGCTGAGCCGTGTATCTAATCATCTCCTGTGTGATACTGTCTGCTGAACCGTGTATCTAATCCTCTCCTGTGATATTATGCTGAGCCGTGTATCTAATCCTCTCCTGTGATATTATGCTGAGCCGTGTATCTAATCCTATACTGTGTGATACTGTCTGCTGAGCCATGTATCTAATCCTCTCCTGTGATGATATGCTGAGCCGTGTATCTAATCCTATCCTGTGTGATATTATGCTGAGCCATGCATCTAATCCTCTCCTGTGTGATACTATGCTGAGCCATGCATCTAATCCTCTCCTGTGTGATACTATGCTGAGCCATGCATCTAATCCTATACTGTGTGATATTATGCTGAGCCGTGTATCTAATCTTCTGTGTGATACTGTCTGCTGAGCCGTGTATCTAATCCTCTCCTGTGTGATACTGTCTGCTGAGCCGTGTATCTAATCCTCTCCTGTGTGATATTATGCTGAGCCATGTATCTAATCCTCTCCTGTGTAATACTGTCTGCTGAGCCGTGTATCTAATCCTCTCCTGTGTGATATTATGCTGAGCCGTGTATCTAATCCTCTCCTGTGTAATACTGTCTGCTGAGCCGTGTATCTAATCCTATACTGTGTGATATTATGCTGAGCCGTGTATCTAATCCTCTCCTGTGTGATACTGTCTGCTGAGCCGTGTATCTAATCCTATCCTATGTGATACTGTCTGCTGAGCTGTGTATCTAATCCTATACTGTGTGATATGCTGAGCCGTGTATCTAATCCTCTCCTGTGTGATACTGTCTGGTGAACCGTGTATCTAATCCTCTCCTATGCACTCCTCTCCCCCCTGCATATCTTTCCCCATTGCACACACAACTCAATGTGTGCGATAACAGGAGCTGCGGGCGTCATGCTGTATTATGGCATTACGTGAGATCTATATGACGGTATTATGTGATCTGTATGGTGGTATTATGCTTGATCAGTATTGTGAGAATTATATGGCGGTATTGTGAAAACACTGGCAGTATTATGTGTGATCTATATGGCAGTATGTGAACACTGGTGGTATGTGTGATCTATATGGCGGTATGTGAGAACACTGGTGGTATTGTGTGATCTATATGGCGGTATTATGTGAGAACACTGGCAGTATTATGTGTGATCTATATGGCGGTATTATGTGAGAACACTGGCAGTATTATGTGTGATCTATATGGCGGTATGTGAGAACACTGGTGGTATTGTGTGATCTATATGGCGGTATTATGTGAGAACACTGGCAGTATTATGTGTGATCTATATGGCGGTATTATGTGAGAACACTGGCAGTATTATGTGTGATCTATATGGCGGTATGTGAGAACACTGGTGGTATTGTGTGATCTATATGGCGGTATTATGTGAGAACACTATGGCAGTATTATGTGTGATCTATATGGCGGTATTATGTGAGAACACTATGGCAGTATTATCTTCAGAAAGCGGACCCATTCTATGGTGTTTCTGGCTGAGCACCTGCACGCGGGTCTGGGGTAATAGAGGGTAAAGCATGACCTCCAGTTAGGTGTAGTCAGGGGAAGGCTGGTGAGGTAGCTGAAGAGATGGGTCTCATTTTTATTGTTACTATATGGCTACATTTCCTTCCCAGCGTCACCCCAGACTACGCCTGTCGCCTCGCTTTCACATATCGCCAGGACAGGATGGAGAAGACAGGATCTGAGGAGGGGAATGGGGTCTGCATGCAAAGTCTGTATCAGAACAGGCCATCAATCCGCAGCAATGTTTCCTGGATTTCTGTGGAGCAGACGGTCCATCCATGTGTATAAAAGACAGCGCTCTATGTATAATCCCTGGCTGCTCCGTGCACCAAACAGGGGGCCCCTATAGACCAGCACACTGCTCTCCTGAAATACTCTGTGCTGCTGTCACCCTGCTCCCTCCACCACATATCTCCCAGAATCCTTGCTGCCTGCCATCCTTGGTGACTGTCTACTTGTCAGTATAAGGCTGCTTTCACACTAGCGTCGGTACGGGCCGATGTACCGACGCATGCTTTGAAAGAAATGTCCGACATGGGCAGCAGAAGCAGTCTTACGATGCTTCCGCTGCCCCATTGTAAGGTCTGGGGAGGATGGGGCGGAGTTTCTGCCGTGCATGCGCGGTCAAAAATGGTGGACTCGACGCACAAACAAACGTTACATGTAACTTTTTTTGTGGCGGCGGTCCACCAAAACATGATGCAACCGTCGCACGACAGTTGCGACGTGTGGCAATACGTCGATAATGTTAGTCTATGGGGAAAAAACGCATCCTGCAGACAACTTTGCAGGATGTGTTTTTTCTCCTGAACGACGCATTGCAACGTACAGCCAACAACGCTAGTGTGAAAGTAGCCTAAGGCTGCCGTCCACTATCAGTATTTGGTCAGTATTTTACCTCAGTATTTGTAGCTAAAACCAGGAGTGGGTGATAAATGCAGAAGTGGTGCATATGTTTCTATTATACTTTTCCTCTAATTGTTCCACTCCTGGTTTTGGCTTACAAATACTGAGGTAAAATACTGACCAAATACTGCTAGTGTGACGGCAGCCATACTCTGCAGTCACCAACAAAATGGCTGCTCACTGGGTTCCTGAATATCATCCTCTCTTATCCCTTAGCAAACACCCATAAGGGGAGGAGAGGAGACATCACACACGTCAGCAGACTCCGCCCATAATTACTGCAGTGCAGTAATGTGAGCTAGTTGTACACTAGGTTTTTCTGAAATTTCAGCAGCTGCTCCCCCTAGTGTTTAAAAGTGGAAATTCCAAAACTTTTCAAATTATTTTTCATATTTTACTAAATGATAAACAAATGATAATATTTTTTAAGAAAATGTAATCATTAATTCTTTACATTTTTACAATTTCTGAAAAAAATTTTTTTTTGATGGCACCTTTCCTTTAACCCCTTCCCGACCTTTGACGCATACGCTGCGTCATGAAAGTCGGTGCCATTCCGACCCATGACGCAGCATATGCGTCATGGAAAGATCGCGTCCCTGCAGGCCGGGTGAAAGGGTTAACTCCCATTTCACCCGATCTGCACGGACAGGGGGAGTGGTAGTTTAGCCCAGGGGGGGTGGCTTCACCCCCTCGTGGCTACGATCGCTCTGATTGGCTGTTGAAAGTGAAACTGCCAATCAGAGCGATTTGTAATATTTCACCTAAAAAAATGGTGAAATATTACAATCCAGCCATGGCAGATGCTGTAATATCATCGGCCATGGCTGGACACACTAATGTGCACCCACCCCACCCCACCGATCGCCCCCCCAGCCCCCCGATCTGTGGTCCGCTCCCCTCCGTCCTGTGCTCCGCTCCCCCGTCCTCCTGTCCGCTTCCCCGTGCACCAATCACACCCCCTGTGCTGCAATCAAACCCCCCCGCACTCCGATCCCCCCCCCGCACACAGCGACCCCCCCCCCCCGTGCTCCGATCCACCCCCCCGCACAGCGATCCCTCACCCCGTGCTCCAATCCTTCCCCGTGCTCCAATCCTCCCTCCCGTGTTCCGATCCACCACCCCCCATGATCTGATCCACCCCCCCGTGCTCCGACGCCCCCCCCGTGCCCTGATCTCCCCCCCCTTATACTTACCTGGCCGCCCGAGGTCCGTCCGTCTTCCTTCCTGGGCGCCGCCATCTTCCAAAATGGCGGGCGCATGTGCAGTGCGCCCGCCGAATCTGCCGGCCGGCAGATTCGTTCCAGAGTGAATTTTGATCACTGAGATATATCCTATCTCAGTGATCAAAATAAAAAAAATAGTAAATGACCCCCCCTTTGTCACCCCCATAGATAGGGACAATAAAAAAAATAAAGAATTTTTTTTTTTTTCACTAAGGTTGGGGTAAGAACTAGGGTTAGGGTTAGGGGTAGGGTTAGGGTTAGGGTTAGGGGTAGGGTTAGGGGTAGGGGTAGGGTTAGGGCTAGGGTTAGGGGTAGGGGTAGGGTTAGGGCTAGGGTTAGGGTTAGGGTTAGGGGTAGGGTTAGGGCTAGGGTTAGGGTTTCGGTATGTGCACACGTATTCTGGTCCTATGCGGATTTTTCCGCAGCGGATTTGAAAAATCCACAGTGCTAAACCGCTGCCGATTTATCGTGGATTTACCGCGGTTTTTCTGCTCATTTCACTGCGGTTTTACAACTGCGATTTTCTATTGGAGCAGTTCTAAAACCGCTGCGGAATCCGCAGAAAGAAGTGACATGCTGCGGAATGTAAACCGCTGCGTTTCCGTGCAGTTTTTCCGCAGCATGTGTACAGCGATTTTTGGTTCCCATAGGTTCACATTGAACTGTACACTCATGGGAAACTGCTGCGGATCCGCAGCATTTTCCGCAGCGTGTGCACATACCTTTAGAATTAGGCTATGTGCACACGGTGCGGATTGGCCGCTGCGGATCCGCAGCAGTGTTCCATCGGGTTTACAGTACCATGTAAACATATGGAAAACCAAATCCGCTGTGCCCATGGTGCAGAAAATACCGCGCGGGAACGCTGCGTTGTATTTTCCGCAGCATGCCAATTCTTTGTGCGGATTCCGCAGCGTTTTACACCTGTTCCTCAATAGGAATCCACAGGTGAAATCCGCACAAAAAACACTGGAAATCCACGGTAAATCCACAGGTAAAACGCAGTGCCTTTTACCCGCGGATTTTTCAAAAATGATGCTGAAAAATCTCATACGAATCCGCAACGTTGGCACATAGCCTTAGAGTTGGGTTGGAATTAGGGTTGTGGTTAGGGTTAGGGGTGTGTTGGGGTTAGGGTTGTGGTTAGGGGTGTGTTGGGGTTAGGGTTGTGATTAGGGTTACGGCTACAGTTGGGATAAGGGTTAGGGGTGTGTTGGAGGTAGAATTGAGGGGTTTCCACTGTTTAGGCACTTCAGGGGGTCTCCAAACGCAACATGGCGCCACCATTGATTCCAGCCAATCTTGTATTCAAAAATTCAAATGGTGCTCCCTCACTTCCGAACCCCGACGTGTGCCCAAACAGTGGTTTACCCCCACATATGGGGTACCAGCATACTCAGGACAAACTGCGCAACAATTACTGGGGTCCAATTTCTCCTGTTACCCTTGAGAAAATAAAAAATTGCTTGCTAAAACATCATTTTTGAGGAAAGAAAAATGATTTTTTATTTTCACGGCTCTGCGTTGTAAACGTCTGTGAAGCACTTGGGGGTTCAAAGTGCTCACCACATATCTAGATAAGTTCCTTGGGGGGTCTAGTTTCCAAAATGGGGTCACTTGTGGGGGGTTTCTACTGTTTAGGCACACCAGGGGCTCTGCAAACGCAACGTGACGCCCGCAGACCATTCCATCAAAGTCTGCATTTCAAAAGTCACTACTTCCCTTCTGAGCCCCCACGTGTGCCCAAACAGTGGTTTACCCCCACACATGGGGCATCAGCGTACTCAGGAGAAACTGGACAACAACTTTTGTGGTCCAATTTCTCCTGTAACCCTTGGGAAAATAAAAAATTCTGGGCTAAAAAATTATTTTTGAGGAAAGAAAACGTATTTATTATTTTCACTGCTCTGTGTTATGAACTTCTGTGAAGCACTTGGGGGTTCAAAGTGCTCACCTCACATCTAGATAAGTTCCTTTCGGGGTCTAGTTTCCAAAATGGGGTCACTTGTGGGGGGTTTCTACTGTTAAGCCACATCAGGGGCTCTGCAAACGCAACGTGACGCCTGCAGAGCATTCCATCAAAGTCTGCATTTCAAAACGTCACTACTTCACTTCCGAGCCCCAGCATGTGCCTAAACAGTGGTTTACCCCCACATATGGGGTATCAGCGTACTCAGGAGAAACTGGACAACAACTTTTGGGGTCAAATTTCTCCTGTTACCCTTGGGAAAATAAAAAATTGCGGGCTAAAATTCATTTTTGAGAAAATAATTTTTTTTATTTTATTTTCATGGCTCTGCGTTATAAACTTCTGTGAAGCACTTGAGGGTTCAAAGTGCTCACTACACATCTAGATTAGTTCCTTTGGGGGTCTAGTTTCCAAAATGGGGTAATTTGTGGGGGATCTCCAATGTTTAGGCACACAGGGGCTCTCCAAACGCGACATGGTGTCCGCTAATGATTGGAGATAATTTTCCATTTAAAAAGCCAAATGGCGTGCCTTCCCTTCTGAGCCCTGCCGTGCGCCCAAACAGTGGTTTACCCCCACATATGGGGTATCTGCATACTCAGGACAAACTGGACAACAACATTTGTGGTCCAATTTCTCCTATTACCATTGGCAAAATAGGAAATTCCAGGCTAAAAAATCATTTTTGAGAAAAGAAAAATTATTTTTTATTTTCATGGCTCTGCATTATAAACTTCTGTGAAGCACCTGGGGGTTTAAAGTGCTCAGTATGCATCTAGATAAGTTCCTTGGGGGGTCTAGTTTCCAAAATGGGGTCACTTGTGGGGGAGCTCCATTGCATAGGCACACAGGGGCTCTCCAAATGCGACATGGTGTCCGCTAACAATTGGAGCTAATTTTCCATTCAAAAAGTTAAAAGGCGCGCCTTCCCTTCCGAGCCCTGCCGTGTGTCCAAACAGTGGTTTACCCCCATATATGAGGTATCGGCGTACTCGGGAGAAATTGCTCAACAAATTTTAGGATCCATTTTATCCTATTGCCCATGTGAAAATGAAAAAATTGAGGCGAAAATAAATTTTTTGTGAAAAAAAAGTACTTTTTCATTTTTACGGATCAATTTGTGAAGCACCTGAGGGTTTAAAGTGCTCACTAGGCATCTAGATAAGTTCCTTGGGGGGTCCAGTTTCCAAAATGGGGTCACTTGTGGGGGAGCTCCAATGTTTAAGCACACAGGGTCTCTCCAAACGCGACATGGTGTCCGCTATCGATGGAGATAATTTTTCATTCAAAAAGTCAAATGGCGCTCCTTCCCTTCCGAGCCTTACCATGTGCCCAAACAGTGGTTTACCCCCACATGTGAAGTATCGGTGTACTCAGGAGAAATTGCCAAACAAATTTTAGGATCCATTTTATCCTGTTGTCCATGTGAAAATGAAAAAATTGAGGCTAAAAGAATTTTTTTGTGAAAAAAAAGTACTTTTTCATTTTTACGGATCAATTTGTGAAGCACCTGGGGGTTTAAAGGGCTCACTATGCATCTAGATAAGTTCCTTGGGGCGTCTAGTTTCCAAAATGGGGTCACTTGTGGGGGAGCTCCAATTTTTAGGCACACGGGGGCTCTCCAAATGTGACATGGTGTCCGCTAAAGAGTGCAGCCAATTTTTCATTCAAAAAGTCAAATGGCGCTCCTTCCCTTCCAAGCCCTGCCGTGCGCCCAAACAGTGGTTTACCCCCACATATGAGGTATCAGCGTACTCAGGACAAATTGGACAACAACGTACGTGGTTCAGTTTCTCCTTTTACCATTGGGAAAATAAAAGAATTGTTGCTGAAAAATCATTTTTGTGACTAAAAAGTTAAATGTTCATTTTTTCCTTCCATGTTGCTTCTGCTGCTGTGAAGCACCTGAAGGGTTAATAAACTTCTTGAATGTGGTTTTGTGCACCTTGAGGGGTGCAGTTTTTAGAATGGTGTCACTTTTGGGTATTTTCAGCCATATAGACCCCTCAAACTGACTTCAAATGTGAGGTGGTCCCTAAAAAAAATGGTTTTGTAAATTTCGTTGTAAAAATGAGAAATCGCTGGTCAAATTTTAACCCTTATAACTTCCTAGCAAAAAAAAATTTTGTTTCCAAAATTGTGCTGATGTAAAGTAGACGTGTGGGAAATGTTATTTATTAACTATTTTGTGTCACATAACTCTCTGGTTTAACAGAATAAAAATTCAAAATGTGAAAATTGCGAAATTTTCAAAATTTTCGCCAAATTTCCGTTTTTATCACAAATAAACACAGAATTTATTGACCTAAATTTACCACTAACATGAAGCCCAATATGTCACGAAAAAACAATCTCAGAACCGCTAGGATCCATTGAAGCGTTCCTGAGTTATTACCTCATGAAGGGACACTGGTCAGAATTGCAAAAAACGGCAAGGTCTTTAAGGTCAAAATAGGCTGGGTCATGAAGGGGTTAAGGATGTCATGGTGGGATTTCCCACGCCTGCTGGTCTGAATGAGTTTATGTCTTTGGCCATTCAGATCGATCGACGCTTGCGCGAGCGTAAAGCTGTGCACCATTTGGCGGTACTATCTGAGCATGGGCCTGAGCCTATGCAATGTGATAGGACTTTGACCAGAGCTGAACGGCAAGAACACAGACGTCGGAATGGGCTATGTTTTTACTGTGGTGATTCCACTCATGCTATCTCCGATTGTCCTAAGCGCACTAAGCGGTTCGCTAGGTCTGCCACCATTGGTACGGTACAGTCTAAATTTCTATTGTCCGCTACTCTGATTTGCTCTTTGTCATCTTATTCTGTTATGGCATTTGTGGATTCAGGCGCTGCCCTGAATTTGATGGACTTGGAGTATGCTAGGCGCCGTGGTTTTTTCTTGGAGCCCTTGCAGTATCCTATTCCATTGAGAGGAATTGATGCTACGCCTTTGGCCAAGAATAAGCCTCAGTACTGGACCCAATTGACCATGTGCATGGCTCCTGCACATCAGGAGGATATCCGCTTTCTGGTGTTGCATAATCTGCATGATGTGGTCGTTTTGGGGTTGCCATGGCTACAGGTTCATAATCCAGTATTGGACTGGAAATCTATGTCTGTGTCCAGCTGGGGTTGTCAGGGGGTGCATGGTGATGTTCCATTTTTGTCTATTTCATCTTCCACTCCTTCTGAAGTTCCAGAGTTTTTGTCAGATTATCGGGATGTATTTGATGAGCCCAAAGCCAGTGCCCTACCTCCTCATAGGGATTGCGATTGTGCAATTAATTTGATTCCTGGTAGTAAGTTTCCTAAGGGCCGATTGTTCAATTTATCTGTGCCAGAACACGCTGCTATGCGGAGTTATATAAAGGAATCCTTGGAGAAAGGCCATATTCGCCCGTCGTCATCACTGTTAGGAGCAGGGTTCTTTTTTGTGGCCAAGAAGGATGGTTCTTTGAGACCTTGTATTGATTACCGCCTTCTTAATAAAATTACAGTCAAATTTCAGTATCCTTTGCTGTTGCTGTCTAATTTGTTTGCTCGTATTAAAGGGGCTAGTTGGTTCACCAAGATAGATCTTCGAGGGGCGTATAATCTTGTGCGTATTAAACAAGGCGATGAATGGAAAACAGCATTTAATACGCCCGAGGGCCATTTTGAGTACCTGGTTATGCCATTCGGGCTTTCCAATGCTCCATCAGTATTTCAGTCCTTTATGCATGACATCTTCCGAGAGTACCTGGATAAATTCCTGATTGTGTATTTGGATGATATTTTGGTCTTTTCGGATGATTGGGAGTCTCATGTGAAGCAGGTCAGAATTGTGTTCCAGGTCCTTCGTGCGAATTCCTTGTTTGTGAAGGGGTCAAAATGTATCTTTGGAGTTCAGAAGGTTTCATTTTTGGGGTTCATTTTTTCCCCTTCTACTATCGAGATGGACCCTGTTAAAGTCCAGGCCATTTACGATTGGACTCAGCCGACATCTGTGAAGAGCCTGCAAAAGTTCCTGGGCTTTGCTAATTTTTATCGGCGCTTCATGGCTAATTTTTCTACTGTTGCTAAATCGGTGACTGATTTGACCAAGAAAGGTGCTGATGTGGTCAATTGGTCTTCTGCAGCTGTAGAGGCTTTTCAGGAGTTGAAGCGTCATTTTTCTTCTGCCCCTGTGTTGTGCCAGCCAGATGTTTCGCTCCCATTTCAGGTTGAGGTTGATGCTTCTGAGATTGGAGCAGGGGCTGTTTTGTCGCAAAGAAGTTCTGATGGCTCGGTGATGAAGCCATGTGCTTTCTTTTCTAGAAAGTTTTCGCCTGCTGAGCGTAATTATGATGTTGGTAATCGTGAGTTGTTGGCCATGAAGTGGGCATTCAAGGAGTGGCGTCATTGGCTTGAAGGAGCCAAGCATCGCGTGGTGGTCTTGACAGATCACAAGAATTTGACTTTTCTTGAGTCTGCCAAATGGTTGAATCCGAGACAGGCTAGATGGTCGTTATTTTTCTCCCGTTTTGATTTTGTGGTTTCGTACCTTCCGGGCTCTAAGAATGTGAAGGCTGATGCCCTGTCAAGGAGTTTTGTGCCTGACTCTCCGGGTGTTCCTGAGCCGGCGGGTATTCTCAAAGAGGGGGCAATTTTGTCTGCCATCTCACCTGATTTGCGGCAGGTGCTGCAAAAATATCAGGCTGATAGACCTGACCGTTGCCCAGCGGAGAAACTGTTTGTCCCTGATAGATGGACTATTAGAGTTATCTCTGAGATTCATTGTTCAGTGTTGGCTGGGCATCCTGGAATTTTTGGTACCAGAGATTTGGTGGCTAGATCCTTTTGGTGGCCATCTTTGTCACGGGATGTGCGTTCTTTTGTGTAGTCCTGTGGGACTTGTGCTCGGGCTAAGCCCTGCTGTTCTCGTGCCAGTGGGTTGCTTTTGCCCTTGCCGGTCCCGAAGAGGCCCTGGACGCATATTTCTATGGATTTTTTTTCGGATCTCCCCGTCTCTCAAAAGATGTCGGTCATTTGGGTGGTTTGTGATCACTTTTCTAAGATGGTCCATTTGGTACCCTTGTCTAAATTACCTTCCTCCTCTGATTTGGTGCCATTATTTTTCCAGCATGTGGTTTGTTTACATGGTATCCCGGAGAACATCGTTTCTGACAGAGGTTCCCAGTTTGTTTCGAGGTTTTGGCGATCCTTTTGTGCAAGGATGGGCATTGATTTGTCTTTTTCCTCGGCTTTCCATCCTCAGACAAATGGCCAAACCGAACGAACTAATCAAACTTTGGAAACATATCTGAGATGCTTTGTTTCTGCTGATGAGGATGATTGGGTGTCCTTTTTGCCGTTGGCTGAGTTCGCCCTTGATAATCGGGCCAGCTCGGCTACTTTGGTTTCGCCGTTTTTCTGCAATTCTGGTTTCCATCCTCGTTTCTCTTCAGGGCAGGTTGAGTCTTCGGACTGTCCTGGTGTAGATACTGTGGTGGATAGGTTGCAGCAGATTTGGACTCATGTGGTGGACAATTTGACATTGTCCCAGGAGAAGGCTCAACGTTTCGCTAACCGCCGGCACTGTGTGGGTTCCTGACTTCGTGTTGGGGATTTGGTTTGGTTGTCGTCTCGTTATGTTCCTATGAAGGTTTCCTCTCCTAAGTTTAAGCCTCGTTTCATTGGTCCGTATAAGATTTCTGAGGTTATCAATCCTGTGTCATTTCGTTTGGCCCTTCCTGCTTCTTTTGCCATCCATAATGTGTTCCATAGGTCGTTATTGCGGAGATACGTGGCGCCTGTGGTTCCATCCGTTGATCCTCCTGCCCCGGTGTTGGTTGAGGGGGAGTTGGAGTATGTGGTGGAGAAGATTTTGGATTCTCGTGTTTCGAGACGGAAACTCCAGTACCTGGTCAAGTGGAAGGGTTATGGTCAGGAAGATAATTCCTGGGTTTTTGCCTCTGATGTTCATGCTGCCGATCTGGTTCGTGCCTTTCATTTGGCTCATCCTGGTCAGCCTGGGGGCTCTGGTGAGGGTTCGGTGACCCCTCCTCAAGGGGGGGTACTGTTGTGAATTCTGTTGTCGGGCTCCCTCCTGTGGTCATGAATGGTACTTCGGCTGGTTCTGTCCATGGACTTCCTCTGGTGGGTGTTTCTGAGTTTCCTTCCACAGGTGACGAGGTTAATTCGTTAGCTGGCTGCTCTATTTAACTCCACTTAGATCTTTGCTCCATGCCACCTGTCAATGTTCCAGTATTGGTCTAGTTCACTCCTGGATCGTTCTTGTGACCTGTCTTCCCAGCAGAAGCAAAGTTCTTGCTTGTATTTCTTTGGTTTGCTATTTTTCTGTCCAGCTTGCTATTTTTATTGTTGTCTTGCTTGCTGGAAGCTCTGGGACGCAGAGGGAGCGCCTCCGCACCGTGAGTCAGTGCGGAGGGTCTTTTTGTGCCCTCAGCGTGGTCTTTTTGTAGGTTTTTGTGCTGACCGCAAAGCAACCTTTCCTATCCTCGGTCTGTTCAGTAAGTCGGGCCTCACTTTGCTAAATCTATTTCATCTCTGTGTTTGTATTTTCATCTTTACTCACAGTCATTATATGTGGGGGGCTGCCTTTTCCTTTGGGGAATTTCTCTGAGGCAAGGTAGACTTTATTTTTCTATCTTCAGGGCTAGCTAGTTCCTTAGGCTGTGCCGAGTTGCATAGGGAGCGTTAGGAGCAATCCACGGCTATTTCTAGTGTGTTTTGATAGGATTAGGGATTGCGGTCAGCAGAGTTCCCACGTCCCAGAGCTCGTCCTTTATTATCAGTAACTATCAGGTCATTCCGTGTGCTCTTAACCACCAGGTCCATTATTGTCCTGACCACCAGGTCATAACATAACTCATCCTTTATGATTCCAGAGAGTCCCTCCCAGAATTTTGCCCCAACGCTTTGTTATTCCAACTGAGCTCGGAAGCCAGAGTACGGAAGCGTACCGCATATTGTCCCACAGATGAGTTGGACTGGTGTAAGCAAAGCAGAACGGAAGCTGATGAGGTGGTTTGCCCGGGTTCATTAAAAACTTTGCAAAAGGCCTCAATGAATACGGTGAAATTAGAGATGATAGGATCCTCTCTCTCCCACAATGGGTTCAACCATGCCAGGGCCTCTCCTTCAAGATGTGACATAAGGAATGCTACCTTTGTACGTTCTGACGGGAAGTGATGAGGACGGAGTTCAATATGTAGCCGGCACTGATTGATGAACCCACGGCAGATCTTAGGATTGCCATCAAAGCATGGTGGGGCTGCGAGTCGGGGACCTGAAGCTCAAACTAAGCCGACTGACTGAGAGGTCTCTGGAGAAGATCCGGTTGTATGAACATGAGGAGACTCTGGAGAGATGTTTAAGGTCTCCATCTTGGTAGTCAGGGACTACAACTTCATAGACAACTTGTATGCTTTTCTGTCAACAGAACTCTTGGTACATGGTCTGATCTGACGGCATCCGGGATCCAGCGGAGTCCCTGGCCTGAGGAAACTGTCACAATCATAATTTGAGGAACCACTGTGCCACGGACCGCAGAGAGCCTGGAGGGGCGTGACTAAGCGATCACCTGACTATTCACTAGAACCTCTGATGGTGAGGTTAGACTTGGCTCCCAATGAAGACCAGGTGCCACTCCAGGGCAGACCAGCTGGACCCGAAGGACAGACTGGATGGAGCAGCAGGCAGAGCTTGCATCAGGGTGCAGCTGTCCAAGTTCTTATCACAGTGCAACAGACAGAGTTTGTGTCAGAGACAGAGTTTATTGTCAGAGTGCAGCAGGCAGCATTTGCTTCAGAGTGCAGCAGGCAGGATTTGCTGCAGACTGCAGCAGTCAGGATTTGCTTCAGAGTACAGCAGGCAGGATTTGCTGCAGACTGCAGCAGTCAGGATTTGCTTCAGAGTTCAGCAAGCAGGATTTGCTTCAGAGTGCTGCAGCAGGATTTGCACTTGGAGGACAACAGGCAGGATTTGCACTTGCAGTACAGCAGGCAGGATTTGTACTTGGAGTACAGCAGGCAGGTCTTGCACTGGTATGCGACCTTACACAACAAAAACTGAAACAGGTTGCTCAGGCACCTCCCCAGTGGGGAGGAAGCAATATATACATAGTGTTTCATAGCCGTTGGCTGGAGAGGAGATAGCAAGTGTATGCGCTGGCCCTTGAAGAGGGCGGGCGCGCTCACGTGCGAGACCTAAGGACATGGCAAGAGGACCGGCAAGAAGCATGCCGAGAATGGGGAAGGAAAAAACCATCTGCAGCATGGGTGAGTGAAGAAACACGCCGTTAACCCTGCCTGTCAGAGCAAGGATCCGCCATGGTGCTAATACTCCTGTACATCTTGTATTTTTATCATGTATTCATGTTTGCTGTTTTTAATTGGCTTTTTCTAATACACCATAGTTCAATCATTTTTGTGCTATTTCATGTGTGTACAGAAATATGCATGTAAATGTGAAATATATAATTGATTATTAGTATTAAAGGTTGTAGTTAAGAGTAAAAAAGTGCAACATTGGTTAATGTACATTTTATGTTAGGCTGGATTCACACTTGTATTTTAAAACGCATGCATTTAAAAAAAACGCATGGTGAAAAACGCATGTAAATGCGTGCAAACGCCGCGTTTTTTTGACGGATGCGTTTTTGCATGTGGTGAAAAAAACGCGGCGATTTAACGCGTTTACATGCGTTTTTTCATGCATTTGCGTTTTTTAAACGCATGCAGATAAATGTGTGACAGCTGCCAATCATCAAAATAAAGTAAAAACCCCACTATAAACAGAAAGAGTTAGGGGTAGGGATAGGGGTAGGGATCCTAACCCTAACCCTAAAGGGATCCTAACCCTAACCCTACCCCTAACCCTAACCCTACCCCTAACCCTACCCTTAAAGGGATTAGGGGTAGGGGTAGGGGTAGGATCCCTTTATCAATTTTATGGTGTGGGGTGGTTTATCAGTGTGTTTTTTTTAAAATAAAAACGCATGCGTTTTTTAACGCATGCAAATGCATGTGGTTAAAAACATATGCGTTTACATAGACAGCAATGCATTTTTTTGCGGCAAAAAAAACGCCGCTAAAATTACTACATGTTGCATTTCTGCAACACAACGCATGCATAAAAAAGACGCATGCGGTGGCAAAACGCAGCAAAATGCACGCAAAAAAACGCATGCGTTTTTAATGTTACGTATAGGAAAAAAACCGCATGCTTTTTTTGCGTTTTTTACCGCAAAAACGCAAAAAAAAAAATGCAAATGTGAAACCACCCGTAGTTTCATAATTACACCTTTGAAATATTGTAAGTAAACAGAATTCTATAAGAGAATAACAGGTTTTCATGTGCATGTACATCAGTGTGTACGCTTACTTCATACTATTCCAGAACGACTGGAATGACTACTTCACATGTACTGAACTGTTGAACTTGTAACATCTAAGGTTAAAGACAACTCAAACAAGTCATTGAGGTGCACTGTTTCATTTTCAATACAGACCTCTTCTTTTTGAAGTCACCGGCCATTGTTGCACATGCTATTATGCCAGCGTTTAATGCACAATATGATATGCAAATGGAATCTATATGATGTTTCCTGCTGGTAATGTTAAACATTTAACAATCCCGTTGCATTAATGTGATGTGAGTGAGTACTTAGTTCACTTCTGTGTGTAGTGTAATATACATAGTTTGGAGGAATACATTACAATAGTTTATTATATTATTTACATTTCCTTACATTTTTGTTTGCAATGTATCATTATGTTAATGCAGTTAACATGTAATAGTGACCTTTTTTAATTTAGTTAGTAAATAATAAGTAATATACAATTAATTCAATCTAAATTGTTAATGGATATAATATTTTAATCACATTTTCCAGAATTCAATTTAGGGTCTGATATTTACAAGTTAGTTTTGGGAGAATTTATATTGATGATAATTTTTAAAGTTTTGCATTTTTCTAGATTAGAGATGAGCAAAATTGTTAAGAAAATGTTCGCCAATTTCAAATTTGGCACAAACCTTGCAGATTCGGATTTGTTTGCATTTTCCTCAAAATCGGCATAATTCAGCCAAAGTTCAGGGTAAATAATTGAGTTTCCACTAACGCTTATGTTAGGACTTTGGCTAGGATAGTGGTGCTGTATGATGAGCAGACTGGATTTGTTTGATGAGAGGAGGGAGAGGGGAGAGGTCAGAGGAGCGGTGGACTGTTATTTTGTTTTATTTTTAATAACTTAAAGGGAACCTGTCACCAGGTTAGGCCGATACTAGTTGCGGCCACCACCTTTCAGTGCTGATATACAGCATTCTATAATGCTGTTTATCTGCCCCCAACCGAACCTGCAAGACAAGAAAAATAACTTTTATTATACTCACCTGCAGCACGGTCCTGATGGAGGGGTGTCACTCTTCTTGGTCCAGGCGCCTCCCATCTTCTTGCGATGCCATCCTCCTGCTTGCTTCATGTGGATGATGTGACCCTGCATCATCCACACAGTCTGCTCAGCATCGCGCTCCTGCGCAGGCGTACTTATCTGCCCTGTTGAGGGTAGAGCAAAGTACTGCAGTGCGCAGGTGCTGGGAAAGGTCAGAGAGGCCCAGTGTTTTTTTGTGGGGCAAGAAGACATTTTCTATACCATTTTTAGTTGCATTTGATTTTTGATTTTTATAGCATTTTATTCCACTTTTTGATTGGTTGTATGATGAAAAAGCATTGTTTTATGACAGATTTTTTATTTATTTGTTTTACGGTGTTCACTGAAGGGGTTAACTAGTGGGACAGTTTTATAGAGCGGGTCGTTATGGGTGAGGTGATACCACATACATGTACTTTGTTCATTTTGCTTTTACATTAACTATATTGTATGTATTTATTGGTATAATTTTTTTTCATTTTTTGTTCTTTATTTTGTGATTTTTTAAAATAGCTTTACAATTTTTAAAAGCTTTATTTCTACTTTTTTATGTTATCCCAGGATGGGACATCAACTTTTCATTGTCTGATCATTGATCTAAGGGTATGTGCACACTTTGCGGTTTTTGCTGCGGATCCGCAGCGGTTTTGACGCTGCGGATCTGCAGCAGTTTTCCATGCGGTGTACAGCACAATGTTAACCTATGGAAAACAAAAACCGCTGTGCACATGCTGCGGAAAAAAACGCGCGGAAACACTGCGGTTTATTTTCCGCAGCATGTCAATTCTTTGTGCGGAATCCGCAGCGGTTTGGCACCTGCTCCATATTAAAAATCCGCAGGTGTCTAAAACCGCAGTGGAAACCGCACAAAAAAACGCGATAAATCCGCAGTACTTTTTGCACTGCGGATTTAATCAAATCCGCTGCGGAAAATTCCGCAAGAGAATCCGCAGCATGTGCACATGGCCTAATACTCTGCAATGCTTTTGCATTGTCACCATGGAAACCATTGGCACAACGTGATCGCAATCGCATTGTGCCGATTGGAGCAGCGAGGGAGTTCCCTCACTATGCTATGCCAATCAATGTTGTTGTCACTATTGACAGCGACATCAGAAGGGTTAAATGCCCGCGATTGGTGCTAACACCATTTGTGGGCGTTTCTGCAGGGCATCAGCTATAATATAGCGCTGACACCTGCTGATGATCATGCCGGCTCTCCAAGTGAGCCAACACGATCCTCCTGCCTTACATCAATGACAGTTTGTGGGAATGCTTGTCCCGCAGCGTTGTTCATCTATGGCGGATGCTATTAACCCCTTCATGACCGGGGGATTTTTCGTTTTTCCGTGTTCGTTTTTCGCTCCCCTCCTTCCCAGAGCCATAACTTTTTTATTTTTCCGTTAATTTGGCCATGTGAGGGCTTATTTTTTGCGGGACGAGTTGTACTTTTGAACGACATCATTGGTTTTAGCATGTCGTGTACTAGAAAACGGGAAAAAAATTCCAAGTGCGGTGAAATTGCAAAAAAAGTGCAATCCCACATTGGTTTTTTGTTTGGCTTTTTTGCTAGGTTCACTAAATGCTAAAACTGACCTGCCATTATGATTCTCCAGGTCAGTGCGAGTTCATAGACACCTAACATGTCTAGGTTATTTTTTATCTAAGTGGTGAAAAAAAATTCCAAACTTTGCTAAAAAAAAAAAAAAAATTGCGCCATTTTCCGATACTCGTAGCGTCTCCATTTTTCATGATCTGGGGTCGGTTGAGGGCTTATTTTTTGCGCGCCGAGATGACATTTTTAATGATAGCATTTCGGTGCAGATACGTTCTTTTGATCGCCCGTTATTGCATTTTAATGCAATGTCGCGGTGACCAAAAAAACGTAATTCTGGCGTTTTGAATTTTTTTCCCGCTACGCTGTTTAGCGATCAGGTTAATACTTTTTTTTAATTGATAGATCGGGTGATTCTGAGCGCGGCGATACCAAATATGCGTAGATTTTATATTTTTTTTATTGATTTATTTTGATTGGGGCGAAAGGGGGGTGATTTAAACTTTTATGTTTTTTTTATTTTTTTCACATTTTTTTAACCTTTTTTTTTTAACTTTTGCCATGCTTCAATAGCCTCCATGGGAGACTAGAAGCAGGCACAACTCGATCGGCTCTGCTACATAGCAGCGATCTGCTGATCGCTGCTACGTAGCAGAAATGGAGGTGTGCTGTGAGCGCCGACCACAGGGTGGCGCTCACAGCCACCGGCGATCAGTAACCATAGAGGTCTCTGGGACCTCTATGGTTACAATATAAAAGCATCGCCGACCCCCGATCATGTGACGGGGGTCGGTGATGACATCATTTCCGGCCGCCCGGCCGGAAGCGGTGGTTAAATGCCGCTGTCTGCGTTTGACAGCGGCATTTAACTAGTTAATAGGTGCGGGCAGATCGCGATTCTGCCCGCGCCTATTACGGGCACATGTCAGCTGTTCAAAACAGCTGACATGTCCCGGCTTTGATGCGGGCTCACCGCGGAGCCCTGCATCAAAGCAGGGGAGCCGGCATCGGACGGTATAGTACGTCCGATGCCGGTAAGGGGTTAAGGAGTTAAATTAAGTATCTGTAAAAGATCTACAAAATGTTCTGTAAAACTGTGAAAAGAAGCTGACTGATGGATACGCAGTTAATTAATTCTGCATCCTGCAATAAATTGTACAACACAGAAACTAAAGAAAATAAGCTGTTCAAATTTTTAATGGAACCCAATTGCAAAATATTTTTTTCCCCAAATATATGCATTTAATTAATTTTAAAAAATTGACCTCAAAAGTAGATAATCCTTTCAAATTAGAATTGTCGCATCAATAAATTCCACATATGGGCAGCATAATAAGGCTAGATTCATATTAGTAAAAAAGTTGAAAAAAGAACAAAAATGTTGTGACAGTTGGCTACTAGGAGAAATTATATCTACCAGATATAATTTCAGTCTGCAGTATCCATGAGCAGAGCACTCCCTTAGCCTCTCTGTGTATTCCTGGCAGTAGTTTTCTAATTTTTGGTTTAAAAAAAAAGGGATCAATTAATATTATTCTGAAAGTATTTCACTTAATTTAAAAATATATTGCTATGTATATTAGTGGAGAAGCAATACTACACATATACTTCCAGTGGGTAAAGACATCTTGACTGGTGCTATAATATATTTAAAAGCCCTTTTGTCTTATGGAGCCCAGTCCCAGCTGAGACCATTTGCTAATTTACATTTTTCTTTTAATATTTCAGGTTGAAATATAGCCATATTTTATATATGTATAAATAGGAAGACCGTACCTAGTCTACCTGATGTCTTGATGATTGAGCATTCATAGATAAGTATTCAATCATTGATATGAAAGGTTATAATTTTTACACTTTGTGCCTCAAAAGCACTCCCAGCAGAGACTAGATCATCTCTTTGTAAAGCGCTGACTAAATGAATGGGTTAAGAAGACAAGACAATCCCTAAGGCAGAGTGTCTGGTGTTCAGACTCATTATAATTAGTCAACTTGATGCATTGTCCACCATTTACAGAGGGTAGCAGAAATGTTTATCATGAGAAATATAGTCTCTCTTGTGTCAGGATCCACAGCAGGAATTCTCAACATTGGGAGTGGAGCCAGAGCTCTCAAACTCAGGTGCGAAGAAAGAATTTGACTCCTGTAGTTACACTCAAATTAATAACTGTTGTAAGGAAGATATGTTGTTATTTATGGTGGGAATTATTTACTGAGGGAGTTTTAGGAGATGGAGACTGCCAAGTTATGGGTAGGGGGAAAAATAGAAGACACTAAAATGAATTAGGCTTTCATTGGCTAATTATTTCTACATAAAACTGAATTTAGAATGATTATTTAAAGGGGTATAGCAATAAGATCATTAGTTTCCTGTGGGCCCAAATGGATGGATGTCCACATGTGATGTTCCCATCATTTTGCAAATACAGCTCACTGATAAATCCTCTTTGTAAATTGAATAATATGTTCAAGATGAGTATTTGGAACAATGTGATCTAAAGTCCTTAATCCCACAATGGAAATCACATACATGTATATGATTGTGGGGATGCACATTTGTGGAGAGGACTGAGGAGCTGAGCTCTCCACATATCGATAATGCCGGCTATATAGTATCATATAGCCAGTAGCTGAGCTCTGATAGCTGCTGTTAACCAATGAAATGTGCTGTCAATCACTGATGATGACGCGATTGTGGGGCACCGATGAGTGATCATAGCAACCAGAAGCCTTTCCTCGTTGTCCTGTGAAGATCAGCCACTGGCTGAGCTTCATAGAAAACTGCGATTTTTACTATATACTGTAGTATTGCAGTACATAGTATGTGATTGAATTATCACAGTTTAATGTCGCTTAAGGGAGAAAAAAAAATAAAATTTCAGCTGAGCACTGTGCTGGGTGACAAAGATCAGCTGAGCACTGCGCTAGGCAATCTCCAGTACTTCCATTAAGAATGAATGAAGCGTTGGTGCGCACGATCAACCTCTGATCTATTCATCCAGGGCTCTGCCCTTATTCTTGGGATTGGGGGGCCCATGGGTGTCAGAAACTTATCTCTTATTATGGGGATAGGGTAATAACTATTAGACTAAAGAATACCCCATTAAAGATTAACCAATTTTAATGTTTTATTTTTTCTTAAAAATAAACAGTACACGTGAAAATATAAAACTTAGAATATTTTTCATCAGAGAAATCTGCTTCTTTCTCATTCTTTCTAGCTCAATTCACAAGTAAAATCTGTCTTCAGTGAATATAGACTTTACCATTACTGAGATAGGAGATGATGACTGGTTCTCATAAAGTTCTTTGCATAATTGTAACTGCCGTTTCATGAGTACTTTCAGCAGAATATTTGCCTATAGATCCTCCCACCATAGAATTTTTAAAGCAAAAGCTGTCAATGTGTCAATAACGTGTCAATAATGGGAAAATCTGCCTTCACTGGCTACAGATTTTACCTCTGAATTGTCAGTGAAAGATTAATCCAAGAGAAGAAAGAAGTACATTTCTCTGATAAGATATATTACAAAGTTGCTTATTTTCATGTGTATTAATTTAAGAAATAAAAATAAAAATTACATTTACTTTTTAAGGATTTAAACATTAACAAGAAAATAGTCAGATGATGACAGTGCACCTTGCTATACTGCACATTCTCAGTGTGCGAGGTGTTAAGCTCTTGGCTTTATGTGCTCAATGTACATGAGCCCACTGCTGGTGGGCTTATATTGAAGGTAGTTCTTTCAATACCTACCGAAAAGATAGGCAGTTTTGACATGGGCATGTTTGAAACACTAAGCCCCAGTTGCATAAAAATATACAAAAAGTTAAGTGACTAGTTTGTGTGATAAATGTGCTAGTTTATGTAATAAAAGTGTTGTGAATGACATCAACAGTGATATCGCTAGAATATTTTTTCAATATAGCAAATAAAATTAAGGACTATTTCTTACAGACAAATGCAAATGTTTCTTAGATTTGTTGAATACTAGGATGGAAAAAGATGTAACAGCCTAACATCAGTTAGGTTTGGGTCAGGGCTTGTGGCAAATCAATGACATAGTTTCACAGTAAAAAATGTTTTTAAACTCATCTTGCAAAACTGTCCTAAGAAAACTTGAAATAGGAAAGTAAATACTTTCCCTAGACTGGCATGTCATGTCTAGTCCTAGCCCAAACCATCTGATGATGTCAGTTCGAACTTGGTAGTAGGTTTTGTCTACAATTCTGCATTCCTTTGAGTCTATGTGGCCTTTTAGTGTTCTGATGTGAGTTGTATTCATTTTTGGATCAACTAATTTGACTAAAACTGGAAATATTGTAATGAAATATATATGATTAACCTTACTTTTATGTTACAGGTTAAAAAATGTTCTTCGAAAGCCAGTCTTGTCAATATTTTGGAATTTGTTCTAGTGAGATATTATGTTGTATTATATTATATTATATTTTATGCTATTATCTGAAATAAGAAGTTAAAATATTTTATTTTGCTCTATTGCTTTTGCCTATGGACTGAGTGAAAACCTAATGATTTTTGGAAATTAATTTTAGAATAAATGCCCAGTCTCAGTGTTATTTTACACTTCACTTTTAAGGCTTTGATCTTAATCACATGTAAAAATAATTTGATGTTACTGTGGTTTTTGCCTTATGTCAATACTCAGTAATCTATTTAACCTGTCTGTGGTTTGATAACTGTTTCCAGAATGGTTTCCCTAGGAACTGGGATGAGCAGTTGGAATTTTTGTAATTACACCGTTCATTATCAGAGACAGTAGTGCACCATTCTGTGCCACCTGAGTCTTGTCTAAGACAATGATAAATGATCATTTGCATTGCAGAGATCAAGTGATGATAGGATAGGGTCACATGCTTTACATGACACCTGAGGAGATCATCAGTCGGCGCCATGACTGGTGTGGCGACACTTCCCACCAGTCTCTAACGTATCGTGTCTAGCATTTCAATAAAACTTCATTATTGGAATTTTTCTATAATGATTTCTATCACTGTAGTTTGTAGTCAATGCTAAGCATATAATGAATTAGCTGAAGGGATTTCATGTAAATTGGTGAAAATAATGGACTGTTAGTTGATAAAAATACACATTAGCTGTTCCATAATGTTAAACCAACTTATGAGATCAATAAAAGACGGCAATAAAATATCAATAAAAAATGGAGTCGTCAGAATTGCATTGACCATTCATTAAATTACTGCCTGACTTTAACTCAAGGGAAATACCAAATTGTCCATGTTGTGCTCCCTTGCTACATTTTATTCATTTATTTATTGCTTTTTTCTATCAAACATGCTTCAAATTAGGAATTGTAAGATGCAATGTACATGAGATGGTCAATTGTTTTTGTAAAAAAAAAAGTCTTGTATTTGTACATAACATTAACATCCTGAAAGAACCTATCAGAGTTATACACTTAGCTCGTGACATATAATTTGATTGACAGGTGAGGACCTGTACAGCGGCACTATCACTTTCATAGCTGCTCATTTTTTTTCCCAGGTTTTCTGTTGTCATTGGTGTCAGTGAGGAACAAGCTCCTGTGGTACTGCCAGGCTCCTCTCTGTCAGGGGTCTGGGGCCTGGACTAATTCATTGCAGTGCACTTTAATTAAACTGCTGCATAGTAGTTTCCTTGGTAAAGTCAGTGTGGGAAGAGAATGTGTGTCAAAAGAGACATGCCTCTTACTGTGCGTGCTTTATTGTTGCACCACACTTAATATATTGTGGGAATTCCCATGGAGCCACTGATAAACTGTATTATCAAGCTCCATAAACCAGGCAGTCTACTCGTGCAGG